>NW_020438894.1:199679-254163 GCF_000699045.2 Agrilus planipennis
AAACACTATAATACTTATTAGATAAACCCAAAGCTAAAGAAACTATGGATTCCATTTCTTTCTCTTATTACAATATGTAAAAAATCGGAAACAAAATAGGGTTGTAAATATTTTGATATAAAATGATTGTCAATAAAATTATTTGCAACCCTAATTTTGCACATCTCTAGCTGTATCTACACAGTCTGATCGTTGATAATCTTGTTTGTATTCGAGTTGTTCTACCGAAATTCTTAATTGAAAACAGTTCATCCGTGCGTTTTCGTAATGTCAGCATTCAGGATTAAGATTATTCGCAAAAAGGTACAGCTAGTGTTTATTTAATTATTCATAAGTCGTAGAGGGCCGTTCAATTTGTCACCATATTGCGCAGGAAGCCTGTGGCCAGAAGGGCCGTATGTTTGTAGTATATTTATCACTACAACCCCCTGATTGCACCTTTGTCATGATAATTTAATATCGTAATACATTTAACGACACCCCTAAACGTTTCTCCCTTCTATCCGTTTGAATGGTGTTGGCGTTGATGCACCTAAGGGCAATACGAAAAACAATGATCGAGCCGTTGACGAAAAGGACTGATACTAAACGAAATAATAAAACTAGCTGGGATTAAACGGTTGAGTTAAAACTAGGACACAAATTAGACGTTATTATAAAGCTGAGCTTAGGGTGCCCCTTTTCCCCTCTAAAAATGTAACTGAACAAGGTGGAACGAACGGGAACTAAAGTTATTGATCTAATCGAAAATTTATTTTATTGTATTACGGGTTTATAGTCATATCTAGGGATCCTGAAATAGTCAAGAATGTATCGATCTTCTCTTGCCTTCAAGAAGAAAATCAAAACGATATCAATAACAAGATGTTCATAGAGTTACAAGACAATATCAAGATGAACTAGTCGAGACACTTGCTTACTGAAGATCAAGATCGGATTGGGGCTACCGGCAGCAGCAAGAATGCATGCAAGAATAGAAGAAAGTCACAATAGTGCAATTAAAATTAACTTTCGGAAACGGCTTCTAATAAAGCAAGCGGAAAAAAGAAGGCTAGAAGCGTTCGAAATGTGGTGATACAAACGAATGATGAGGATACCGTGGATAGAGAAGGTTAGAAATCAAGAGGTATTAGAAAGAGTAGGAGAACAGAGGACTTTATGGAAGTCAATAAGAAATAGGCGAGAGAGATTGGTAGGACACCTTCTCAGGCACGAAGGTCTAGTCAGAGATATTTTACAGGTAGAAACGGAAGTAAGGAGGAGTAGAGGTAGGCCTAGATTAGATTACTGTTCGCAAATAGTTAAGGATAGTTTGAGGGAAATGCGAAGATTAGCTCAGGATAGGAAACAAACGAGGTATCTGTCCAACCTGTCTTTGGACTGACGACCTTATAATGATGATGATAATGACTTAATTTAACAAGCGTGTTACCAACTTGTTTTACAAGCAAATTTACGAATTTTTAAGGCAAGTAACTTGTTTAAGCAAGTGATAACTTATTTGTTAAGCAAGTTATAAATGATTCGTGTTGATACTTCTGTACTGAACAGGTCAAGATCTGCCATCTGGCATCTGAGTCTAACATGTCCTCAATTTAATATGCCTTCCTAACGATGTAACAAACTTCAAAAAGACTAATTACTTAGCGTTAACTAAATGTGTCTATTAAATTTAATTATTATGTCCCGTAATGTACATTTTCAAACGTTTTACATTACTTACAATGTACTTATGCGGTTCTGGGTCAAACGTCTGCATTTAACAGTTTGTGAAAAAATAATAGTCGAATATTTGACGCGTGACTGTTTTACTTCTATTTTGCAACATTGAAATTCTTGGTAAATGGCGTATCAACAACTACCATTGGTTTTTAATTAACCGTTTAATTGCGGTGTAAATACGTAGGAAATGTGAATGTGGTATATGCCGAAATGTGTTAAAAATAATGTAGACTTTTTTAAATTAAAAAGCAGTTTCAATGTTTCCTTTCCTAATGAATTCTAAAAGACACTTAAACGAATGCGGCTGGACTAGAAGAACAAAATTACGACAAAAGATTTAATTACTAAAAATTATAAATAAATTAGTAGAAGTACAACTCTATTGACACAGATGGGACTCTCATTCCGACGGAGAAATATTTAATATATTAATGCATTCCTATTATATCCTTTATCAAAAGCAGAAAAGCAAAATTACTATAGATTACTTATAAGTCTATATTTGTCCGTTAGTAACGGTCATTTTACTATCATCATCGTAGGTAAAGTCGTCAGTCCTAAGACTGGTTGGACACGTACCTCCACTCTTTCCTATCCTGAGCTAAACTTCGCATTTCTCTTAAACTAGAACAATCCACATCCTTAACTATTGGCTAACTAACTATTCTTAAGTCCTGTTTCTGCCTCGAATATGTCTCTGACTATTCCTCCATGCCTGACAAGGTGTCCTACCAACCTATCTCGCCTATTTCTTATTGACTTCCGTAGAGCCCTCTGTTCTCGTACTCTTTCTAATACCTCTTCATTTCTAACCTTTTCTTTTCCAAATCTAAGCATACTAATCTTTTGCCCCTGTATATCTATCCCTACAGTTGTGCTGTTTTTAATGATGTTGATCGCGTCTTCGATGTATAGATTAAAAAGTAGCGCCGACAGTGTACATCTCTGTTTGACCCCCTTCCTAATATTTACTTCTCTACGTTGCAGCCCCAGCTCTATAACTGCCTGTTTTTCTTTGTATAAACTAAGTATCACTCTTCTATCTTTATAACTCATCCCTATATTTTAAACTATATTTAACATCTTGTCCCATTTAAATTTGCTGTTGTTGAATTGCCGGTGCTTTGAGAGACTTTTCGTTTATTATAACAATGTTTTTTTTTTTGTTACAGGTTGTACGCCAGGACATGCGATCTTGGGCAAAACTAGAAGACCTAGAACTGCTTTTACTTCACAACAACTTTTGGAACTAGAGAAACAATTTAGGCAAAACAAATATCTTTCAAGGCCCAAACGGTTCGAAGTGGCCACCAGTTTAATGCTCACAGAAACTCAGGTAAGCGCATTAAACCCTGCTGAATTTGTTAATAGATGCGTTCGCTTGATGAGATATTCAACTATAAACACTTTAAGATCCAGAACATTTAGAAATTGTTTGAAAAACTCGAAATTTTACTTTGGACTAGGATCTGCACTGTGTGTTTTGGTGGGTCCGTAGCCGTATGCTTAAAGTTATGGGCGTGCAAATCTCTAATTCAAACAAGTAGACAGAAGTCGTATTTTAGGATTGCGATGACTAACTGCTCGAAATGTGACATGGATTTATCATGTCTGAACGCTCCTGTGATTTTGTCAGCTCCGACTGGAATTTCTTCCGTTATTTCTTTATCATCTTTTCGCAAGGCTCAGCTTTGCACCGTCTTTTTATTGCGGACGTAACCACGACGTAACTCTGAAGCCTTAGCGCTATTGCAGATCCATTCGTTTTCATTAATATTAGAATAAACAATTTTAAATGGTAGCGTCTTTTTCCTATATCCAATAATATGATTATAAATAACACAATGTTTATTAAACAGTGACTATCTTAAAAAGAGTTATATAATGCTTGATTAACGCGGTCTACGATCATTTCTCCTTCGGTGAAAACTCCGATGGAATTGTTCATCCAACTAACTTTGCGGCAGGAACATAGCGAAGGCATAAAGTCCTTTGTAATGAGACTCAATAGCCTCTGGTAAATATGTTCTCTGAGGATGCTAACCGGACCTGTTAACGAAACTTTGGATAAGCGACTCGGAATTCTCACCGATGGAGGAACATTCCTAGACCATCAAACCCGAATATCAACTATTACCTATTAATAAATGAAAAGTCCCCTTTAAAGTTTTCTTGCTAGCAAATAGTCCAAAAATTAGGCGACTTTCCTCTTTCACACTTTTATTTCTTGTTGGTAGCAGTCTGTATTTTCTTTCAGGTAAAGATTTGGTTTCAAAACCGTCGAATGAAATGGAAGAGAAGCAAAAAGGCGCAACAAGATAGCAAAATGAACAAGGAATCAGAAAGCAGTCAGTCAGAGAAACGCCAAACAAGCCTCAATTCGATTCATTCATCTTCGAGCAAATCCAACACGAGTGTGAGTCAACAGGACAGTACATCAGACAACCACATCCAAAGTAACGAGTCCACTCAAAGTAACACAACACTGCGACTTCACGAAACTGAACCACTTTATCGGCCGTATGTTGTGTAAATAATTCGGTTTACTGCACCTTTAGCCGTAGGACAAAAATGTACTTTTCCATAAACCAAGTTCGTTTTTGGTTACGTGAGTGTTTTTACATATGATTTTGAGCAGTTTTATGTTCAAGTGTTTGATTAAGTACTTATATTACCGATGCAGTACATGTTTGAAGGACCAATGTCAGTAAAAATGGACTAAAACTCAAATTGTGCGTCTATAAAGGATGATATAGATGCAAGTTGCTTTTTTTGAAGAAGATGATCATTCTGTTAATCTTTTCGTTAAAACAATACTACAAAACCGAAAGGAATTAAAGTTCAAATATCTTTTTGTTTCCCATTGTTGTTTTCTTTAGAGTTTGAAGCGTACATAGATGATACCTGTGCTGGCCATGACGCTAATTTCGTGTATATTTTACCGTCCCAACCTGATTGCCTAGGTTAAATTATTTTGGCCTCGTCCAAAGTCGCTTGTCCTCAATATTTTACCTGCTAAACCCGTTTTCAGCATAAACTAATTCTGTATACGCCAAACTAGTTCAATCCAAGAGCTATATCGTTACCCATTTTGGTCAAATCCAAAGTGGTTCATTCTGGGATTTTTACTGGTCAACCCCAATTTTAGGATAAACTCGTTCTTTCTAGGCCAAACCATTTTATCCAGTAACCGGAAGGATAAACCGGTTTGACCTAGTCCAAAGTGGTTTGTTCTGAACTTGTTGCTGGCCAAATCCGATTTTAAGACAAACTAGTTTGTCCAGGTTAAACTTGTTTATCCAGTAACCGGAAGGATAAACCGGTTTGACCTAGTCCAAAGTGGTTTGTTCTGAACTTGTTGCTGGCCAAATCCGATTTTAGGACAAACTAGTTTGTCCAGGTTAAACTTGTTCATCCAGAAATCGGGTAATGTTATATTTAAATTGAGGGCAACCTGGCCTAGGCAAAACTAGCTTTTCGGGTTTGGTAGGTAACATATATACGGGTAGGTACTTTGTATATACTGAGTATAATCTAGACATCTAGATAATGTACGATATCGTTGTCTCCTTTTACTGCCATCGTTCCATTGATGTAAAAGAATCAGAAAAAATCTTTTCTTTTTTCCACCCTGGACATAAATATTCTTTTACGTATTAGAGAACGGGGCATGTCGTTGTAAATATTTTAAAGTTCCTAACTAATTATACAAAATACCTGTCAAATTGATTTGTATCGATAGCTGTATATAAGATGTTATTAAATGTATTTATAATAGTTTTGTGTTGTGTTATCAATAGCAATCTCAAATCCTATCAGAACAAAATCATGATATGTAGTAAACCAAAAGGGAATGTCCGTATATTAGGTATACTATTATCATCATCCACCTATAACACCACATTTCAAACTTCTTATTTTTCGCACCTTTACAGAGCCTTCTTCCAATAATACCTACACTACTTTGTCGCTTTACAATTTACAATGATTTATGGATATTTATTCAAAATTTTTCTTAAGAATATTAATTACGCCGAGTTTAATTTAACCTTTACAACCCCAAACGAGGGTATCCGCTTCATTTTTGAATACTAATTAATTATTATGTTAAATACAAAATCTACAGATGATTCGTCCCTTTTGTTTGCCGCATGAAATTTATACGTATCCTCTTCTTTCTTAATTTGGACCAGGTAAGTTGAAAAACAGGACGTTACCTTTTCTTTTCTAATTAAAATAGTATTCGTTTAACCTCAACGTTTTACACTTTAAAACCATCGCAAACTTGTTATAATCAGAACAATTATTTTTCATTGTCCTGCATGTATAATAAATACTAAAACAATATATCACAATTTGCGATATTCACCTACCTCTCGGTTTTTTTAATTAGAAAAAAAAAAACAAATTCAATAAAAACTTACAGTATAACTGCAGCAATACCAGGATTGTAGAACAAATTTCGACCATCACTTTTACCGAAACGCGATACCGGAACGCGGGCACTAATAAAGTTTTTAATGTACAATTAAACAAAAGTAATCTCGTAAATTAAATGTCTTAAACCACTTAAACCGACGAAACCACGAGTACATTTCTTCGGTAAACGGATCACTGAGAATTTCGCGCATACTCATTAGCGTGTAGTAATCGCACGAAGACAAATTGATGCTAATTGCGAATAAAAACTATGTTCACGATTTGTTCAAATGTTTTCCCGATTACAATATTAATAAACACTGTAACTGAACGTAATGTACGCGTTTTCAATCTTTTTTAATCACTTTTAACCACTAATTTCCACGATTACTTAGTCGGCGTTTTCAGCTCGGTTAATAACTCTCGGCGTTCTAACTGCGTGGGTTCGTGCGCATGTTACAGCTTGTTCGAAACTTAGAAAAGCCACCTTAGATCAATCAAGAAACATTTAAAGTATGTGAAATCAAGAGATTTTCTTCCTGATTAACTTTTTAGACTAGAAAACTGCAACGAATTCTTGGGAATTATAGAATATACCTAGTATATACTTATATAAATTTTCAAGTCAAAAAAGCTTTGGTCTCGCACGAATGACTCGTGGTACTGATCGTTCCGCACCCTTTTTTCTAATTAATGTAGAATGAAGAGACCTTTTTAATTTCATTTTTGGTACTTGTCCCTGCGACCTATGGAAACACCACATCCGAATAGCTGTTAAGTATTATACAGAATAGGCGACTTCAGCACCGCACCTAGAGGATATTCTAAGTATTAAGTCAAAGGGCAACATTATTTTTTTAAAAATATAACGTGGTAGAGAGAGATTCTTCGAATAATACCTTCAGTCGTCTTTTCATATAAATAATAAGCTAGTATATGTCTTACGACTGCAATTTAAAGTTTCGTAAAAGAACTCTGACAGTTCGATTAGTTTAGAAAGTTTAAAAAAAATTGTAAAATCCCTTTTCGTCACATTACACTACCATTGAATACAGAAAGATAAAGAGAGAATTCGGTGTATTGTGGTAGGTACAATTGCAGAAAAAGAACATTCTTACAGTATCAGAAATCGAACCTTAATAAGTTTTCCACTTGAACGAACTTTTTCATTTCGTTCTACGGGAAATAAGTTGGCGAGCCGGGAGAGAAAACGAAGGAACGCTGATGACTTCAGTGTAGGAGGGAGAACGAGCCCCCGGAATGGTCGCCGATAAATTATGACTTTCTCGACCAAAATTACGAAGATTGCGACTAATCTAAAAGTTTTCAGCCAATCGGCAACGGGAATTACCTACCCCTTCTCGCACCCCGCGCCATCAGCAGAAGCGGAACAGTCTCTCGATTGTTTTATTTTATTTGCTCTCTGCTCCTCTGACGCCAATAAGACGGCAGATTTCATCCATTTCCGTCCGCTTATTCCTACTTATCTTTTAAAAATAGTTTCAACTTTCTTCAGCTTAGACGACATTTATTCATTTCTTATTTGGCTTATGCCGAAATTGTTCTTAAAATTCAGAAAAATTAAAGTAGGGTATATGGGGGGGATGTAACAATTAATTATTTTCTTTTAGAAGAAAAACAGTTTTCCTCAATATTTTCTTTCAAAATATACGTATTGGGATTATCTTTTTTAACGTTTCTGTGTTATGAAATGGATTAGGAAAATCCCCCGAGGTGTAGACAAGAGTATGGAGAGTAAAAGTTCCCCCTCTCCCCTAGGAGAGACTTTTACAACCCCCTCTCCAAATACAATACTTGTTTTAGTACTTTTACCACCTACGATTGTTAAATTTGCAGAGGTTACATGTCTGTAAACTGTTTATTTACAAAAAATCATTTGCCTTCGCCGAGATTTCCATATAATTGGACTTTTTTAAGTCATTTTCAATAAATAGGTTTTTCCTTATTTAAGACAAACGTCCGTTATCTTTGATAAAAGTGCATATGTCTACACTAGTCTTTTTGGTCTATACAATAGTTTTCATTTACTCGATTTCCAAGGAAACCGCACATTTAGCCCGGTTATGGGGGTTGATGTTTCGCAAACGGCAATAATGTTGCGCCAGGCCATCACATTTAATTTAGAAAATAAAAGGTCAAAAAGCGTAAACCAAATCGGCCGTTACGCTCTTCGTATCTCATACATAAAAACATGATTTCGAATCAGTTGTTAAGTTAAGCGCCAGCCCGTCCGTTTAGACAAAACCTTTTAGCAAATTACATCGAAGTGCTCGCTTCCTTTGCTCGCTTTTCTTTCACTTCTCCGGATACGACAACTACATATTATCTATTCGCTAAACGTGTACCAATAAGTGTAGCAGCTTTTCTTTTCCTTTTTTTTTTATTCACCGCCGCATTATTAGTCTTTCTAGCTCATTTTTTTGGGCTATGTTAAGGGTAATTTGATAATAAATCAGTTTTCCGTATTATGAATGAAAGAAAAATGAAAAAAGGCAAAACTCAATTTATAAGATCTATTTACTATCGAGAAGATCGACGAAGAATGAGGATCAATACATTCTAAACCTAAAATAGTTCGCTGTAGTAGTTTAGCGCAATTGAAGCATTCTTAGAGTGCCCAAAAAACTATTTCTTTACCAAAATAATTTAAAAAGGCTTCAAGTTGAGCTATCTGTTATTAAATCTTTAGTGGAGTGGCGAGATTCTTCATAGGTTCTTCCATCTGCGATGTTAGATGTGGATCCACAGGAATCAGGATAGTATCAATACACCTATTGGCAGTACAGAGTTCTCTACTTGAAGCTTTTTAAAATTATTTTTGTAAAGAAATAGTTTACACAACTCGAAATTTTTTGAGCACTGTAAGAATGCCCCCTTATCGACAGCATTAAATTAAGTGTACCCTTTGTTTCCAAATAAACATCCCTCCTTCCTCCCTAATTGCGAACGTATTTTATGTACGGTCCCTTTCAGAAAATCTTCAAAAAGAGAAAAGCATTTGTTCAACACCATCTGTTAATGATGTAGGATCTTTATTTATCATTGTGTTAATAACTTAAAAATATATGTTATTAAATTTATGATTATTTTCATATTCTATACGAGGGTGGATTGATAAGTTTCCGGCCTAACCAAGAGATGACGCCACTAGGCCTACCTTGAGGTGACATTCTATAGTACCATCCTTGGATAGCTTGTAGCTATAGTTTCAGCCCGATCTCCTTGCTAGTGTAGGTTTGACAGCACGCTGAACAAGACGCCTCTGTGGTTTTCGTAAAAATGGAAAAGCAGGAAAATCGTGCTGTCATCAAATACTTTTATTTGAAGGGGTTAACGCCGAAGGAAATTAAAAAAGAGATGGACTCAACACTGGGGACATCCTCCCCGTCATATTCAACCGTTAAGCAGTGGGTTTCCGAGTTTAAAAAGGGTCGTGTGAGCACCTCTGATGGGCCTCGCTCAGGACGCCCCGTTGAGGTCACAACTCCAGATATGATCGAAAAAATTCATCAAATAGTGCTGGGAGACCGCAGATTGAAAGTGCGTGAGATAGCTGAGACCTGTAAGATGTCATATGAACGTGTGCAACATATTTTGCACCAACATTTGCACATGGAAAAGCTCTGTGCAAGATGGGTGCCGCGTTTGCTAACAGTCGACCAAAAATTGATTCGAAAAAACATTTCTACCGCAAATTTGTCATTGTATAAGCGTAATCCAAGCGAATTTTTGCGTCGATTCGTAACCGTTGACGAAACGTGGGTCCACCACTACACTCCTGAAACCAAAGAACAGTCTAAACAGTGGATTGGACCAGGGGAACCAACTCCAAAGAAGGCAAAAACAATTTTTTCGGCGAACAAGGTTATGGCTACTGTTTTTTGGGATGCAAGAGGTATTATATACATTGATTACCTTGCAAAGGGTAATACTATCACTGGTCAATACTACGCAGACTTATTGCAACGTTTGAGCCACGAGGTGAAAATTAAACGACCTCATCTGGCGAAGAAAAAAATCTTGTTTCATCACGATAACGCACCAGCGCACACGTCAATCGTTGCGACGGCTAAAATCAACGATCTAAAGTTTGAATTGATGCCGCACCCTCCTTACTCTCCAGACCTAGCCCCGAGTGACTATTTTCTGTTCCCTAATCTCAAAAAATGGCTTGGCGGTAAGAGATTTGCGGACAATGAAGAAGTAATCGAAGCTGTAAATGGTTATTTTGAGGAGCTTGACGAATCAGTCTATAGAGATGGCATTAATAGACTGGAACACCGCTATGAGAAATGTATCAGCCTTGGAGGAGATTATGTTGAGAAATAAAAAAAAAAAATTTTTAAAAACCTTGTTTTTCTTGGTCAGGCCGGAAACTTATCAATCCACCCTCGTACATAAAATTTCTGTAGATGACTTTTTAAAATGTAAAGGGTAGAAAGCAATGGTATCTGTATACATAATTTTGGTAGAAATTATAAGTAAATCGAGCTGCATGTTTTAACGACAAAACGGATAGGGGTGTCTTTGTGTACATGAGATAGGAGAGCAACCACCAGATAGGAACTTGAGCTTAAGCAGTGGTGAGACGACATCAGCAGCGTAACGACGGTGGCAGTCTTGATTGGTAATTGTTTCCCTGCGGCCCAACGAGCCAATCAAGAACGAGCGAAGTGGCGCGGAAAACGGCACTCCAGATCTACCACCACGGAATAACAATGGCATCGCTTACCAAGTTAAACAACTCAAGCCTGAATTCCGAGATCATCAACAAGAAAACGAACCGAGTTTATTTAACAATTTGGAATTTAGGAGAAGTATCAAAAGGTCTGGAAAGAGAGTCAAACGCCATCATTTCGTTTATCTTTTTCGTTTTCCCTTTTACTAAGGCCATTTCGCAAGTTTCTGTTCACTTTCGAAACAATTGCCTTTTTATTTGAATATAAAGTAGTCCATTTGATTTAAACAGGACGCTACCTCTAACAACCCCGATGGCATAGGTATTTACGTATGGACTGAACGGGCTACAACTCAAAGAGGTAAAATTGTAGAGGCGGAAAATATCTCTTCATTTTACGTTAAAAAAAATAACAGTAAATACAGATACAAATTATCTGAATTCTTGACGCTACAATACTTTTTGTTATCCTGCTTGCAGTGCATCATGGCAATCACGTAAAGCATTTTTTCCAGATAGGATAACGTTTCGTTTGGAATTGACTCATCTGAACGAATTGAACTTTGTTCCCAAGTAATAAGGAATTTAATGTAGGTAAAGCCCAAATTGTCTAAATTGTACATATCTGATTTACTGCTCATCCGGCTAATTTCATGAGAGTTTACATCTTCGAAGATTCCTAAAGATTGTAGATGTAACCCTCTACCCCCACTTAAGTCAAAAAATTATCGAAAAAGACATCGAAGATATGTACCTATCCACATCTCAATATCGCATTTTATATCGGATATTTTTATGTATGTCTGCGTCTTATTACACAAAGAAGGGACAATTTTAGGTACTTCCTAGAATAAAAAACTACCGCCCAACGCCACTGAATTCGTTTGCTGTGCTTTTAATAGAAAGTAGACTATTGCTTATTATAAGTATTAAGGCTTCAGTTTCCCAAATTTTGAAGGAAATGGCATTTAAATCAAATGTAGGTGCTAAACTAGACCTAGTTTAAATGAATCGTCAAAATGGCCGCTGATATAATAGCCAATCAGGATCCGTTAAACTTTAAATTGTAATAACGTAAAAACCAGTAATTCTTATTTTGTTCATTACAATTACGATGCTTAGTAATAAAAACTGTGGTAAATAAATACAGTTAAGTAAGAGACACTTGCCCATAATTACTACAACACGTTTTTGGGTAATAGACACGTTTTTCCTTCAACTTTGAATCTTTTTCAAAAGTGATAGATAAGAGCGAGTATCATTTCATTAAAATTTCTTAGTTTTTTTATTAAAAGATTTTGATATAGATACCTAGACGACAAGACAAAATATGAGATCAAAACTGATAGTCAATGTTTAATGAACCAATTTCTGTTTAACTTTTTAATATACTCCTAAAGCGCATCTGAGGAATTAATTACATTTAAATATTTTGGCCGTACAATGAGTTCCAATTAATATAATAGTAATGAATTATTACATATTCATTCTTGGAAAAAGTTTAACAAGCCGAAACAATTGAGGGGATTGTAAATAAACATTTGGAACATTTAAAAGCAAATTTGTCAATTTTCTTCATTTAATTACATACATAAAAAAAATATGCGTGCTGTCAGCAGAGAGTAGAGTAGTATTACGTAAATGAAAGTTAGTAAAAACAATTATGCTGAAGTGTACGATGTGTTGCATACATATTTACAAACAATTCCTTTAAATTTTAATCATTGATTACTATACATCTATTAAAAAACCATAATGGCCGACATCAGTAACAATGCTACAACAATTGAAAAAGAATGATGGCCGACAACAGCAACAATTAGAAAAGAATGATGGCCGACACTACGTCATAGTATTGTCAGAGAAGAGATACGTCTCTCTTCTCTGGTATTGTTCATAAAAGTGAATTTCGACCACTCTACTAAGCAATGGTGGGAACAGTTTCGAGCTCACAGTGACTGATAGGGGCGAAGAAGGCAAATATTGAGACACAACCAGTTCTCATTATCTATGCCATGATCATAGACTCAGAGTTCATACCAATAGTAAAAATTTAATTTTAAATAGCTGCTGCCGAGATATTGAGAAAATTGTTTTTTAAACATACTGTACAGTACTATTTACTGTAGTCATTTATTAACTAGTACAATCTTTCTTATATGTTTTTGCAATTATAGTAATATTTTGATTATACGTTTGAATTTAATGCTTGAAATATTGGTGCCTCTGACGAAAGTTGAATTACAGCTTATCTATGGATTACAGTTTGAATAAGGAAAGAAGAAAGAATTAGTAACGGTTTCAATCGGTTTCAGTTTTAATAACAGAAAGTTATATGTGTAAATGCTTGATAATAAAAGGTACGTGGTAGATATACTTATCAAAGGGAGTTAGAAAAGACTGATAAAACATATCAATAAATGGATATTACTACCTTTGTTGGTGATATTACAGAATGGGAGTTAAAAAAGCGTTTGGATTTAAAAATTCAGAAACTGCAAAAACAGATTGCTGAAAAAGGGTATGTATGATAGCACAGTGTTTTCTTTTTCCTTAAGGGGTTGTTTATATTTTGTAGGTGCAGTGATTTTGAATTCTCCAACAACAAAGATTCTGTTGACGATTTATTAAATAATTTGGCATATAGATGTGTAGTTTGTGATTTATCTGATAGTGAAATTAAAAGTGAAATTGAGAAAATTATGGATGAAATATTGCAAATAAGCAAATTATCTGAAGAGGTACTTGATGAATCAATTCAGTTAGATGAATCTTTCAGTACAGAGCAGTCCTGTTCAAATTCTAATGACTCATTTAATTTTAATGATACTATGGAAGAAATGGAACGCTTATTAAGAGATGGGTTAGTTTCTGGAAATGATAACATTGAAGATGATAAATATGTAGCTGATAGTAGCCCAGAAACAATGAGTAAATCACAAGAAAGCAACATAAATTTTAAGGAAGTTGATCAAAATATGTCTGCTATAGAGGTGGAGCAGTTCAGCTGTGATTTTTCTAAAAACTTTGAAAATGAACAGTACAGTCCTCAGTCAGTAAACTCTGAAGAAAGTATTAAAAGTAAAAAGACAACTGATGTTAATCACTTGCCATTTAAATTACCTGTTTCTTCTTATAAGAAACAAATATTAAATAGTGGTGGAAATAAGCCACAGTGTAAGACTTCAAATCCTGTAAACAAATTGTATAAACATATAACCAGTCCAGTTGCATTCTACATCAAAAACAGTGGAATTACACCAAGAAGACAGCATTTAAAATTCACTCCTGAAAAGCACCTAAGCAGAAATGACATGAGTGAAAGTGTGTACTCTGAATCAATAACTAACAATCAATTTCCTCAGGCAAAAGATATAATTTTACCTGAAGTATTCTATTTGCCGGCTGCCATGAAAATTGTTTCCCAGGAACATCATACAAAACTACCAAACAGTATAAATAAGTTGGTTGGAAACATGCCTGAAATTATCATCCATGAGCATCGAATTAGAAAAGGAGAAAGAAAACTAAATATGCACACTGCAAATCCAAATAACTCAGTTGCAAATGAAGACATTTCTATTTATACTACAAAACAAGCAGAAATTCAATAAGACAATAATAAAATAACTTCACTGAATGTTAACTGTGATTTTCATGTTTTAAATTAAATAATTCATTGTATCAGTATTTCTGAATTAATCGTTTTTAAAAATTACATTTCACTTCCTTTTATTTTGTTGAAAAAAAAAAAAGATTAATTTAATGCACTATTATTAAATTGTCTAATTAGAAATACTCATTAGTAAAATCATAACTAAAATTGTAATACAATTCATTTCTCTCTATTTTTGATTTTACTAATAAATCTATTTAATGCTAAATCCATTATTTCAATCCAAGATTTATTTAAGTTGCAGAGATTAACTCAGCACAAGGCTGATAATACTTTCTATTTTAATATATCTGGGGAAGTACCAAATATAGGGAATTCACAGCAATTGTATAAAAAAACATGCACATGTAGTATGGTAGTCACAGTATGGGGGTTTCTCTAAATAAAATATAGGTTTTCTTTAATGAACTTGTGATAATCGGAACAGTAATAAAGTTTTCTTTTAATCACCAATAGCTAATACTGATCCATTTAAAAATTGATAATGCCCAAACAAACTAAACGTAGATATTAGTTACACATGTATTCATGAGTTAACATCTTTAAATCACATTTGGTATAATTAAATCAATTAATAATACAGAACATTTTTAATAAACAATATGTTGCGTAGCATTGTGTAATTAATTACCAAAATAAATAAAACAAAATTTAATGTTTCACATTTGTTGTGTAGAATTACCATTCCATGTGTTGTTTTCATCATCCTTATCTTTTTTGTCTACCAGTCGGTGGATATTACCTTCACGACGAACGAAACTACCTTTTCCTGCACCACTGGAGTGTTTATTCCTTAAAAATAAATTGCTTATATGATTATGCATCAATGTAATAGAAAAATGTGGAAACATTACTTTTAACATAGACTTAGGTCATATTAATAATATGTATATTGTATGTAAAAGATAAATATAAATTAAGCTTACACCACAGAAGGCCCTTGACCATCTGTAGTACTTTGCCGCATATTTAAGTTGGTCCTTGGAGTGATTCCTGTTGTCCCTCCGTCGTTTGGTCCGCCAAATGCCATGACTCGACTTTTGAGCCAGACAAAGAATGTAACAAACGGTGTGAAGAAAAACCATATAACTGAGAAGAAGCCGCCATTCCTGTTGCTTACTGTGGTATGGTTAATGGGCAAGATAAGAATCACTGCATTAGGAACAAGTTGGAGATCGGCTAACGTCTGACTGTAATCGTTTTCGGAAAATTCACGTCTGGGAAACATTGTGGAAAGTGTGTAGGTTCTGAACGCCATATTCAAATTAGCTGCTATGAATTCACGAACGTCTTGAAGGGTTGCTGAGCTTGCAAATTCGTGAGTGTGGGAACTTCCTGAGAATAATAATTTGTGAAAATAAAACGAATCAAAATATTCATATGTAAATAAAATAGAAATAGGAAAAGGTAGGAAGGTGGTATAGATCAGTATGTTAAGGAATTTTTAATAGTATTGGAGTTTTCATTTTATTTTATTTATTTCTGGTTTGCATAAGAATGAAATGTCAATATTGTCAACTTAGGTATTGCAAATTGTCATTATTTTAATTTAAAATACTAATGTTTGTCTAATAGTATCTTGTTAATGAATGTATTTGAAATTTCAAAAAAAGATAATTACCATCAGGCAGTCTCAGTTGTAAACGTGCTGTATTAGGATTGGAAGATAACTTGGGAGGTGCTGTTATAGGTGCAGTTGGTTGGGTAGGAGGTGATTGGGCACTGCTTCCTGGGCTTGCAAACTTTGCAGCTCTTTCAGCTTTGTCTTGAGCTATTTGAGCTAAAACACGTTGTCTTGCTTGCTGTTCTTCACGTTTTTGCTTTTCCCTTTGCTCTACAAGTTGCTTTAGGTCTTGCTCTTCTTGCCATCGTTTTAATTTTTGGACATCCTGGCCGACTTTTCGCCGTTTTAATTCTTCTTCCTTTTCTTTCTGTTAAAAATGAAAATAACCATATTACAATTTAAAATGAATCAAAAGGAGAGTACAAAGCCTGCCCCTGGTGTACTATTGTTTAATATTTTTATTAAAAAAGTATTTTAAAGAAAAAGCTTACCAAATTTGACATATGTAGCTAAAATTTTGAACAGTTTATTAATAAATATAAAAATAGCTTTGGTTATGATTAAATGTCAATCATAATGTCTTAATTTTAATTAGTAACCTGTTTTTCTTCTAATTCCTTTTCTTCCTTTTTCATTTGAATTGTTTCTTGGTATTTCTTCAGTTTTGCTTCTTGTTCATCAGGAGTTTCAATTGATGAGCTAACTTCTGGTTTATCTTGTTTATGAAGCAAACTGTCAGCACCTTGTGGACTTCTTCTAGGAGAAGTATTGTTTCTTCGTTTGGGTTGATCTCTAACTTCCTTTTCTTGTTCATGGTTACTTCTATCATTCTGAGATTTCTGTTCGGAATGTATAAAATTTTGTGACTGTGTTGCTCCTGTTAAATTAAAGAATTAAAATGGAGCAAAAATGTAAGCCAGTTATCATACCTGAACTAGATTGAGGAATTGGACCTGCATTTCTTTGGGTAATTTCATCTAATTTAACAGTTAATTCAATTGCACTAATTTCATTGCTAATGACTTCTAAGAGGATCCCATTTTTTCCAATAAAATATAATGATGGCTTGGTAGCTTCTTTATCTATGAAAAATTAAGAAAAATAATATGCATTAAAACTAGGTGAAAACACGTTTTAATTAAGATAACAAGGATACAGATATGACTGAACTGCTGATGTGGCACAGAATTTTCTTCAATTTTTATTGCAACAAAATTTTCATTTTCTATCTTGTTTGAAATCGTTTCGTTACTTAATAAGTCAGATAAAGACTTAGAAATATCATTAGCTCCTAAAAATAATTCACAATTAAGTAAATGATTCATACTTGTGCTTCATTTTAAAATACCTTCAATAAATACAACGAATACTGCTCCTTTTCGTTTCGAAGCTGCAACTGCTTCTGCTATTCCTCCTTCATACCATTTCATGTTAAAAATTAACTTTTTGAAATACGTTAACTAAAAATTTACTCAAACAAAGTGTTTTCGAGATTGCTGATATCATGAAATGAAATGACAAATGACAGATTTAAAGTCGATTTCTAGAAATTGTGTGTACATAAAATGCTAAATGTCAGACTAATAAGCTGATTTAAATATAGATGTCCCCCCATACATAATTTATTAATTAAAATATACCCAAGGATAATTCAAAAAACTTTTTATTAAAGAACTTTAAAATCGACTTTGCTTTTAATTTATTAATTTAAATTACTCTAAACTACTTTTTTAAATTTTATTGACCTATATCGGTCATCAGCAGCCCTTAAAACAGTCCTAAAATTTAACAAGGGAAAAACAGGATGTTCCAATTTGTAGATCTGTGTTATTTATTGAGTTAGTACAATTCAATGCAGAAAAAGGCCAAATAAATAATATTAGTATATGTATTTGTGGTAAAAAATTATTTCAACTTCCAATTTAGTCGATTATTTAGCGATTATTTAGATTGTTAATGAGCCAACTAACTATAATTATTATAAATATCCTTCATGCATTCATATTTCTTAACATTTTACTGTCTATTAAATAAACCGTAACACGCAATTAGTAATTTTCTCATCCAAAACATCAATAAAAAGTAACAGTACATTCGGTACATGTAAGCTAAAGCGCGTGCGCTTTTGGGGGTAGACGGAAAAGGAAAAGGGTGGTTTTCACATTATAATTTATCAACCACATCATGGCGCTATATAGATCTAGTTTTTAGCCACAAACGGAATTATCTTGTGATTAATTATTTATTAATAGAGTGTAAAATACAAGTGAACAGAGATCAGAGTTCTCCAAGGTAAGATTATAGTATTTATTTATTATTCATCACAAAACTATTAAAATATCGGGTGTATTTCATTCATTCATATTCTCGTAGTCTATTATCGATAATGAATAACATTTGATTGAATAAAGTATGCACTTTTGTTTGTATCGATTAGATAATTGAAATAACTGATCGAAAGCCTTACCTAGTGACAGAGATTGTGCAAACATAGTAACAGGAAAGGCAAATCGATAAAATCCGTAATTTGATCATGATTGTGAAATTGACATTGTCTAGAAGATGACTTTCCTCTTATTTTTCTCTTTAGCAGTTATTATGTCAAGGGTTTTTCCTAAATGATCGTGTATGGTTTCATAAAGATGGGTTTTCCAAAGACTACAATTTTTTTTTGTAAATTGCCAAACTAAACTTCATATCTGCCAATAAAAGAGTTAAAAAGGGCGTTTTTTTATTATTATTAACTAAAAAACTAAATATCTTACCTGACTTCGAAGTAGGTATAGATAGTTTTAAGTAAACATTCCTTTTTTTTAAGGGGTTGCCAAGCAGGTAAATTAGCAACAATTACATCTCCCAAAAAACAGCAACTTCTCCCATTTTATGGGAAGAAGGTGAAATTGTACAACTATTGCAATAGACTAAAAAATAAAATAGAAAAAGTGGCGCCGTTTAAGTTTCGATTCCACAAAATGTCGAAGTCGGAGACTTCGTCGAGAAGTAGCTCTGCAGATTTGCCTGAAGAAGACGCCGATAACGAGAGCAGTCAAGACAACGACGCTATAGCCGAAGAATGTGAAAATGGAGATAGTTTTCCTTCCAGTCCGCCACCACCCTACGAAAGAGTTTTAGATGAGGTAAAACATTTAAGAAATTTAAAGTTTTTTTATCGCTTACTTATTATCTTATTTAAAAGCAATTTATAACTTTTAACGTTTTAACCCTAATTCATAAAGAATCGGCGATTAATGAACATTAGTTCTTATTAAATAGGAAATATTTCTTTTAACTTATAAAAAGGATGTTAATCAGTATTATTATTATTTAAGTCAATCAATTTTATTTTGAATCTGTGTCAATTGTTTAGTTTGTTATCCGAGCTACAACTAAGTTATGATCGTCATCATCATAACGTGTTCAGTCCGAAAACTGCTTGGACACGCACCTCCACTCTACTCATCTTGCATTTCTCCAAAAGTGGAGAACTCTACAACTTTGACTATTTGGAACTGTAATGTACTTAATCTAAGTCTACCTCTGCCCCTCTTAACTTCTGCTTCTGCTTCTAATACGACTCTAACTAGCCACTCATACCAGAGAAGGTGTCTAACGAACCTATTTCCCTTATTTCTGATTGTTTTCCATAGCGTTTTCCGTTCTCCTTCTTATTTAGTATTCATGAGGATCTTTTCAACATAAAGCCGGTATCTACCTATTCCCACCATTCCTGACAGGAGATTGGAGAAGGTTTGTCGCTCTATCTTCTCTTTGTACTACCTACAGTGTTGGTCGAATGTATTAATTTACATCTTTACATTTCTTCGAGACTGAAGCACCGTACATCTCCAACTTTGTTTAGAACAAAATAGAAGGAGGAGACCACTTCACACGTGGGCATTATCAGTCTCGCGTTGATAATGCCCACGTGTGAAGTGGGCGAAACACGTGTCCGCTCATATAAAATTTATTTGTGGTAATTAGGGGTGAGTATTCCTTTTAATTTTTTAATTTGTTTAGAACAGTAATCTAATCTAAGTCTAGCTCGGCCTTCTTAACTTTTGGTTCTGCTTCTAATACGTCTCCATCTAGCCCGTCATACCTGGAAAAGTGTCCTACCAACCTGTCTCTCCTATATCTGATTGACTTAGTGTCTTCGGTTTTCCTTCCTGTTCAGTATCCAGGATTGGCTGGCTTTAAGCTTTCTGTAGATTCCAAGCACCATGTACGTAAATGCTGCTGCAATAATGTTCCACAAACCATGATTGTTTTTTTGATCATTCTTCATTTTGCTTGTCTTATTTTCATCTGCCTAACAACCATCAATCAATCCATCCATCCATCCATCGAAGGTGTTCAATCTGATAGTTGGTTGGACACGCACCTCTACTTCCTATCTTGGGCAAATCTTGCATTTCTCCAAAACCGAAGTACCTTGAGAAGGTGTCCTACCAATCTTTCTCGCCTATTTCTTATTGGCTTCGATAATGCCTATCTGCTCTTATTATCCACGGTATTTTTAAATTCCACGTATCACACCACGTCTCAATAAGGTCGAAAATATCATTTTTTTCAATAAATCTATCAATTTTTGTTTTTTTGTGTGAATTTACTATTAATGTGTTACGTCTTTAAAGCGAATATTATCTTTTCCTCGTAGAATATTTGGCGGACTTAGTTGATTTTAGTCCTTTTTTTCCCATTTTTAGGAAAGTAGTGTGGATAAACCTCACTATACCCAAGAGGAGGTGACGACGCCAGAAGCGGGCCCTAAGATTTTTCACAAATCATCTAAAGAATTATACAAAGCTGTAGCTAAACAATTTGGCATTACCTGTAAAATGTCCGACCAATGTAGATGTTTAGATTGTCAAAGTCATTATTTCGACTGTGAATACGAACAGAACGAGAATAACAAATCAGACGGAGGCTTGGGTGCCGGATCTCCGATGTTCATTTCGGAAGTGATGCACGGGACCGCATGCGTTTTACTTTAAGCCATCATCAATCACCACGGGAGAAAGAACTGACGCTAATCAAGAATTTACTAGTTAGATACTTTGCAAAAGGGTATAGTAAGCTTAAATAAGTACTACTCATACTTGAAACAATTTTAAAATAAAAAAATGACTGAATATTATATTACCTATGAACATCATGGCTCTAAAATGTATAACTATGAGAGGACCTAACGTACATTCATTCACACATATACATGAATTCATGCATAGATACATTATATACCAGGTACTTGTAAGGCGATTTTATATTACGTATGTGTATAGATATGATGTCGAAATTAAGAAGAACAATGCGCTATTTTCATTAGACTCAACAGGTGTGATTTTTGGTTATTTTGAACTGTTGAAGTTCAAATTGGGCAGAGGTGAAAGAATAAGACGCTATAAGCAAATGTGGATTCAATCGATGGCCCATGGTGATGTCTAGAATATTTTGAAAATCGATGCGTACAATTTTGTAGAAAAGATTATCTCTCTACAGCATTTTGCGTATGTACAAAGTGTGACTTTAACCATTTGGATGACCGCAATCCCACCAATATTATTTGATCAGACTTTCAGAGTAGATTTCTATTAAATTAAGGTCAATTTCGGCTAGAAGAATTTACGTACCAACAACTAAGAAGCATCAAACTTTTTGATCATAAAATAGTCTGCCAAAATTTCATTAATTAAAAATATCGAAATGTACGAAAATGAAGATGACTTACCACAAAATCTGCAGAATCCCACTAAATGAGACATCCCAACTGAGTTCGTACTTTAGCCAAAACATGAATCGACCTTGAAGGTTCTGTTAAAAACCGGTAGTGGGACTGTGGCAATTTAGATAATCAAAAGTCACACATCCACGATTCAAAGAAATGCTATAGAAAAATGATCTCTTCGAACATTACACAACATTGTATGCATTGATTTTTAAAACATTCTAACACATCTAGTACAAAACCATGGACCAACTTGGGAACACTTGGAACCATGTTTTTTTGGTCAGTTCAAGGCGAAAAATTACTTTTTAACTGTCTTCATCGTGAGACAGTTATGCATGACGAAGAAGCAATCAGTTTCTGGTTTTAGTACTTTTTACATTTATCTAGGGGATGGATACTTAACACATTGTTATTGAGAAAATGTTCTTTGAAGGGTAAAAATTAAATATACAACTTTTATAACAGTTTTAAAAGTTTTGTAAATGAACGAAAACATAAGGAGAATGCCCCTTTTTGGCACATTTCTTTATTTTTAGGGAAGATTAGGTACTTTGGGGAAATTTTTTAGTAGAGTGCAGGGGCGTAGTTAACTTTCTGATTTATTCCTTTATTGGAGATTACAGACTCAAATGTCTTACCGGGAATACTTTTAATCTCCATAAGGAGGTACTTAAAAGTATAAACAAAACTGCGCTGGTAGTTACCAATATTGTGTGTAAGTTCAGTTTAAATTAGAACAGAGACGAACCTTGCATTTTATGTGAACCTTAAAAGTACCTACTATATCCTGCAGCTACGCCACTGGTTTATGTGATTCGTCCATTTCCAAATCGTGCGATATGCAAGGATCAAGGAGATTCAATAACATTTTATTAATTGTTATGCCATCCTCCAACTCAGTCCAAAATAAACTCATACCAAAGTTTTCCGATTTCTTAATAATAAATGTTTGCAGTTGACAAAATTAAAAAGAATGTTTTTTATGATAGTTACTTTGAATAAAGTTTTAAAACTGGTTGCTAAAGACAAAGTGCATAATGTCATGATGGTTTTCTTGTAGTAACAGTAACAATTATAATTGTCAATTGGTGTTCTTAAAATAGGATTTTTATAAGTATCATAATTAGGTGATTGATTAAAAATGGCGTTATGAATTTAACAGTGCTTTCGTAAAGATCTCATACGACAATTCGTCACTAAAGAAGGAAAAGTCATAAAATTGTAGCTAAAATTTAATAGTGTTGATTGTTGCTATCAATGTGGTTAATTTTTCTTATGAAATTTGAGATATAAATTTACCAAATGTAAAATTCCTTTATAAAAAAGACATCAAATTTATTGTTAAATCTACATTTAAATATTAATTTATTTGAGAAAACTGTACAGAGATTGATATCAATCAAACGCACAAGCGATCTTTTAGGTTTGAAAAAAATGGATTTTTTGATTTAGATTTTAAACAGTGAATCGGTCATGCACCTACTTAGGTCTGATTTTGTGAAATACTTTCTTCTAATATTCCTTTTATGTTGATTGAACCCATCGGTGTGCCAACATATAGTTTATGATCTATTTATGTATACCTACGGATTACCTAATATTAAATACCCAAATTGTTTTTTAAGATAATGTGAATGTTAGCTAGTAAGAGTTAAATGTACATAATATGTACAATACACTTGCAAGGTAGGTAAGGTAAACTAGGACTAAACTGTAATGATTACAGTTGTTTATATGTACTGATATGAAAAAGTAGACACATTAATGATGTAATGTACCTACTAATATTTCTAAAAGCGCTTGCACTAATTACATAGGTATATCTTAAGTATTTCTTTACCTTTCAGTAAGTACTTATATTTATTTTGAAAATGTGAATCTAATTTTGTAAGAAACGCGTAAATAACGAGACCAAAACGTTTGTACGTACAATTAAATTGTAAATTACTTTTACTTTACTATTAATACTTTACTATTATTATTAAATTACTATTACTTTTCTTCAATAAGTACTGCCATCTAGACGACTTGGGCCTGAAATTTAGCCGCTTAGAGTATAAAATGCAAGAACAAACGAAGATGAAACCATTTGTCCACGAAATGTTCCGTTTTCTTACTTTTATTACGATATAAAGTTGTTATTTTATTATTGTAAAATCTACATGCAAACGAATTTTTATAAGTAACTCGAGTTCATATTATATACGTCTGATTTCTATTAAATGTGAATCCAACATTTGCGAGAATCCTGTCAGAGTTTTGTACTGTAACAAGCCCTTTTGTGATTTAGAAAATTTTTCATTTTTTTTTCTTGTTGATTATTAGCATCAGACCAACAAACCGTTTTTAAGGGAAGCGAGATATTTTTTAAGTTTCCTTTTCTTTCATACGGAAATAGGAAAATTAAGTTTACGATTAAGAGCTTATCATTCCTTAAAATGACTACGTGAAGCACCTTTAAATATGTGTATAAATGATTGTGTCTATGTGCGATTTGTATAACGGGTGTGCGATATTGTCTATATTACACAAAAAATGCACAAATTAATGGCCTTCTTAATCTTTGAATGAGATTTCTAATGTATAAAGAAAACTTTATTTTGTATAAAAAAATATTCGCGAAAAATTGCCAAACAGTTTTGTGACTTAAAAAAACTGATTATCGTAAAAAAAAACAGACGACCAATCAGTTAAATATTTCTTGTATTACATGCATAGGTAGCGAGTACTTTTGGATGGTCTGCCATTTGAGATTGAAAACTTAAACTTTAAGGTATAATGTTTACTAAACTCCTAAACCTTAGAAGAGACCACATTTTTTAAATACATTAAAAACGTTCAAAATTTTATACTTATTATGTGACTTGGGCAAATTATTATTTCAAGGGCGTAGAATATGCCAATTTGTGGTTTAGGAATGTAATTAACTAATACACAGACGTATTAAGTATTTTTGTTTTCTAAATGAATTAGAACATATTGGTTAAAAGTCTTACAATGCTTGTTCGAATAATAATTGCCTATACTTAACTATTTGAAAGAGAAATTGAGCTTTGAGCTTTTTAGTATACAAAATATTGTCGGTCGAGTCCAATTTCAGAACAAAGTGGCTTTGCCTAGGCTAAACTAATTTATCTTAGCCTAGACCAAACTGGTTTGTTTTGGGTCTGTTACCGCCTAAACCCGATTTCTGAATAAACTAGCTGTGCCTAATCTAAAATAATTATTTTTTTATTAATTGTTACCGGTCGAACCTGATTTTAAGATTAACCAGTTTTGCCTAGGTCAAACTAATCTGTATCACTTACTCTCCTAGGCTAAACTAGTCGAAAGTGGATATAAAAAAGGAAAGATCTATTGTTACTGTACATTGTTAGATACTATAGCTTCCTCGGATAATGATTAATCTTGAATCTTGAAGTGAAATTGTAATTACGTTAATAAAATAGGAATGAAACTATCATATTATTATTTCTTGAAATGATTATGAATCAATTTTAAGAAAAGACGGCAGCAACAATCGATACTAACGATCCATATAGTTATCTCTTTAATTAAATTTTAATAGGGTCTTTTATTATTCGACCGAGCATCAATCTACATTGATGTTTATTAGTTAACAACTAATCGTAAAATATTATTATATTATTATTATCTATATTAGTTATATATTTCCAATGTATAGGGTGAAAATTGATGTTTATATTATTTAAATGAAAACAACATTAAAGTTACAAAAAGAAAAACTGGAAAACTTGAGAACTGTTTTGCTTATTACGAAAACTTATTGGTTCACAGTTTTCTTTGTTTCTTCTTGGTTAACATTTCATGAAATACCATGTGGTTAGCAGGCAATTTCTGCAGATGGCAATATCCTGCACGATTGATGTATGTCCTGCACGCCTGATGTCCTGACTGTTACTTACCAGATATTAACTTTCCTTATTATTATTGTTATTTTCTTGAACCAGATGTTGTTATTGTATAGTACAATTTTCAGTACTCCGTGAATGTTTGGTAGAGGTCGAGAAATGTGACTGTTTCAGTCCGGGGACGATTTAATTAGTAATAATAAATTAGTCCTTGCAACAAGCTTTTTGAATCGGTTTTTTTTTAAATCAAATTGTTTTAAGTGTACTCAAATCAAGGAGGATTGCTGGCTGTAAAGGTATTTCATTAGTTGATTTGATCTGTATTTATTTATTGATTTGGATAAGTACAATCCTTGCTTTAATATATTTTTATAAGTCTGTAGAAAATTGAGTTAAATTAAGTGCTTTGAACCAAAAAAGGCAAATAATAGGTAACAAAAGAATAGGTAACACTACATAAATATGAAATAATTTTATTTATTTACAACTATGGTTATGCTAAACATTAGGTATACATATTTCCTGAGGTTTTCTTTTAGTTTAGGGATATTAAAACAATGCTTTGTTTGGAGAATTATTAATTTTTCTCTCTATCAACTAAATTGAGAAAATAATCGCTCTAAATCTGACAATTTAATTTTTGTGCAGCAATCTCAAAATTGAGACAAGCCTTACGACTTCTCATTTATCAAAAGCCATATAGCTTTTTGGATGGTATGAGAAAATAAATAAATAATCAGACACATTCACGTTGTAGATACGCACGAAACACATTATCTTCCCTTTGCTTTGCGCAACCGGGAAGAAATTGTAAGTTAGCTGATTTATGAATAGAAATATTGTTATCTATATACTTATTATAAGTATATGTATATGTATGTGAAGCTACTTCATCACTGACTGGCAGAAAATTGCAGTACCTACAGATTAGATAGAAATATAATACCTACTGCTGTGTAAGAAATAGTAAACAGTACCTATTGTATTATACTTCGTTTACTTTCTGTAGCGATGTGATCTTCAGTTTGACCGGCGCAAAGTAGAAAAGAACAGCACTAGGCCAGAAAAGGAAGGAGACAACTCTCGGCCAAACGCTTAACCGGTGAGGAGCGTATAATCCGTACAGTACTGCACGGAAGAATTGGCCATTTTATCCACTACAATTGCANGTGGTCTGTATTCTGTCGAAACTGCCAGACGCGGATCGCGATTTCGATCTTTTTGGATCTCATCAGCGCGTCGCAGACAGCTCCGACAGAACACAGACCAACTTTTACGTAATCCTAAAATGTAGCATCGTGCTACAGATGGCGTTTACTGCGCCATTTGTAGTATTTTCTAAAACGCACTGTTAAGACAGCAGGTAAAAGTTGGCAACCGTTAAAGTTCAAGGTGACTACCGATTACCCGAAACTACTTTTTTTTTATTTTATGTGTTTTGTTTTGTTGTAGATAATTTCACATAATTTATTAGGCATTTATACTCGCTATACCTACAGAAATATAGTATTTTCTAACAAATAACGGAAAGAGAATAGAATAAAATATTTTCACAACTTTATTTACAATAATTATAATAAGTTAAACGTTATTTAAATTTCACATCATAAGAAGAATATAAAAGGCATAAAGTGTCAATGTTATTTAGAAGTGTTTCCACCATTCAGTTATGGCTGATCGTTGGGGGTGTTATTGGATCGTGCAGGCTGACGCGTGGTCCACCAAATAATCGCTTTCGTCCTCGAAATCGATTTCTTCGTTATAGTCGAAGTAATGGCACTGGAAAGACGAAAATACATTACTTTCTAAACTAAAATACCTATTACATTTCTTAACCGAAGTATCAGTAAACTCGACGAGTACTTCAAATAAAGTAGAGTTACCTAACTACTTTTAAGATTAAATGAAAGGGAATGAAACTACAAATAAAATAGGCAGGGCAATGCTTCACATTTACTGAGGGTAGATCTAGATTAGATTACTGTTCTGGGATGTTCTAATAGTTCAAGGAAATGCGAAGTTTATCTCAGGAAAGGAAAGAGTGGAGGTGCGTGTCCAACCAGTCTTAGGACTGACGACCTTATAAAGATTGAAGTTATAATATCTAACTATATATTGGTAATAAATATAAAAATTTTTGTAGAAAGTAACAAACTTTAGTAAGAGTATACATATATCATACGACAATTCTGATAATCAAGTAATTTAGTTATTCTACCATTTTTAGATTTATAATATAGTTTGTTGAAGAGAATCTTTGGTACCCGCTATGTGGGTAGTTTTTCAATATTCCGTGACCTTCAGGATTATCAGACACCTTTACCCTTTTGGTGAAAAATGTTCGGCACCATGGCCTTTGTAAATACGACCTTTCTTGTTATGAGATATAATAATTTTTGATACGTTTGATCTGTGATGCAGGTACATGTAATGTTTTACGCTGTTGTAAAAATTATGTATAAGACTAGGTGACTCAAACTGTCTGACGAAGACAACGATATAATTGACGAAACGTTAATCGACTACGGTTCGAACGCGTGAACTTTTTTCCAAATCGGATTCACTTCATTCAAAAGTCTAATGGAGTCAACATTTTTTAGATAACCCTTAGGTAGGTTTATTTCCAATGACTACGTATTAAACTTTTAAAAAACCTGCCGTGTTTTCTGTGGACACTGCGTCCGACTTATGATTTTCTCAACGTCGTCGCTTGGTTGGCCATTAAGTTTAACGTTTCACTCCCGGCAAAAACATCACTTCGATTTAAGAAGACATTTATCAAATATTTTCGATAACGTCTACCACAGCTGCAAACACGACGTAAAACATATAATAGTCAATCAAACTTGACTCTGTAGATCATAAGATGAAAAATCATGAGCTATGAAAACTTTTACACCTCGGATATTGCAAAAAACTGTAGTAATACTTTACTTTAGTTTTAAATGTTAAATTAAACTTAAACGACTTCCCGGTTCAATTCGTTAGTATTGCGAATTAAAATTAAGAATAAGATACGTATGACTAACTTTTTTATAAGAAAAAGAACTTCTTATTAAAAATGTGTGCGATCGGGCACACGTGTGCGTGAACGGCTTATCGATTCGCCGACTAGCCGCGGGCGCCTTTCTTCATGTGCGCCGTATTTGTAAATGTGTGTGTCGTACCTGCGTTCTGGGAAAGCAGTTAAACAGTTCAAAGAAAAAAAGAAACTATCCGGTCGTTTCGAGAAGGTTCCCGAAAGTAAACAAAAGAGTATTTAAAGGAAGAGACGATCGCCGAGGGAAGTAGAAATAAATTGATCGTAGCAGAAGTGAATCGAGAAATAAATTGACAGTGATAGCAGTGAAATAAATTGCGCAGTGGATAGTGATATAAGTATCAACAGTAGTGTAAATAAATAGAATGATTGATCACCTAAGTTTAGTAATAATTTAGTAGTGTTTTTAAGTTCCTTAATAATTAGTGTAAATAAATAGTTTTGTAGTTATCAGTCTTAGAAGTTAATTTTGTTACCTACGAACATTACACAACCACAATAAATCCATGAGAAAAATATCCTACCTATGGTCTCTACATTAATATAATACGTTGTGGGGGACTTTTCAACAAAACTACTTTCAATAAGAATAAAAGTTCTTTCTAAAAATATTTCAATGTTGACACAAAAGAAAAACGATTCATGCTTGAAAAGGCCTAACAATAGATTATTCATTTCATTTATATTTTTATCATACAACGGTGAGTTATAGACTTTTCTAATTTATAAGGTCCTTTTATGTTACTTCCTTGACCTGACCCTTTACGCACTCAGGACTGCTATAAAAAAATCCTCTTCCTTTTAGCTGCTAAATTTAGAAGCACGTTTACTCACCGTATTTATTTGAGTAATCATAAGTAGTGTATTAACGAATTAGTCTTGATTGATTAAGGGTTAACTACCCGAAACATCAACACATTATAAGTACTTACATTGAAACATTTAGAAGCGTTTCTTTTCTTTTTATTGTATTCACTTTGAGATCATATTAAAAATAAACTTGAAATTTTCAACATTTTCCAAGAAATACTAAATTGATTATCTATACTGATGAACTATTATTTATGTTGTGAAAATATTTGTAACAACAAAGAAAGTAGCTATGTTGTGAGTTTCCTTTAGGTAGTTTGTAAAATTCAAGCAACCCAGTGTGTTTACTTCTCTTGTTAAGGCGTAATAAAAACATCCCTTTGATTTAATTTGAGAAGGGTCAGATGAAAGTGGTGGCGAGGGCTGTAACTCCAACTTTTATTTGTTTTCCTTCGTGTACAGGGAACGGATTTAGTATTTTCTTCTTTATTTTTAATGAAATTTACACCAAAAACTACAGAGTGTCTTTAATAACAATTAAAAATACTGCATACATAATACATACTAGGTATGAATATCCTTAATGATCATCAACGACCACATAAAACAAATTTTTCTATTTCCCTATATAAGCATGTCTTTTCCTATGTCCTTTTTTGTATTTTTGACAATATGTGGAATATGATAGGTTTTACCCGTGGCTTGGCTCGCGTCGATATTCTTGATACATGTCAAAGATCAGTGACGAGCATATAAAACTGATTTTTCTATCTTTTGGGAACAGTATTGTTTTTTTTGAATATGTCTATGTCTGTATCCTTTTCTGGACCCTTTACAATGTGTGTTCAAACTTTCATGATGATCGGTTGAGTAGTGAAGGAGTGAAATTGTAACAAACAATCAAACAAACATTTATATCAGAATTAAAACATCCGATTATTTCAAGGAAGTACGAGAACGAAATTTTGGCCTAAACATGGACTTCTCTGAATCACGTGCCTATTCTAGGAGTTTATTTATTAATTTACTTATTAGAGTCCGTTTTTCGTATTAATTATATTTAGTTTCGAAAATACAATTAGATTGTCGACTGCCTGTTACGCCAAAACAATTGACGTTGAAATGCAGTTCAAATATACATAATTGAACAGTTTGCGAAAGGTACTCACTTGGCATTCTATACACCGACAATTGTTGGTTTGAGAACAGCTTAATCCGAGCATGTTTGCGGCTTCTTCGTACATCTCCAAACTATGCCGTCGCGACGACTTGTTAGGAATATCTTCCAGGGACGATTTCATCCGCGTCGACAGTGAATGGTTGCAATTTTCACTATCTAATCGTCGGTCGTTTCCGTTATTCGCTACAGCGACGCTTCTTGACGCTTTTGATGGCATTGTAGTTTTCGACGTCTCCGTTCCGGCGAAAAACTGCAAATAACGAATTTAAAAAGGAATTAGTTGGAATATGTATGGAATGTGATTAAGAAGTATCTGCTCTTAAAGTCCATTTTAATTCATTGATTGATATAGAATTATCGAGCACCACAGCAAGAGCCTTGTAACCATGTAAGAATATTTTCATTACAGATCCTTAATTTCTCCTCAATTTAATGTTTTTATTCAGAAGAATTTAGTAAACTGCCCAAAAGTAACTGCGACCATTTGTAATAAGTTTATTGTTAATTTTCATTATGAATATTAAGGAAACTACACCGTATCGTGTACTTACAGGCTACAGCAGAATAAACCTTGAGAAAAACTACCGGAAAATTCTTGCAACGAAACTGTCCAATTTAATTTCATGTCACAGACGTATGTTTCGAAATCAATTAGTGAAGAAAACGAAGCTGTAGTATTTGGCAAGTTATTTTATGTTAGATCTACAATGTTGCGGCATCCAAACCAGATTTTCCGTCCAAAATCAATATATATATACACGTATGTAAGGACTAAAAGCTTCATTAATTTGAAAAACAAATTTAAACTGCAGTTGTTTTGCTCGCGCGATCCTGAAATTTATAAATATCAGAAAGTTGACCATTGATATTAATTAATTCGAAATACTTTGGAGGCGGCAGGCTCGATAAGCTTTGACGCCAACGATAAGCTATTACGAAAGGATTTAATAATATAACATCATGCAGCGTCACTAGAGGTAATAGGCAGGAATTAATACAATCTGGAACCCTTATTAAGGTTAGTTTAATTAAGGATATAAGTTTCCGAGTTTACCTACCGTCGAGGTATACTATTTATATGGGAACATGGATTTATAACTTTTGCTAGAAACTGTAAGGGAGTTTAATGCTTCATTTTGCATAAACTAAACCATTTAATAATAATAAATAACCATAAGTTTGATACAAAGAAAACTTTATGAAATTCTCCTGTTTGTCGCTAATTGAAAAGAATTCTATTTATTTACTATCGTGTGCTGAGATCTTACTGACCATCAAGGACTTAATTAATGTTTTTTATTAAGGAAGTGGTTCCATATGATGTATATATATATTTAAAGGATCCGAAAGGAAAACGACTTAAAGTCCGACATAAAGCTATTGAAATTGTGAATTCACCCGTCACACAAACGTTTCTCTTCAAGTTGGAAGAATTGAAGACGCGACTGCTATTACAAAAGTAATTTTAGAATTATTGAACGGTTTGTTAGATAAAGGGGTCGCATTGTGTACCTATCTACAAACAACCGCTATACTAGTTCTAGATTGGTTGAATTTTAAAAGGAATCTTTCACAGAATCTTTTTAAAATGTGTCAAGAAATACAAATTTTCCTTCGAAAATTACTTTTTGTTTGTTGAAATTATTACAAATCGAAAATGACGGACCTTTATAGTTTACCTCAAAAATAGCTATTCAAGAAGGCAAAAATCGTTTCTTATCAGTATCCAGGTATTAGTGATAATAATAATAGCACACCTATGATTGGTCTTCTGCTTTTCAGACAGATTTCCTCTATTATCGATATGCTATTAAATTTTCTAAACTAAACACTACGAAAATTTGAAATTCAAGTGTCTCGACCATTTGGAGTTAATTTTAAATGTTGGATTAGAAAGTAATGCTGGTAAGGGAATGAGGAAAGCCTTAAATATGGATTAAAATTATTCAATATGTGTACATATTAATACAGGATCGTTGTGAACTTTCATCAAATATTAACCCTGCGACTGCAGGAAAACATACTTTTCATTAAATAATTCATTATATACTATACGTAATTCAATGGATTATTTACGACAAACATGGACGATAAGATTTCCCTGGATGATGCACCATAAGTTATATATGTCTATGTCTGTACCAATGACGTTTTGGTACCTCATCGTTCAGTTTATGACTAGCGGATCAAATTAATACAATAATATGATTTAAAACATTTATAATAAAATACAATAATTCAAGTATACTACAATTGACGCACTTATAGTTTAATAATTCAAAATATCTACTTATATTTAAACACATAGACATATAAAAATTGATCTGACATTTACGACCACATCTTTATATATTCCAATAAAGCCCTTTAAATTCAAGTCCTGAGCAGTTTTAAATTCCCTTCCACGTCCTCATTATCATTTTTCTTTTTACGCATTTCTCTCACGTAGTTTCGCTGAAAACGAAATGGAATATAAAGCTATATAGTCTTTATGAGCTTTATTCTGCAGTATCCTGCATGTCGCCACGTGGAAGAGAGGGCAGGTGTACTCTCGCATCAATTCGATTTTTATTTATGATTCTCGCAAACGAACGCCGAGTTCGTTCTTTACCTAATGAAATAAAAAAGGGAATCCATTCGAGTTAAGCAGAATAATTGGAATTCAAATCTGATCCAGATAAATACGAAAATTGAAGTCAATAACTTTTCTAATATCTTAATAATAAAAAAAAAGTGTCTTAGTTATTCATGTTCAGGTGGGAGAAGTGTTTCAACACCAGTTAGCTAGGTTGGTTGCAGTTCAATGATCCATTTTTTGTGGTGCTAGTTTCCGAAGCACCGCGCAGAACTGCCTCATGCGGCCCAGTTAAATAATGCATCTTATAAAGGTTGTTACGTAGTATTACCGCGATACAATCGACGAAAGACCTAGAGAATTCATTCGATCCCCTTATCAGCGTCAGGTGTGGTGTAAGTAACAATAAGGCTTTACAGTTTGAACTCTGTGTTTATTGTGTCATTAAATCTACTGATTATTGAATTACTTATGCCTATTTTATACTCAAACTTATAAAGATTCCTTTTTGGTGTAAATGTGTATGAATCTACCGTAGATAATAAATCAGTTACCTCTAATGTCGGATGAAATTTATTTTTCAGTTTCCTCTTCGTTTTGCATTTGGATATTTGCTTTTCAGGGTTGGAAACAAAAATGTTCGTTATGTTCGCACCCTGAAAATAAACAACAATGTCATTCAATAATGCAAATGTATATGTTGTTATGTGTGGGATTCCATTTTTTCTGAACGTAGCTAGTAAACAACGTCATAAAGAGAATAATACTACCGTACCTATAGGGAAAGACAAGTATTGTTTGGAAACAATGAAGATGCCGAGCGTGTCTGCATACGAGAACTAAAACAATGTGTAACAAATGACGAATCATTTTTCTCGTCTATTGTATGAAATGAAAATAAATAAAAATAAAACATAAATAAGAAATTATGATTTAGAGCTTACGTAAAAATTGGAGACGACAACTTATTAGAAGAAGTCTAAGCTAAGGAGAAAGCTGCAGAGACATGAAATAAAGAAAAGCTCATGGTCGAATCACTTTGCGTTAAAGTTTGTGTATCAAAGAAACGAAGATTGCTATTGTTATATGATGGTAAGAATGGTGGAAAAGAAAAATAGATTGCACCTTTCCTGGACTTACCCTTGTTTTGTCATTTGTTTCCAAGAAATATATGTCGTCATGTGTACAGCTTAGGATTTCGCTCTTCATTTCTGAAAATAAAAAGAGTGTTAACTTATATAATACCTAAATAAAATAATAAATGAGATTGTGTTTTAAAAATCGACTTTATTTGTCAGGAATCTAGTTAACGAGCTCTAACCTTTCAGAATAAGTAAATAATCATAAGTTTGCCTAAGAAGAGTATGCTACCTGCTACTGTTCTTGTAATTATCAGAAATATGAACACGATACCTTTTAAATAATTTTTGAGTTAACGACTAATATACTTAACGACCTTATAATTTGGGCAAAATTACCTTAACTGTGGTTTAAGCGATCACTTAAACCGTTACTAACTCAAGAGTGAAATAATTAATTAATTACCAGCGCTATCCTTCGGATATAATCATTTTCCATCAAATTTTTATCTTTTAAGCTTTATGTATTCTACCTAATGGATTAATATTAGATGCAGCTTTACGGTGTTTTACTACCACCCACCCCTGATGTTGCGATTGTTTAACTTATTATCTTTTATGAACTCAATTTTCTCAAAAAAGGGATCACTTTTCCGTTTAATAGTGGGTGAAACGTATCATTATTGGAGGTTTTCTTATAAAACTATAATTATCGTCATAGTTTCTTTGAATAAATGTGACTGACAATGAGTTCAGTTTAAGACGATCATATTTTCCGTCACATGCCTACCTCTTTAGTAAGTAATTGGTTTTTGGCTTTTCCTCGTCAACTCCTTGGGTTAATCTTAAAGTTTGACGGTTCCGCAAACTAAAGCAATTAAAGTTCTTGGCCGCGCAGAGAAAATTGGACTCCTAGGTTTAAATGGGTCATTTGTATGAGACCACATATACAATGTTCCACATTCATAAGCAGTTTTGCATCAATCGATTTCCAATATACGCAATGGAGACCGTCATTATCACTAAGTTACAGTTTTAATATTCTCGATATGTAAAGATATTTAATAATAAAATAATCACGTGCTGGCTTCCTTTTCTTTTAAAAGTTAAAAATAGTGTTTAATTTTGAGTCCAAGTGGGTTTCTCGAAGATTTAGGTCTTTTTATATTAAAGTAGCAACCGTGTTATTCCATGGCGACGGCGCTGATCGTTATTAAAAATAAAGGAATTACTTTGGAAATACGATCTTATTCAGCTCAACAAGACGATACGATATTATCCGCAGATAATCGGAAAGTCGTAAAAGAAGCAGTACCTACACAAAATGCAGAACAATTTGTTTATCATATAGATATCAAGCGTCGGCTTCTTTCTATTAGGAAACATATTCCATTTTTAAGAGAAAAAGAAAAATAAGAAGAACAAGAAGGAATATTATGCACATATGTTCCAGATTATAGAAGACAGAATGGTTGGATGTAAGAATAAATCCCATGAAATTAATTATTCGCCGAAATAAGGAAAATGAGCCACTTCGTAACCTTATGATCTTTTGCAATGAAACAATAAACATTTACTCAATATTAAAAAAGAAGTTAGTACTTAAAAGGTCAATAAACATAAATTAAGAAAAAAGCTACAGCAAGGGCCGAGCATCGAGCCAGGATCCGTTTGCGTAACAGCCGGATATCGATACCGCTAGACCATTTACGTTTGTCGAAAATTATGACGATCGAAGACGCCACACGCCATAGATTTTAACGATTAAAACTTTCAACGTAGGAGCATTAAAATTTCGCCGACACCGACTGATATTTAGCTGCTTCCTTAATTATTAGTGTTTATATCTATTATTATAATTGTGATATCGGTACGACAACAAAACAAAACTTTTGGTGTGTTACACTGTAGCAAATTCTTTACTTTATATGCTTAAGCTTCAAATTATAAATTCTATTCGTCTGTTCAAGTGACACCGTCGTTCGGTGTGAATTGTTATTAATCGAACGCTGTCGAGGACGAGCACTTTTTTTTTTGCTTTTTTTTTGAAGTGAAGTAGTCGAGCGTACATCAAGCTTCACGAAAATGCACAATGCACTCGTGAAACTCGGCTCGAGAGACGAGCATGGCACCATATCAACGGTTTTTTAATGCAATCCTCATTGTCGTTCTCCTCAACGTCACGGCTTTGTTCGGTCAGGTTCTGTTATAAGCACTTGACAATGGATGCACCGGGGGCGCACTTGAAACCTCGATTGTAAATTTGATTTGTGGAGAACATGAATTATAATTTATCTATATGATATATGTAGATACATGTTACCCGAATATGACGATGCATCTTAGAATTTTACATATGCACAAACTTCTACAATATTTTTGAAATAATATCTAGTAAAAAAAGAAGTGTTCACGTAATGAATAAATTTTTAAATAAGTTGTATCAAATAATATCTATTAAAAAAAGAAGTGTTCGCATCCTAAATATGTTTTTAAATAAGCTGAAATATCATTTCACTATTTGTTGCTTATGTTCTTCTTCAAAACATAGTTTTATTTTACATTTGTATTTAATAATGATACCAAATGTTTATTCACTTACCTTCTTCTGATCATTCAACTCTTCCAAAGCATCCTCCACGGAATATGCAGATTCCAGAACCAAAAACCGATCCTAGCATAATTCAACCCAGTGTAGGTACGCGTTGACGTAAAGAGTCTGAAAAACAAAAAGAAAATGGAAAATAAATCTGCTCGTGATCGAAATAATAGAACAGTTACTAAGGCCTGTGACATTACTGAAACGAGAAATCTTCTGTTATGATAACAGTTATTTTAAAATTTTTTTTCAATTTGCATTCAAATAGGTATGTACTAAATATGAAAATGCCTATTGTAAGTATATTTTGTTACATTCGTTTTATATTCTATTTTATTTATTAATTTAATTTTGCTTAAGTTGTTGCAAACGAGTTAACCGATCGTGGGCTATTTTTATCCGACCTGAAGAACCGTTTACTTTCAGATTTGTTTGCCTATGCCCTTGAAAGGTCAACAAAATGAGTCTATTTTTACGTAGGTTGTGTATATACAATTGAGATAAAGACGTGCCTTTCTCTTTTCGGTTATATAGTCTAGGTTTGTTATAATAAGTATAGTGTGGCTTGCCGGTTCATTTCATGAATACGGACGTTAAATTAATGCTGTAATTAAACAAATTAAAACGCGAAAATAACATTTGATAGTTTTGTGAGCTTTTGATCGTTGATAAGGACTTGTGTTTGTTAAAGTGTTGTAATAAACATTTGTTCGATCAGTGAATGGATTTATTATATTAGGAATGTGGAAATGGCTGACTAATATTGAAGAGAGCTTTGTACTGGTAAGCTACAGTTCCATTTAAAACTTTTAGTTGAAATGCTATGCAGTGATCCGCTATGAATTAAGGAAAAAATTCCTAATAAGTAATGGTATTATCTGTAGGATAATATAAAGCTATATGTAATTAACTTTCAATTATATCTATGGTAAATCCCCATTTTACACCATTAGGGGTAGTATTTTGAGCCCATTTTACAGTGGTAGATACAGTTGTATAACGAACGTTTGTCCAAAATTTCAAGCTTCATGATTTTACGTTTATTTAATCCTGTTTAAGCAATCTAACAGCTAAAACTTTAGCTGTTTTTAGGAAATCATATCGTAATCAATGTTTTAACATGTATTTTTAGAACAATAGAATTTAATTCCCAATAGTAAATCTCCAAAAGTAACAGGAACTCGTATTTAGATGAAGCAGATCTTCAATCAAAGTAATTAAGAAACAAATTGTTTTTTGCCGCTGTAATTGAACTTTTGTTGATTAGAAAAGTTTTAGTGAAATCGGTTAATTGATTTATTTGTTTGGAAAGCGCAACAGAATGTCTACGTCTTTAGGAAGTTACTAATAATGTTAATTTGTAGACTTGGTAAAGGTTCCCAGAATTTGCTAAATATTTTCTCGCATCGTGTTTGCTTCAAAAGTATTTCAAATTTAAATTACCAAGTTGTAATAAGGTCTCTACAACTTTTGATCTATTGACGAAGATGATTATTCACACGTTGTTGAATACCATCAGTTATCGACTCTTTTGCGAGGTGGGTTGTTTCTTTTCAATCTATCTGAACGATTATACACATGTATGTGTGTAGAAAGGTAGGCAATTAGGAATTAAAAGGGTATTAGCAGCTTTATTGGGATATTATTACATTAATGGAATTCCCACGACAGATGAAGATCCCAAAGGCGACTTTATACATATAATATCCATGTTCTGTAGCAAAAACCTTACAAGATTTATGAAATATTTCAGTAGCAGGAAATACCTACTAGATGGCGATACTCCCTTAAATTGCATTTTATATAAAGACGCTCTTTAGTAGCTTCATCACCGAGCGGCATGGTCTAGAAGTTCTCCCACTCGAGAGGACGCCGGTTCGATTCCGGGTCCGTCTGCCTAGGTCCAAGTATTTTTGTGGTTTCTTTGGACCGCTCAGGCAAATTCTGGAGCAGTAATATCATATAGATAATTTTTCATTCTCTTCTGTCTTTATCACTCGAACCACCACCCACCCATTCCCACGATTCCTGAAAGAAGGCTGAAGGGGGCCTTCCGCCCTACCTTCCGGTGTATTCTGTACGGACTGCCCGTCCTCGAGAATTCGTGGCTGGTGGGAATGAAACGCCCAAAAGTTTTTTTTTAGCTTCATTACCGAGCGGCATGGTCTAGAGGTGCTCCCACTGGGGAGGACGCCGGTTCGATTCCGGGTCCGTTTGCTTTGGTCCAAGTTTTTCTGTGGTTTCTTTGGATCAGTTAGGCAAATTCTGGGGCAGTAATATCCTACAGATAATTTTTCTTTCTCTTCTCTCTTTATCACTCGAACTACCACCCACCCATTCCCACGATTCCTGAAAGAAGGTTGAAGAAGGCCTTCCGCCCTACCTTCCGGTGTAGTGTGGAGGGACTGCCCGTCATCCAGCATTCGTGGCTGGTGGGAATGAAACGCCCAAAAGTTTTTTTTAGCTTCATCACCGAGCGGCATGGTCTAGAGGTTCTCCCACTGGGGAGGACGCCTGTTCGATTCCGGTTCCGTTCACCTTGGTCCAAGTTTTTCTGTGGTTCTTTTGGATCAATTAGGCAAATTATGGGGCAGTAATATCCCACAGATAATCTTTCATTCTCTTCTGTCTTTATTTCGTCCGTCTCATCTTTCTCACTCTAACCACCACCCACCCATTCCCACGATTCCTAAAAGAAGGCCGAAGAGGGCCTTTCGTCCTACCTTCCGGTGTAGTCTGGAGGTCTGCCCGTTAATGACTGGTGGGAATGAAACGCCCAAAAGTTTTAAGGTTTTTTTTAGCTTCATCGATTTAGTTACGAATTTATTGGCGCTGATGATATTTAGGATTTAACATCGCAATCGCGATCTGCATTTGTTAGCATCGATAAATTTCTGACCAAAAATTTAATCAAAGTTCTTCTTTAATATGGTTTACAATCCTACCATGCATGTAAACTGCATCGTCGTCAGTTAGACGAGATGATACCTTAGAAGTAAGGTCTTGTCTAAAGCATAAAATACTTCAGTAATAGCAAATACCCACTAGATGGCAATACACTGCCTGTAGGTACTTAAAAGAAATATTGTTAACCATGTATTAGATATCTATCTGTGGTCATCCGCAAAAAATATTTGGGGTAGATCTTTATATGGACTTGAATTGAAAGTACCTACAAGAAATATGAACCTGTGTATAATTATCATTTCTGTAACGGTTTGTATAATAATGACGCTATCTAATCCTTCACGTCGAGATTGTTCCTTAAGGATTAAGAAGCTCTTTGTCTCTTTCAGTCGGCATCCCTGATACGTCATTTATTGTTTCGAGCCTATGAAGAGCCTTCAAAACCGACTACTTAATTTTGCGCATGGGTCAACTCCAATTTACATTTCTCGTCCTAACGTTTAGGTATTTCGTAGTGTTCCCACAGGGACGGGAGGAAAATGTATTTATTTTGTTGGCAATTCTGTTTTTTGTCGGTTTCGAGAAAGTTTACATATCGCTTGGGAATATGCTTCAGATGCTTCGCGTAGATATACTCGCACGTCTATTGCCAATAGGGGACACGATTTAGGATAAAAGATAAAAGAAAGTTAAAAGTTTGTTTTGTTTATTTAATAAAATCTGATTGTGCTTGTAATCGTCAAGTGTAAGTAGGTTAGGTTAGGTTAGATTTCTTTTTAACATGGTGCGACAGTAGTAACAATGAATCATATCATTTCTGATTTTATACGATAAAAAAAGGGAATTGACAATTTCATATTTATTAAATACTGAATGACGGACTAGTAAATGTAGAGATAGGGCACTAATCCGTCAGAAATCCTTATTTAAACATTAAAGAATTCAGAAATAGTGAAATAACTCCCCACAGATGGCGTTAACACTTAGGTTGGTCCATATTCAGTCGAAACCGTCCATAGAGTGCTGATGAGAGGCAACAAGAACCTTTTGAATAGTTGCATATATGTACTTATTAATGAACGTTTAAATGGTAAATACCCTTGATAAAAGCTTACGAAAGATAAACAAGCCAACATTCTACTGTCTACTATATGTATTGGGATTATAAGGGAACCGTGGTAGTAAAAATATATACAAATTATTTATTCAACTTCTGTCTTTGAATAATGTGATGGAGATTGGCGTGAAGGCCTAATGGTATCGATATTCTTCCATCGTTCGCCTTTGGAAGCGGACCAAACGTTGATTACATTACTTTTGTTCGAAAAGACACATTCGTATGCATTTCAATTGATCTATCGATTTTAAATGAAATTTGTTACTACTTGGCTTATACGATTCGTAAGAAAACGAATTTAGCTAAGTAGGCCAAAGAAGGAAAATGCCAGAACGTAAAATTTAACGATCTTCTGTTACCTAAACTGTCGTAATAACAGCAACTTTTAAGGGACTTTGAAATTATTGTAAGTGACGTCTCTTTAATAACTCTTACTGCATTCTTAAAAACGGCCGTATTGGACGAAATAATATTCTTCTTTCTTTCTTTCGATTATCTTCTATTGCCTCAATGTGCTGGCCACATATTTACCTACAGTATGGTCATGAAATATTCTTAATTATTTCCAAAAATTTCCCTTAAATTCCTTTTGTCATGGAGTCTTAACCGTTGTATGATTTATGATCCGTACCTAGCGGTCTTCAGGTAAAGTTACCGTAGGTATCGATCACCTGCGGCATTCGTTTATAATAATATTGAATAATTTCGGTTACCATGAGGATACCAACAAAAATACACGTAAACATCCTTTGGTAGTTAGTTTTAGTTTTAATGTGAATGATACCAGTGGTGTTCCACTAAAAATTCAGGCGTTACGCGCTATTAATTAACCATAACAAAATGACATTGACGACAAAGAAGCGTTCTGTTTTCCGCCTGTATCTGATCTGACGGATATCGGCACGGAAGGGTGTCCCGTCCGTTATTAGTTTTGTTTGTTCCTCCACTCAATATTGAAGTGAAGTACATGAGACGGGCGGACACGTATTCGCGACCGAAACCTTCTCCATGTGAATTATTCACGTTGATCCGATGGATGTTTTATTGAAAATCACGCTGGTGGACGTGGAAATTCGGAGGGAAGGCAGAAGCACATTTGCAATATAACTTTGAAAGAAAAAACACTGATCGATAAATTTAAATTCATTTTTTTGGTAATTGCGAAGCCCATTTAAAACAGATAAAGGATTATTTGCCTTAGAAATGTATTTGAATTTACAATTTCCTTTAGATAACTCAAAGGATAAAATAAAGCCCAAAGAGAAATCAGAAATCTACGATTGTAGAAATTGCGACAAACAGTACGCACTTACGTATATACATAGGCCAGAGTCGTGGGGCAATTAACGTTAGATTTAAGGAACATCTAATTCAGCTGACTGAGATTGGCATATTCGTGTTTTGAAGGCTTCTAATTACACAAATAAATTTTTCTAAAATGAATGTAAATCTAGTTAATATAAATTTCCCTGAAATATTGTTTTGTTTGAAAAGGAATAGATTGTAATAATAAATAAGTTTTAATACAAAAAATGCAACTAAATCAGTTCAGACTTAAATCTGGAGCGGAAGATTTTATTAGATCGCCTTTCTCTCAATTTTGGTTTTGATATTGTCTCTTCAGAGCGTTTTTATAAATCCCATTTCATTCTGATTTTAAATTCTACACTTAAATGTTTTTCCGAATCTTATAGCTGCAGAGATTTTATACTGCAGACTGCTGAAGAAATAAAAACGCCAGAGACGAGGAGGCTGAAGCTATAAACGAGATGAAGGAGCATCACTGACGGTTTTTTCGGGAAAACGTACGCTTTTGGATAAGACAAATGATGCAAAATACAGTGGCGCCCAGACGTTCAAAAATATCTGAAGTGGATATCGTTAGTATAAACATATGAAAAGAAATGCCACAAGATCGACTTCGGCATCTTTCCTTGTTTCTTTCATTCGCTGTTCATTCTCTTCCTGAACAGAATTTACAGTTACGCCAAAAACAATAAACAGGCAAATAGCTTTAATTTAAGCTTTTACTGCGAAAGATGATCGTTCCTTTAATAAAAACCTAGAAATTATCTACGTTTTCTTTATTAACTAAACAATAACAAGGAGTATCTCGTTGACGAAATAAGCTTAGTATTTTAGAACGTAGCTAGACAAAATTTTCAGTTTCACTTTCTTTAAATTTCGATTCGTAACTTAGACTCTAGTTACCTTAATGTTGGTAACTATAGTATGTTTATAATCATCATAAGGTCGTCAGTCCTAAGACTGGTTGGACAGGTACGTCCACTCTTTCCTATCCTGAGCTAATGTTCGCATTTACCTAAAACTAGAACAAGCCACATCCTTAACTATTTGCGAACAGTAATCTAATCTAGGTCTACGTCTACCTCTCCTAATTCCTGTTTCTGCCTCTAATATGTTTCTGATTAGACCTTCATGCCTGAGAAGGTGGCCTACTATAATCTATCCCGCCTATTTCTTTTTGACTTCCATAGAGTCCTGTTCTCTTATTCTTTCTAATACCTCTTCATTTCTGACCTCTTCTATCCACGTTATCCTCATGATTCGCCTGTATCACCACATTTCTAACACTTCTAACCTTTTCTTTTCCGCCGCGTCCATCGTCCATGTTTCGCACCCGTACAGCGCCGTGTTCCAAACATACACCTTTAAGAACCTTTTTCAAATTTCCAAATAATCATGAAATAAATAATATTGCGGTTAATTACTTAAACATCTCTTTCAATTTTACTTAATATTTTATTTTTCACTAAGCATTTAAATTAAATGCTCCGACGTTATACGAATTCTACGCATTCGGAATAAAATTTTAAATAAACGCTCGTATAACGGGTCCTTTTGAAGAGTCAACGTTCCGAAAAAAATGCTGCAAAAAACATGTAAATTTATTAAAATGCCGACTGTGCGTATATACGTGTGTACGTATAGCGAAAGTATAATGATGGAAAGCTGGCATACAAAAGCTCGTGCACTATTTTCAAACAGATTTAAATTGATTCACGTGATTATAACTACGTTTTTCACGCTGAACTCATTCTACCGTAAATTCCTAACTAGATACTGCTATATTCTGGAAATGGTGTTAAATGTGTTGAAAAGATTGGATTGTTTTTGAAACTATTGTCATACGCCGTCATTTTCTGTAAATATATAAGTCTTTTTGACGACACAATTCATTGGTTAAATCTACTCTTGCCTCTTGGTTAAAGAAGTTAAGTTGACGAAACCATTAAATCTGGTCAAACTCGTGTTAGTTTTTATAAGCACATCGGCAAGAGTAGTCCAGACAAATCACCGAAGATCCTATTTAGAAATTATCCTTTATTATCACCAAGTGGTAATACAGGTGATTGGCACTGCAATGCAAAGCTAGAGGGTGGGTTGAAATAAATGAGTGGTGGTTTGAGAAAGATAGGCGAGACGAATGAAATAAAGACAGAAGAAAGGAAAATGTGAATTATGTTTGGAGTATTATAATCCTAGCTTGGATAAAGATTGAAGAATTCATAATATATGGTAACAGTTGTCCTGTCAAATGTTAAACTTAGATATAATCAATATATCAAGCCTTTCAATGATAAAATCACTGATCAAATTGAAGTTATTGTAGATGTAAGCTAGTTAGTGGCACTACGTCGCCATCTATTAATATTTCTTGGTAAACATAGGATAGCTTTTTACAATGGGTATCGCATACGAGTTATGACTCTTCAACTTAATTGTCCTCTATCCCTTATTTTTATTGTTTCAGTTGATGTCATATGCGTGAAACTGATGGTCACATTATAGATATGTATAATTTGGCCTATTCAAAGTCACATCAAGTGTACTTACATATATTTTCGTTAATGGGCGAAGGGAGTAACGGTTAAATTACATAAAGTATATAGCTGCCAACGTTATTACATGTAGCGGAGCCGGTATAAATTGTGTTATTATTCATTGGAAAGACCAAATTAAGCAACTTTAGCGTCTCATAGGGAACAAGTTTCGCCAAAGTAACTTAACGTTGGCTGTTTTAGATTTCACGACGTAACTTTGTTAACAGACAATTCTATTTGCGCAAAGTATAATGTCGTATAAATGCTTACCTCCTATGTGTGTGTGTGTGTGTGTGTGTGTGTTTCTAACTTAAGCATTAATTATTAGCTTGAAGTTAAAGGTTGCTGGTACTCAAATACCCACTGACAGTAATTGGGTCACCAAATAGATTGTTTAAGAGGGAGTACTTGTACTGTAGAAATTAGAAATTCTTGAAATTATTAGGTATTTAGAATCAACATTGACAAAAACAAGTTTCATTAATATCTATTGGAAATGCATCGTCGCCATAGATCGTTTACCGTAGAGCATGGGGATTTGTACGTTTGTGCCGCGCTCAGTTGGCCATGACCAAAGGCGCCATTTTGCGGTTAAAGATTGTTGAAATGGATGCCTTAAAATGTCGTAAAGGTGATTGATTCAACTTTTATTAAAGGAGTAGGTACTTTAAGTGTGAATTCGTGATTAGTTTTCGATAATTTGCTTACAAAAAACTTACTTCTCTTTAGAATCAGTCGCTTTTCTATAGTAGGTACATGGTAAATGCCACGACGGGAATTTGAAATCGTTGGACGCGATTGGCCAATTTCGAACGCCATACTGTAGATTTTATTTCGTGATTTGATTGGTTATTTCAAATTTAATATCAAAGAGCTCTGTCCCATGACCCGTTTGCAAGCAGCGAATAGTTTAATTGAGCGATTTACTAGTTACCTACAGTAAAAATTAAATTGGTAATCAAATTTTTAATCAGTATATTTCAGGAGGCTAATTTATAAAATTTCATAGGACTATTCAGTTCCAGAAATAAATTTCACGCCGTGTTCATTAAACTTTAACGGTTGTTTAAACAGTATCCTCTCTGTTAGATTTGTAGTTGGAAGCGTCTTCATAACGGGTACGTATAAACGGGTGATGTAATAACCGTCTTATAAATCTCTTTCCAAATTTTACATTTATGGTTGCATTTAAGTTTGATGAAAAGGATCCTTTACTGTCACCTCTAGAAATTACTTCCGCAGTGAGAAGTTTAACAATAGGCTCGGATGTCCTAAGTTTCCTCGTAAAAGTTAACGAGACTTGTGTCCTCGGTTTTGTGTATTATAACGACTTTCTTGAAAAATTAGATTTTACAAGCGGATTTCCAAAATAAACTTTGCCCTTATATATTTCCTGTCAAATTGCCTGTCTAAAATAGAGTCGGGCGTGTGGTAAATTAAAGAAAAAATAGTACTCCCTGTAAACATTTATTACTTAGGATGTGCTGATGCTGCTTAATAAGTTCGAAATCGCAATCTACATCCTATGATGTTGATGAATTGTTTAAAATATCAAGAAAATAGCAGTTACTATAGTAGTTATGGAAAGATTCAAATTTTCACTTTTGTGCTTTTCTAAGTAGATAGTAGAAAATACTACAAATGGTGCGGTGAACGCCATCTGTAGTACGATGCTACATTTTAGGATTACGTATGCTCCAACAAGGTCCATATAAATATATGGATATCTACTTTCTGAAACGAATCCCGGCGTAGCTAACCTCAACGTGATAGGCACGTTACCATAATCGAATAAAAGCATCGTACTACAGATGGCGTTTACCGCACCATTTGTAGTATTTTCTAAAACGCGCTGTTAAGACAGCAGGTAAAACTTGGTCTGTGTTCTGTCGGGCTGTCTGCGACGCGCTGATGAGATCCAAAAAGATCGAAATCGCGATCCGCGTCTGGCAGTTTCGATAGAATACAGACCACTTCGAATTATTTTATTAAGTAGATAGTATTTAAAATTGACCAATTATTGTAATGAGACTGTTAATGACTCTGAGTCAGACCAGAAAGTTTCAAATGCGAGAGCCGATTGATAAGCGGATTTATTTCGACAAAGAAGCAATAGCAATTTGCTCAGTATTTTTGTTGAGTATTTGTTCACCATTCAGAAATATTTATTGATGTTCTTGTAACTCAGAACTTATATCAAAGCATGGAAATTGCTAAAGTTTACTTTCCGTCGCTTCCGTTAAAAGACTGCAACATACGCTTGATCTGCTACTGTTAACTAAGAACACGCTTTAAAGTTTTAACCACCGCTGTCTTTGTATCCTGCTTTTGATGTCTTAATCTTAATTAACGGCTTTAGATAATTTATCGGTGAGATTCTTGATAAAAATAATAACGCTTATTTAGAGGATTAGACCTGATTTCTCATTTTTATTTACGCTAGTCCGAAAATAAATGGAGAACTGAGGGAAGATGAACTTTTTGTCTGGAATTCGGTCTATGTACCTCCGGTTCTCTATCACTTATAGCTAGCGATTCCACATTTCGCGAGGTGTTGAATTCTTTTGTCCGAAGGCAAGTTCTCTCACGTTATTTATTGACCGTAGTTAAGTGCTTCCAGGAGATAACTTGTAATTTATGGACTTCCAGAAGCAAAATTTCGAATTGCAAAAATTGCTCACCTGTTTTACTCTCTCTTTAACTTTCCATGTTTAAATTTCACAGTACGGTTTCTGCGAAGTTACCTCAATGTATATCTATCTATCTATCTATCTGTTTGTTTCTTTGTTATATTACTCCTAAAATTGCTAAGAATTGTGGAAGTCGGCGATTTTTAAACTTTTGTATACTTCGTTTACTCTCTCTACCGATGTGCCTCTTCCAATTTCTTGGATGCGCACTGGCAAAATCGTAGGTAGGGAGAAAAAAGCTCATTATACTCTCGACTCTTGTTCATTAAACACACTTTTTCATACAGTACCTGCCAAAAGTTTTGTTCAATCATGAACAGTAGTGCGAGTCGAAAACAAGCGTTAAAGCCTTTATTATGTCTTCAAATATAAATAAACATGCCGTTGATATTTTCAGTAGTAATCGATACCAATAACAGCACATTTGAGCAATGTAATTTTAGTTAAGAGTTTGTCCGAGAGTTGTCTCCTTCCTTTTCTGGCCTAGTGCTGTTCTTTTCTACTTTGCGCCAGTCAAGCTGAAGGTCACATTGCTAGAGAAACTAAACGAAGTATACTTATTAGTTTTTGTTTGTCTAATATTTGGGAATTTTCTGTAATCCTCATAAGCAACTTCAAGTTCAGTTTTATTATTATCTCATTCTCATCTTTAAAGAATTAAAGAATAATGAATAATTTTTGCATTTGACGTATTAGTAAAAGAATTTCGAAAAATGTAATTAGAATGTTTTTACAATTTTACTAGCTTCATGCTTGCTGTCGCTAAAGAGGTTTTATGTGATTCTTTAGTTACCCATTTATTAAAACTTTAATTATAGTTCCTGCAAGAACAGGCAAAGGCTCTTTGAAAAGAGTTATCTCTGCTTCTTAAAAATAATAACGAGTTGGATTACGAACAAGGATTAATGAGCTCACTAAATGCATATATATGAATTTTTACTGCAGTGGCATGAAATTAATTTTGTATCTAATCAGTTTTAATTTGCAAAAGAAAAGGTACTTAACATATGCTTTCTATGTTCGGGTAGGTACATATTTGTCTGATTCGGTTGGAATAATTGTAGATATCACAAAATCAGAAATTTTTTTTTATTATAAGTCGTATTCACAGGAATGTAGTATTAGATCCTACCATATAGCGTACCATCACAATGAATTTCCAAAAGTAGGTTAATCGTTCGCAACGATATATGTAACTTGAGATTATTGCGTGAAAGCCTCGCAGAAAAAATGGGGATGCCAAAGATAATAAAATGAATACCTACTCTAAAGAAACCTCCCAGGACCGTTATCAATGATGGGGGCTTCCCGTAATGTGGGGATTGATTCAGTTACCATCGCGATACGAATGCCATCAATTACCCTTCTCCTAAGAACTTACCCAAAATACTCGCACTAAGAGTTGGATTACGAAATATCCGGGTCTAGTTCAGTAAAATGCTGATGGTATCCAATAAAAATCGAAGCTTGGTGATAGTTAGCAGATAATTTTTAATTAATTTATTGTTTTAAATCAATCTTACAAACACCATCTCCTTCTTACGAGATGTATTTCTTGATTGATATGGTAAACTTAATTGAACAGCTTCTTCATAAGTAATTAAGAAACGTTTAGCAAGGAACAAAACATATAAAACATAACTGCAGTTAGAGCATGCGACTACCCACCACCTAATGGGTTCTTTTCGAGGTTCTAAAGTAAACATTAAAACCTCTGTGGTCAAGTACTTCGAAAAATTCAACTGTGGTGGGTACTTCGACACTACAGGGATATACCACAGGTTCACATCCCAACAATGCTTACCTATACATCTCCCTTCTTGATTAACGACTTCCCTCGTATAACGTTGATTTATGTCCGCCTGCAAAAACGCCGGCATTGTCGGTTAGTTCACAATGATGACACCGATTTCTTCGATAATTTGAAGTGATCAAAGAAAAACATAAAAAATAGATTTTAAATCGTAGATATGAAATAAACACTTTGAAAATAAATGTTTCCTTTAAAACTCTAAATCGTTCAACTGAAAATTGACCCCATAATATCAATGAGGCCGACCCTTTTTATTGCTTCTCCTTGATTTGGACTTTTTCGAATTTCGGCTCGATTACAAAGCAGCAGTAACTAACTTAGAGGGAATACAGCGACGAATTTTATAATTATTCAAAAGGCGCGTTCTTCGTTATATTATTCGCCAAAAAAGATATTTTACAATGAAAATATCACTGTCTCGAAATATCTTCTTAATAAGTACTCAAGTCTCGCAGATTGTCTTCATCTCGCTTGTGTTGTATCTCTCTCCGCATCATCAATACTAACGCAATGAAGTTTAACGTTTTAATCACTACAATAATTCATAGAAATGAAATCAGTAACTAATCTTAGTATGTTTTTACTGTTACTGCTTCAATAGTATTTTATTCTTTATATTTATTCAGTTAATTGGAATACTTTTGTAATTGCTTCGGTAGCAATTCATAAATGTTAGTAGGTAGATACGTAATTGTTCTAGAAAATTGTATACCTATAATACTCACTGTGAGTAAAAATAAGATCTGTAGTAAATTGAATTTTATGTTGCAATTCATTTTACATTCGCAATTCTGTAGTTAGTTACATATACTCGTTAAACTCAATAGAAAATGAAATAAGATTTAATTTGTTGGAGGCTTTATTCGAATATAAAACACAGAATTGTTCAGCTAAAAAAGACATACCCATGTGATATTTCATTTGCCCGGCACATAAATGTGGATTATTGTCCTCTCCCTTTTAGTAATAAACGCAACAAATCCCATCTACGAAAATTTACAGTTGCAAAATTGCTTTTTATCCTTTTGTTGTTATTGTAATACAAAAATACGGTACAGTGAACGTAATCAGAATTACCATCAAAGTGTGAATGAATAGAATTATGGTAGAAAATTAAGAATATTATAAATCACAAAGGGTTTGCTTTCAAGGAACTTCTTTGTACTTATTTCAGTGTTGAGGAAAACCAGGGGAACGACGAAAGGACTTTAAAGAAAGTTACCCATTCAATTGTCTTTTTTTTATATAAAACCCACGCTTACTTGTGTATCAATAAAAATTGTGTTTGTTAATATTACGCAGAAACATTGGGAAAATTCCATAAGTTAAAATTTACCGTCATTAAAATCGAGAACAGTATTGATGCTTTGAGAGGTGGAATAATTAGTCCTTTGTTGCCTTATTGAACCGGATATTTTTGCAATTTATTTTTGAGCGAAATTTGTTCATTGAATTATTGTTCGCTTGTATCTAGCGGAAAATGCCAATGAACCAATTGAAATACCTAATATATTTTGATATCGTACTGAATTTATATGGACTTTAAGTAAAACGTAATTTATGGACTTCATCAAGGACTGCAAACTGCCTAGGACGTATAACTTGATTATGTCCAATTAACAATTAATTGGAAACATCTTCAATAGTTCTGAAATTGCCTTGGTGAGGTCTCGAATCTACTAAATGTCAAAGCTCAATCGATTGAAGATTGATATTCGGGAATTTTGAAATTTGAAGGAGACATCACGAAATTTTAGTCAATAATGTTTATTTAATAAGTATATTTTATACATTTAAGTTAAATTAATGCATTTTCATTTAGATCAAAATCTATAAGCAGATGAATGTTTCAGGCCATGAATACGGAGAGATTATTTGTGTTCTTATAGAATGGTTTGTGGTTAATAAACCGTAGATAGAAATTGCAAAACGCAAAATGAAATGACAGGATGTGACATGTGTGGAATAAACACAAGTACATAAACCGCCAGAGCTATTCTAGTTAGCAGTTAATTATCCCTTTCTTGTTAACTGCTCCCTTTTTGGTGACGTTTGTTTCATTATGTATGTGCTTTGCGACTGTTAAGTAGTTGCACTTTCTTTTCATGTGGATATAAATCTTCATTTATTATTTCATCATCATTATCAGGTCGTCAGTCCTAACACTAGTGGACATGCACCTCCATTCTTTCCTATCCTGAACTTCGCATTTCTCTAAAACTATACTTAACTATTTGTGAACAGTAATCTAATCTACGTCTACCTGTACTCCTCTTTCCTTCTAATATGTCTTTAACTAGCCCTTCATGTACGAAAGGTATCCTAAAAAGCTATTCTATTATATTCTAATACCATCCCTATTGCTCCTTCCACACTGATTTATCTTAATTTAAGCAATTGTCCGACAATTTATTATTTTATATATTGGGCGTATGAAATTGAGATAACAATTTCAACCTCGATTAAATAATGATGATTTATGAAACTTCAGCGCCTTTGTAAGAAAGGAAAAAGGCTGGGAACGTAAATTTTAATTTTATTATTCTATTCATCCACCAGTATTCGATTATACGTATGAAGCGGAAAATTGGAACCGCGATTCCGCATTTATATATAAATTCAATATCCGTTTTCAATTTTAATTTAACGTGATCATCCTTGAGGGCTACTTGACGTCATATCGCATCACCTTTTCACAACGTATACATGTACATCTTCGACCAACTGAAAGCAATCGGGAATCCTTTTCAATTTCAGTGTGGGATATTGTTTTATAATATCTAAAGTGCATTATTTATACTTCTATTAGATACTTTATAATAAATACGTGTCCAGAATTATATGTTAACAGATTTACTTCGGTTTCAGAATTAATAAACTAAAGAATGATATTAGGAATATTTGATAGTAATTTGGTAACAAATTATATTATTTCACATATATTTTATAGTAATAAAAGAATTTGTCATTTTCTATTTCTAATAGTTAAAAGAATTCGAAAAATCAAAAATGTTTTCCGCAAAGTTTTCACGGAGAGTTTTAATAACCCAAACGCGTCTTATTTATTAACTATTTTGTACTAACAAACTATTTAAATAAGTTAACGTAATGTAAATAAGCATCTATTTAATATTTAATTATAACTATATAATATATAATATGCCTATTAATTATTGTTATTGTGTATATTTACTTCTTTGATTATTTAAACATACGTATAAAAAGAACTTCAAGTTTATTAACTCAAAAAGCTCACCCTTGCTGGTTGTCTTCTTAAAAGCTTGTCGATGTTAAGTTTCCACCCTCTGTGAGTTCACGTCTGTCTCCCGATCGTGTGAATACTCGGCAGGAACGGAGAGCCTCTTTCATGGGATCTGTTCGCGTAGCACTGAAATGTTGCATCGCAGCTTCCAGCTTTTGGGATTCAGCTGGACGCTACGCCCGTCGGCGACGCCGGAGCTTTCGGCCTGGATCGGAATTGGTCGTCGCGGCGCCTATGCGTCGGCCACCCTTAACACGTTTTGCGCTTCGCTGTATTTATATTATTACCGCACAGGGAGCGAATGGAGTGACTTGTGGCTTGAGAAGCTGCGTCGTGTTGATACCCGAGAGTGCTTAAATAATGCTTGTCCCAACTGCACTATTTTAGTTTCTGATGCTTATTTGCGGAAGCAGATAATTGGGGATGTAATTCAACACCTTGACATCAATTAGTTGCCCTTACACTGAAAACTTCGTCCTTTTGCTAACGGTTTGTTTATATTTTTACTAGGTTTTACCCGCGGCTTCGCTTGCGTTGATGTGAAAATACGTGTCAAAGATCATCGACGACCATACAGAACTAATTGTCCTATATCTCGGGAACAGTACTTCTTTTCTGGATAAAAGGTACCCTATGCCCTTTTTTGTACCCCTGACAATGTGTGTACAAAATTTCATGATAGGTTTTACCCGCGGCTTCGCTTGCGTTGATGTGAAAATACTTGTCAAAGACCATCGACGACCACGTAGAACTAAATGTTGTATCCCTCGGGAACAGTTTGTTTTCTGGATAAAAGGTACTCTATATCTTTTTCTGTACTTCTGACAATGTCTGTAGAATATTTCATGATATTAGGTTTTCACTGGAAACTTCTCAATTTCCGAATGTACCACTGCCCGAGCTTTCATGATCAGACAATGAAAGCGAAAGATGAAAAGGCTAACGTAAAGAAGCCTGTGTTTCTTAAAGTAAATTAATTACTTTAATAATAATAAGTAATCTTCATCTCCTTTGTTCTTTGTAAGAGGAGTGGATGAAACTTTCTACTTCTATATTAGCAAATTTCAGTGGAACGTGCTATTTTCGTGGTAATTATGGATTAATTTAAAGCTTCGTAGTAGTTCTTATGTCCCGCCGGAGTGATTATTAATTTCAATTAAAGTGAAAGAACAACAGCATGTAATAGGCATTTGTTTAGATTAATTTTAATTGTTAGTTTTAATCATCTCTTCCATTAATCGTTTCTTTGTAAATTTTGATTTTTGGAAAAATGAGACAATCCGTTTATTTCATTTTCCAACTCGTACAGCTCCGTCAAAACTACGGATTTTCGTAAACTAAATTTTCTGAGAGCGTAATACCGTTCTGTTATGTGTTCTGTAATTTAACATGAGCTTTTAATCAAATTTCCGCTTTTTTTAAACAACGTTCACGATTTAAGCCACAGCTGGTTGATTTCTAGTGAGAATACAAAGTGGTTTGCTCCTAAAGGATTATCCAAAAGCTTCGTCTATCGGCCGCTACTTATTGAATTGAATCATGTAGACTAGACGTTGATAAACTAAAATTTATGTTTCCTTCTAAAGTAAAGTAAGTTGCTGTTAGTATTTTATTTGAAAAAGCAGAATCAACTTATAAAGTAAATTCTATTATTTGATTCCTATGTAGTAAATGAGTTTAAATTTGTTACGAATAAAGTATCATGTACGAGGGTGGATTGATAAGTTTCCGGCCTGACCAAGAAAAACAAGGTTTTTAAAAATTTTTTTTTTTTATTTCTCAACATAATCTCCTCCAAGGCTGATACATTTCTCATAGCGGTGTTCCAGTCTATTAATGCCATCTCTATAGACTGATTCGTCAAGCTCCTCAAAATAACCATTTACA
>NW_020438894.1:255458-273199 GCF_000699045.2 Agrilus planipennis
CCTAAGACTGGTTGGACACGTACCTCCACTCTTTCCTATCCTGAGCTAAACTTCGCATTTCCCTAAAACTAGAACAGCCCACATCCTTAACTATTTGCGAACAGTAATCTAACCTAGGTCTACCTCTACCCCTCCTAACTCCTGTTTCTGCCTCTAATATGTCTCTGACCAGACCTTCATGCCTGAGAAGGTGTCCTACCAACCTACCTTGCTTATTTTTGATTGACTTCGATAGAATCCTCTGTTCTCCTATTCATTCTAATACTTCTTTATTTCTAACCTTTTCTATCTACGTTATCCTTTATTCGGGATTATAATGTGATGGTTTCCCGTTGCCTTCCACATCGCAGTATTGTGCATCAGAGTTCCATACCGATCTTCATGATCTCGAAAAGAGCTGCTGCCGTCTTTCAGAGACTTGTGTTAGTCTGGTCTCTCTTTAAGAATCCCCCATTATGGTTTAACCTATGGTCCGGCTCCCTAAATCATCGCAATCAGCCGATCCACCCACTCTAGTTTGTACAAAGACACTGTTTAGATGACATTATTTCTTATTAGCAGTTTTCAAGAATATCGAATTCGTTTCTGATACAGAAAGGGTGGAATCAAGTAAAAGAAGATTATTTTTGAATTTATTGTATGTTAACTTAGTTGTCGACTTGTTCCAGTTGTACATATTACAAATAATGGAAGACAGTTGTTCGAAAATTAGGTCGATATAGGTACCTACATCAGGCGATGGTAAAAAACTTTAACGACAACCTATTTCTCGTCTTAAACGTTGCGGTCGTGAGGTGTACTAGATCTATTTGTTCTTGTCAGAAGGCGGATTTTCACTTTACCGTGAAAAGTCATTGCGAACTGTTTAAAGTCGATTGTCAATAATGGGCGACAATTTTTCGTTGTCGCTGTGACAGTGTTTTCTAAATCGATGCCATAATGCAGTATTTCTCGCCTTTCTACATTTTCTTCTTTAAATTCGTTCATTATCAAACAATTTTGTTTTGTATAATTTCTGTTAGTAACTTTTAAAACACTTCTAATGAGTAGCCGAACAAAAATAATAGTCTTTTTACATTTAATTGGGTCCAGCTATTCAGTTGTTGCTAACTTCGTACACCATTCACGGTTTTTTAATTGACACAAGGAGTTGATTTATTAGTTGTAGGTTAATAATAATTATAGATAATCATTAGAAGAAAAAGAAACGGTTGTATTAGGTTCAACCAATAAATATTAAACATAAAATAATAATCAATACTATTGGGATCTGTCAAATGGGAGGAGCCTAAAAACATGGCGCCGATTAGGGAAAATTTATTGTAGTTCCTATAGTGTAGCGTGCAATTTTCAAGTTTTTAAATTACGATAAAACGATAAGTATTGACACAATATGTGATTGGGCTGACACAAAGCCTCGGAAAGGAAATTTCGTTGAAGGCGAGCGTGTTTTTAATGCCAATCACATTATAAAATTCGGAAATAACAAATCCGGAAGCTAGCCTTCAAATTCCGTCAAGTTTACTGCCTACTTTTTACAAACTTCAGATTTAAAAAGTGATTCACGTTATATAATTGGTGAGGTGATTCTGGGTGATTTAAGCAATATCATATCAATGACTTGCACGTGCAAAGCCGATTTAAGAGAACGTTGCAAACACATTATTACAACTTTGTTGTATTGCAGCAGGTAGGTTCTGAAAATCAAAATACTTATATCGTATCAATAGAATTGTGTTAAATCAATTACACAGGAATAAATAATTTCTCACTTTATAATTTTAGTATGATTCTAGTTTTAAATATTAAGGTTATGGCTGATGGTAAATACTTGCTGAAATATAATCATGTGCATTAAAATGACGTGAACAAATTTTTATTCCGGAATTCACTTCTTTGATACCTACTGCTTTCATTCAAGCTTCTATTAGTTTACTTTTTTCTCTATTTTTCGGAATATATTTTTTACATATATAAAACGGTTAGTTTTTATTGGAAAGTAGTTAATGTAGGTGAAGAGTAAAGATCTATGTCTAAAGTGCTATTGCAGCTTTTCACTGAACATATTAACTTTTTATTTGATTTAACTTTAGAATAAACTTCGTCGACTTTTTAACGTGTTTTATTATTTTAATAAACAATTTTACAATTTGCGTGCACAGTTCCTATGTAAACTTTTCCCTCATTCGAGTTATAAATTTTGCCACCAGATGGTGTATGCCCATTTGACGGATCCCAATTATTATATGCCGTCTAGCGGGTACCCGGTGACCATCCGGTGACTTCGGCATGTGTAAGTAAAAATATGCTACACACTGCGTACACTTTCAAACCGGCTGTCCGGTATTTGATAACCAGTTCCGGCGGTACCTGGTAACCGGTTCCGGTTAATGTGAAAAAGCACTAAGGGCAATGAAAATGATCTCCTGTCAAATGGTTCCTGATGCCATTAACGTTCCTATAAAACAGTAGTGTTGTGGATTGAGGTCAGTGCAAAGAAATGCTCGGTGCTTATCATTTATAAAAGGGCTTTAAAAGCCGCTAATCGATTTCGACAGGCGGACTGATGGTTGCAGATATGGAACGAATTAGAGCTGAACGAGAAAGCCGGAAACGTCACGTTTTTCCGGTCAAGTTGCCCACGCTTTCCTTTTATTACTCTTTTCTTTTTTGTCTATTTACGTTTATTGCTGTCGACTTACAGTTACGTAACGGAAATGTTTCTAGGAAATAATGGAATCAGTTTTTCTCGAAATCTTTTTCTGTTTCACTCAATCGAGTAATTTTTTGTTACTTTATTCACCCTAAAATAAATATGATCGTAGAAAGCAACCGACCAAGACAATGGACCATTCGATATGTTTGACTAAATATCTAGTCGTTCGTAATAGGCAAATTGTCTTAAATTGTTTAATTTAAGGTGGTGCCGCTGAATATTCAATTACAATAAATTTTCTAGTAACCAATAGTTTTTATTGGCATTTTATTATTAAGAATGGCGAATAAAAATGCTTCTATTTGACAAGTAAACTTACGGTAACTAATATTTCACCATCTTCAGTAGTAAATTTTCCCTGCTTTTTATTTTTAAGTTAACCTAATCCGAATTCATCGGACGCTTTCTGTACTAAATTGTCTTACTAGCTTTTTTGACATCGAAAGATATAAATTAGTTCATTTCATAAGTATGTAGTTGCTGATTTTACTATTCAAAACTATTCTATTCCATACAGTAGAATGAGTACAAAAAAAGTAACATTATTTTATGGTTATTTATGTCGACAGATTAAAAACTTAATTATAAAGCCTTGTCGTTTCCTGCTGGTCGTTTTATTAAAAAACAGCTCCAAAAGGAACTGGAGGAGAATACTTAACGCTCTCGTAGCATCTGGGATTAAAAGTTCTCTTAAGGCTCTACTGGTTTGTGGAACGTTCTAATGAACACTCTGAATAAACTTAATTAGAATGTCTCTGTTTTGTAAAAAAATTGACTAAAAACCATTCATTAACATGGTCTCTCGGTTCTTTTAGAATCTAGATGAAGATTTGTTTTAAATCCTACCATGAAGACTATTTTCAATATGGGATTAAGTTGTCATTGTTAATAAACGGTCATTGTAAACTAACATTTTCTGCTAATTATTATCTCAAAAGCTTTCAAAATATTGACAGTGACCAAAAATTTTCTAGTTGGTCAAAAGGAACTTCATATTTTATTCAGATTAGAGGATTATTATATTCTTTTTCATATAAGTGGTAGTTTAGGTATTTTATAGACCCTTTTCTGGTTGTAGTTAGTCGTACTTTGTTTATAATAATTCAAATAACTTAATTTATTTGCCTTGATCCTTGATCTCTTGAATCAGTCTTCTTTGTGATCTATCGTTTATCTAAATTTACATACAATTTAATAAAGATAAGATAAAACGATAGATACTAATTAAACAGCGGACTTATATGTAATTTATTCTATTAAGCGTATCGTAGGTACTATACTATACTATCTGAGCAGGTACCCATAACATTTTTGTATTTGATACAGTTTCTTATTATTATTAAAGTGAGGCGAGTCCTAATAAAGGACGAACATATTTATGCGTTTCCTCGAAAAGATTAATGTTTAACCGGGTATAATATATGGTGCCCTTTAAGGGTCATTACTCAGGGAAAAAGAGTTTAAGAGGAGAAATTTATAGCGAGGCGAGATATTTGTTCGTGATGGTGTTTACAGTAGTTCATTTGGAAAAAAGAAGAAGAATTTTAAACGCTGTCGCACTAATTCCGTCAGTATGTGATTCTACGATCAAATGCGTTGTTAGTTTCATATTTTGTTTAGAAGTTTTTAATAGTCAGCTAATTTCAGAAAAGTCGTATCATCAGAGGAGATAGTCGCACCTATTTCCATTACAAGCAGATGTATGTCAGAAAATAAGGAACAGTCAGTTAATATTCTTAACTTAAGTTAGATTCCTGACCGTTACTTTTAAATTATGTAGTTATTTCCAGGGAGGCGGTCAAATAAATAAACAACTTACTGCTTGTAAACAGATATTAATTTAATGGTAAAGGTCTTGATGGTGGCCCCCACCCCATATTCGGGGGTGGGTGGGGGGTAGGGTGGTATCGAAAGAGGAGGTCTCCCCCACCACTGTACCATAAAAGGTTCGTGGAGGTCTCACCCCCATAAAAAGTTATGGAGGTTCAAAGTTAATAAATTTGTCAATTTTTATACATTTCTAGGCATGTAAATATTTATATAGTCATTCTTAAACAATATTCAAAGGTAAAACTAATGAAAAATACATAAAAATATTGAGAAAATTATATAAAACATTATTTAAATATCTTTATCAATAGGGTAGGTTAGGTTAGGTTAGGTTATCGGGTTTTGTTCAAGTGACCACCCTCTTTCGATCCCCCCTACCCCCACCCCCATCTAACCCCCATAACTTTTTAGGGGGGTGAAACCGCCACGAACTTTTTATGGTACAGTGGTGGGGGAGACTTCCTCATTCGATCCCACCCTTCTTGGGTGTGGGCCATCATCTAGGCATTTACCTAACTTAATTTTAAACATTCTTTCATGTTGACTACTGCATAGGTGCTGATTCTGAGAATCAATCAAGAATGTTTAAAATTAAATAACACTTCAAAAGTCTGGAGATGGTTGAATAAATCGAAACGTTACGAAAACATAAAGTTGTTTAATTATTTACCGCCACCCTAAAAAAAAAAACTACACAATATTGTTAACTTGTCTCGTCTTTTGTTTGTAATGTTTCCAATTCGCTGCGAGAATACGGTTAACAATAAAAAAAATTAACAATCGCCGCACAAAATTGTTGTTATCAAGACACGCTCCTTAAAAGCAAATTGCAAAGATAAACATTCATTCGTTAGCTGCGCTCTCATGTAAGATGAAAATCTTGGTCGCGTTAATATCCTCCATCTGAAAATCGTACGTATGAGGTAATATTCATGTTTACCGTTTACATTTACCTACACATTTGTACAATACACGAGAACAGTGCACGTAAATATGTATACCTGTCACTCTATGATTGTGATAAGGAGAGGTATTTTTTAAAGCGATTCTATACGACATTAATAACTTGTGCAAATAACTACCAACATACGTTGGCTACAGTGTAGATTCCGTTATTAAGTGATTCAAATGACAAATGACAATCAAATTAGAATGAAGTTGTCAAGGCAGGTAAGCTATAATATTATTTATTAACTATGAATAGATATACTAATGTTTCTAGAGGCGTACTTATGTAAAGTTTGTAAATGTGTACGCCTGTGTGTGCGTGTGTTGTATTTGATTAGTTAGTAAATGATTAATTCTCGTACATTGGGATGACGATGACGCTGCTTCACGGACAACATCGATTTCTGTCTAATTAATTATTTGCAGTAACAGTAGTTATCTAAGAACGAAGCGAACGTATCCGTTTTGGTATATTTACCTTATTTTGTTGTACAGTCTTTGTTTTTTTAAATACTTAAATTAATACAATACAATACAAACGCTATAAATTTAACGATAACTACTGATATTGATGTTGATTATAATCCATTCGATAATTTTTACATTTTCTCTCTATTGATAAATAACCGCTTTATTTGTCTACAGACTGTTACGTTATAATTTTTTGATTTTATAATTGTTTAGGTACTAGAAATTTCGCAGTTGTAGTTTTTTAATATCCATCGTAAATTCAAAAATGTAAACTTAAGGGCTGCCGCAAGAGTCAAGAATATATCGATCTTCGATCGTCGAGAAACATATCGCGCTAAAGATCTTGAACATATCTCGTTTTTGAATTAAATTTTATCTGAGCATTTGAACTACTTTGCCATTTCACACTGTATATAAGTGCCTATTTACTCGCCATTATTTTTATACCACTTGGTATTCACATCGCACTGTTTATTCATGTAATTGATCACCTATCCATATAGTAATTAACTTTGGCTGTCATTCAAGGCCTATTTATATTATCACCGAATTCTTTGGAACAGTTTCCATTTTTCTCGAGAATTCTGGAGTTTCTACTGTTAAGCAGCAAATATGTGTCACTCAGAGCATGATTTATTACTCTCCTCGTCTTTAATACAAAAATTGCCGACCATCGGACGGTCTCTGCCTGCCGGCATACCCAAACGTTGTCGAGAATCAATGTATTGATTATCACGTGCGTGCTAATACGTAACATTATTATGTAATCTTGCGGCAGTCCTGTGCAAACACATCACATTCGGTGATTTCGATAAATTTTTGAGCAATAGGTAGGCTAATATTTTATGAAGTTGTAAATTGTAAATGTTAACAGATTTTGTTGTTTTCAGAAAACTTTAAGGGGTAATATGAAGGTAAAGGTAGCTAAAAAGATCTACCTTTGTCCTTCGATGGCTTCCGATTCATGTTTATGGGAAGGCGACAGTACAGAAGTTTTACACCACTTCGAAGAGAGTCACGGAGAGTTTCTTCTAGAATCTCCGTCTTTTGTAGCTGATGTCTCCAAAGATAATTCTCAAAACTACATCCTGCACCATCACAACAATGTTTTTCTTTTACAAACGGAGTATACGAAAGATGAGTTTAAATTGACAATTCGATTGCGATTTCTGGGCTCCAAAGAACATGCAAATAAAATAAAATACACGATTGAAGTAATTAGCGGAAACTTTTCGTTTACAAATAGCCATTGTCATACGGGTTACAACCCTGTAATAACGAATCCATCATCAGGTAGCGTAGAAGTTGACGTACAAGGCATAATGTTGATATGTGGACGATATAACTTTGGAAAATTACAATGTTGCGTACATATTGAAGACAACTGGGGTGAAGAAGATGAGCTTCGGTCACGTTTCGAACGATTGAGACAATCCGGTTCTTATACCGACGAATCTACTGACGACGATCGATCTTCGGTTTACTCCGAAAATCTCAATGAAACTTTCAATAGCCACGGGTTTTTGCAACGGGAAGATGCCATCGATGAGGATTCAGCTTGTGAACTGCACGAATCAAATTCATCATCAAAAGTGGAAACTTCTGACTCAAGCAACGACGACAGTGAGAGTTTACTAAAGAAAGAATTGACAACAGACTGTTCACAACCTGATGAAGACGACGATGAAAGTAACGCGTTCAATGTTATGACTAACGATGAGAAGTTGGAACAACTCAAATGTTCCAATTGTCACAATTACATGATCCCCCCAATTTATTTGTGTTTGAGCGGGCACGGCGTTTGTCACAATTGCATGTTGTTCGATTGTCGAGTTTGTCAAGACTTTGTGACGAAAAATAGAAACGAGACGTTAGAAGTCCTCTCAACAACGGTAAATTTTCCTTGCCGTTACTCCAGAAACGGTTGTTTTGCTATTCTGGGATACTCAAAGATACGAATACACGAACATAACTGCACCTTTTGCCCTTACACTTGTAATATTTGTGGTTTTGAAGGTCAAGTAACAGAAATTCGTTCACATTTCAGAATAGCCCATCCTTCATTAAAAGTGTACGAGTCGGGAGACAGTTATCCTTTCCCTAACGGATCGGATTTTGTTGTGATCGATCTCAACAACGGCGTTTTTCATTGTACTGCCAGCATGTTCAATTCTATTATGGACTGGAAAGTGGTCTTCTGTGGGTCTACCGATAGACAATTTAGTTGCGAAGTGAAGGTCTTCGGCAAGAGGAGTACCAATCATCAGATTTACTTCCTGGAAAGAGAAGAAAACGTCTATAGGATGACTGTTTCGCAAGAAACGCTTAGGTCCACTGGAGTCAAAGAAAAATATGCTAGATTATATATAACCAAATTTTGGTAACATTAGTATGTATTCAATTTCTGCTACCTATTTACCAAAAGTGATAAAAATTAGATTTTTAATTTGGCGATATGAATTTTACAATGTATTTATTTATATGCAAGCTCTGATTTTAAACGTAAATTAAATAAAATATTAATGTTTTTGTGCGTTAGCTTCTTCTTAAATCTATTGGATGCATAAGCGTTTTAATATTAATGTGAAAATTAATTTAATTTTTATCTACTACAAATTACCTCAAGTTAATAAAGAATCTGTGACTTAATAAATACGTTTCGTTATTACTGAGAAAGGGTTTGACTCTTTCTTTATGGTATGCGTCTGTTTGAAGTGAAATAGTCAAAGTTAACAGATAAACCTAGTTAGTACATTAAGGGGTTTTCGCAGATGAAATAATCAGAGGTGAAGATAGTAACATTTCCAATGAATCAGAATATAAAGATGCGAGACGAAAGACGAGAACAAGTAGCTGATTTTAAATATCTAGGGAATCAGATAAGTGAGGACGGAAGGAGTAGTAGGGATATAAAGTAGAGGATAGAAAAAAAGTTGCTTCTATTCTCGCGAACGGTGCTGCAAGGGTGCGAAACATGGATGGTGGGCGCGGCGGAAAAGAAAAGGTTAGAAGCGTTCCAAATGTGGTGTTACATGCGTATGATGAGGGTATCATGGATAGAGAAGGTTAGAAACGAAGAAATATTAGAAAGAATAGGATAACAGAGGGCTCTGTGGAAGCCAATAAGAAATAGGTGAGATAGGTTAGTAGAACACCTTCTCAAGCATGAAGGTCTAGTCAGAGACATATTAGAGGCAGAAACGGGAGTTAGGACGGGTAAAGGTAGACCTAGATTAGATTACTGTTTGCAAATAGTTAAGGATGTGGGTTGTTCTAGTTTTAGGGAAATGCGAAGATTAGCTCAGGATTTTTAGCCATTTTTTAGGAATGGAGATTCTTAATATGTACAAATGTATCTATAGTAGAATCCAACTTAGTGTTTATCTTGGAGTTTTGTTTAGTCTTGTGTTGTCTTGGTCTTCCAGATTTACCAAGACCAAAGTTTGATCAGTTATTATTTATTAAGCAGTTGGATAGTTTATAAGTAAAAAGACCGATTATTAGGAGAAATGTTTAGGTTGCATTCCAAATTCAACGTAAATACTTGAGAGATACGTAGGTGCTACTTATACCGAGTTGCTTATCCAAATAAATTAATATGTGAAGGTCCAACGAGGCAAAAAGTTAACGAGCACCATCAGCTATTCCGGGGAAAACTAATAAATCAAGGAAACTGGCACGAGCATCGGGAAACTTTTTGCAATAATTCTTCTCTTTGTTCGACATTGCGGCAATCTACGCTGCATCTTAACAAAAATAATAAATAACGTGGGACCAGATTGCGTCCCACTCTTCTGGATTCCACTTTTTATCGTTTTCTCGGTTTTGCTATTCAAGCAGGGGCAATTAATTTTGCGCCGACGGACGTTCCTGTTGAAACTGACGTACCTACGCGTTATGAATATCGTATTATTTCAAGGTACGTTCGAGAAATGAGGATTCCAGAAATGGAATATCAGCTTCAATATTAAACGGTTGGGTCGATTTAACTCGCACGGAAGGTGACTGATGTTAAACAGTTTAAAACGACCATCTCGTTCGAGTGAACAGGAGAACATCCTTGTTGCCCATGACTAGGGTTGCCACCCGTACTTTATTATAAAGTATTGTACTCTACTTCGACTGTGCGTGCGTTATATTTTATAAGACATATAAAGTATGCAAAAATACTTTATTTAAGGACTTAAGTAAACATCGTAATTTTGTAAGCGATTATTCGAAATTCAGAGTACTTTTACATCAATAATATTGCACAGAAAAATGGCAAGCCATATTTACGGAACAACCTGATTTCCCAAATCTGTTCAAAGTAGTGTCACTTTTGCTGTCCGTTCCGGCCATTTCAGCATTTACAGAAAGGGTATTCTCTGTTATGAACACAAAGTGGCGGGACGACAGGAATAAAGCTTCATTAAAACTAATTAAAAATGGACTTTTAGTTTACTTAGATCTTTGTTTGCTATGTTTAGAGGCTATTAATGTATTTAAGAGCGACAGCAATTTGTTACTGGCTGCTAGGTGTAACAAAAAATATTTTTTTAAAAACAAAAATAAAATACTTTATTTTTGTCCTGAGTACTTTTTTTTTGAACCCTTTAGTCGAGAAATACTTTATGTAAACCCTGAAAAGGTGGCAACCCTACCCATGACGCACTCAAAATCATTCAAAATAGCGATCCACAACTCTGACAGTTTCAGTATTTCTTCAAATTTTTCCTTCATCTCATGTTTCCGTGCGGTATTTTTGCTTTATTAAGTGTGAAGGGATATTCTTTAACTGTTCACCCTTTTCAAGCATCTCTGTTTCTTCTATGTGAAACCAGTGGTCTTCTAAAAAAACTTTGTATTTATGTTCCCTTTTAAAATAAAATATAACGATAGAATATGGTCGAAAAGTATCAGCTGGGTTATTTGTCGTCTAATTATGATAATTACTTCTGGGGATAAATAATGCTGGAGGTAGACGACACTTTTGTGTGGCGTTAAGAGTAAGCAAAAACACCGGGATCTCAGTTATGATGGATACCACGATTAATTATGCTACAAAAAGACGGCTTGACGATACAACATTGACAAATTCCAAGCTGTTAAATGTTAACGATGCGCAGCGTAAACTGTGGAAAGATTTAAATAAAGGGAAAGAATATTTTACTCCGTAGATATAGCAATTGGGGTTCTATCGGACTGGAAATTTCATAGGGTTGTGGTTTTGACTCTACTTGACATACTTGATCTCATCTAGGACCCTGATAATGCAATTTTGACTGGCCCCAGATTAGAAATGAAACGCGTTAGAACTTGGTCTGGATGGTGCTAACCTCTGTGAATGTGATTAGGCTGTACAAGGTGTTACTGAAATAAGTAGGAAGCTTTAGATGGTGTCAACAAGATACAATAGAGAATGGCATGGTAAGTAAAGCAACAGACACAGCCGGTAATGTATAGAGAAGTTGCGATAACAATTAAGCAACTACATCGATGAAAAATGTAAACAGTGACGGTTGTGGAACGACCAACAAACTAAATATCAACAGAAAAAATAGAAAAGAAATACTCCTACCAAATGGATTCTGCAGCTGCTGAAGTGCGTTAAGATGTCGTATTTCCCTGCATGATTCTACCAGGTCTGAAGTGGCCCTTGACCACATCCACATTAGGGCTAGACCAGGTTAAATAGGGTAAGCTATAAAAGGGGTCACGTAAGGTGTCTACCTACACCAGAACTCTCTTAATAGGACACACCGTGAAAAGGATCAGATAGGTCCTAATGTCAACCTGACTTTACCATGATTACCTACTAGTCACAACCCGACTTGAAATTAGTTAGTGGATTGGATCCGATGCGGATCAGAATTGCTTGAAGATTGATCAGAAATAGATCAGGCTTTCTGATCCGGGTATGATGGAAAATCGTCACGCCATATATGATCAACATAGGATCCATTTGAAAAATCTATATCGGATCTGTTTCTAAGATCCAGGATGGATCCGTTTCTAAAATCCATGACGGATCCGTTTCAAAGATCCATTTGACGAAAAATATTGCATAGATAATAAATCAGGTAAAAAATAAAGTTCTGTATTATGATCCAGTTTAGAACATCGGATACAATCTTGATTTAAACATTATTCCGAAACCGTAATAGAATTTGTAGCATTAGATTGTGATAAGAAATTGGTCAGATGACTGGATTAAAGGATAGGATACTGTACTATGATCAATTTCTGATCAGATGGTTGGATCAACAGATAGAGTACTGTGCGCTGATCAATTTCTGATCGGATGACCAGATCAAGGAATGGAGACTGTACTCTGATCAGAAACTGATCAGATGCCCGTATAACGGAAAATCTGATCCGCATCTGGTCATAATCCGGGTTCTCTGAACTAATTTCCGGTCGGGAAGGTAAATACTTAGCATTAGACCAGAAATTCCAGTCCATCAGGATTGAATATCAGGGACTATTATAATTCGAGAAAACATTTTTTATTGGAAAATTGTTTTCCGTTATATTATGTACATAGCTTAAGTTCCGCCCTATGAAGAGGCCATCGTCGTAAATGTACTCGTGTTATTGAAGTCTCGATGATTAATGTTCATCCACCACGACGCTACGGTTGCGCCCTGGGCCTGTTGTGCTTGGAATGCGCTTATTAAAAAAATATCGAGGTTAATTACAATGTAATTGAAAGACTTATCCGAACAAATAGAGTGGAACGGCTCTATTCAGATGAATGCACTTGAATTAACGTAGAAACGCCGAGACGCGCTGGCATACATACGTGCGTTCGAGTGCAGTCGTGGAATGCATTTCGTATTTAATTAGAATATTTTGACGTGTGCTTGTTACGTATATTATTCTGAAGGGTTACTAAGACTCTTGTGAATGTACGAGTGGCAATTTCATACCACATCAAATACGCTTTTGAATGTCCATTAACCAGAAAATTCATAAAAACTTTTAATTTACCTATTTTCAAAAACCGATACATCTGTCGTTTTATTAAATAAATTAACAATCAAGTTCTATCTGTGTTTTAGTAAAATTATCAGATTATTAGTTCTCATCTGCACACCACAACTAGCAGGATGATATAGTTAGGACGATCAAAATTGGACGATTGGAGAATGGACATATCCTTTTTCTTGTTTCTACTTGGGATGTAGTCATTTGCTGCATTTTGAACACGGCCTTGTTAAGTTAGGAAATGCTTCATGATAGTACAGATAAAGTGAAAAGAGATAACCGAATAATAGTGAGCGGTGCAGCAGTTAGAGCATCTTTAAGTACGCAAAAGAACAGGGCCGGCTTTATAACTGCCTGCTGAAATTATATCGTCAAATATGTATCTTGCTTTCCTAAATTCCTGAGAATGCTGGACTTTCTTTCAAGTCCGATGCTGGCAATATGCTGAAACTCAGTTTGTCTGCATCTTTTTCTGTTACACATAATTGGTGTAATGTTATTCCTTTTTCTTTGTTAGTGTCCGCTGCAATTCCTACCTAGCATCTCTTTTCTATGTTGATGATATTCACTGTGACGTACATCGTGTGTAAGAGTAGGCGTTCTGTTATATCAAGTGGTTGCCACTATATCGCCATCTATAGACTGCTACATGTAATATTGCAAACCAGTTAAATATAGAAGATTAAGATGAGGACGAAATCACTATTAATCAGACACCTTCCGTAGAGGATAAAATAGGCTATTGTTGTGTTTAACGATCCGCTTGGACACTGTTTAGTACACGTTGGTTGAACACTTATCATTATTAACACCTGTAGGGGATTGATAGACGCATTCCGTTCCTCGTCGTCCCGAAATAAACGCTTGGTGATTAAGTGGAGTACAAGCAATTCGCGTGAATGGGATCGTAATGACAATCAGCAGTCCCTTTCTGTGTGCGTCTGCGTGCAGATGTATATTCGCTCGTAATTACTGAGAAATTCCCCGGTTTTCATAAATCAGTCCTTCGTTCGTCGGCGACAGTGACGCTGTCGCTGCTCTTTACCTTCGAACTCGAGGCGGCGGGTGGCTTAAAGCGCACATAGGAGGGAATGGATGCAATTAGTCTTAATTGTGCTGTACCCAATACCGCCGAGGACCGTCAGATTTGCACCTAGACCCTGTTATTAGTGTGGTCCCACGGGAACCATTTGTAACGGGTATAAAGGGACTACGCCTGTCAAAAATACTGATTTCTCTGGAATTTATTATGGTAACGGCTTAATAGTAGAAAAGGGAGCGGATGCAGAAGCAGAGTTATGCCCTTCAACGAACCAACATTCTTTAGGAATGCGACGCTAAAACTTCTGATGCAAATAAAGCATTTGTCTGAGTTTATTAGGATAACTGAATACTGGATTCGGACAGACACTTTGGAGATGGAAGGACCTCTAAAGGAGATCGCCAGTCGCGCTAGCGAAACGTTGGAACTTCATTATATCACTGACAGACATATCTGTAATGAGTGCCAAACAGAGATCGGCACTCAAGACCACTGAAGAAGAAAACAAAGCTCGCAGCATATCTGCCATGCATTAAAGGAGTCATGGACGAAATTGGTCGAATTATGCAGAAGAAAGGCGTCAAGTCAATCCTCAATACTTGTGGTAAACTTGAAGACCAGTGAAGAATGTTTTCGCTGGAATCTGAGAGAGTCTCCGGATGTCATGGAGCTACATCGGAGAAATAGATAGATTCATTGCAACAAGGACGAAAGAACATGAGGATGCCTTCCGCTTTCGCAGACAATGTTCAGGATACGACATCCAATGCGACCGGACAAAGGTGGTAGTCAGAGACAAGGAGCTGTTACTTCCCCAGGAAGCATTTGATATCCACAATCTCAACAGGGAAGACACAGCTTGGAAACGGGTGTTGGAGCAAGACCGTATAACCACTCATGCGGCATTTGAGCCGCTGCCAGAAGATTTCGAGTAAGTTCAGCACCAGCTTTGGAGATCCTGCGTCGACGATGTGAAGATCCTGTAAATTTCCCTTGTAATAGGAGGCGAAACATCGAACGCTGTTAAATTCGGAAGTCCAGTTTATTCAGTTGTAGAGTATCAAACGCTTTTTAGCAGTATGGGAAGCTTTCGTCTTCCGGGAATGCGATAACTCAGGAAAGGATGGAGTAGAGGGGTGTCGAATTGGTCTTCGGATTGATGCCCTTATGTCGATGACGACACTGAACACTGCATGCTGTGTCCTCATTACTCTTGAGGAATTGTTATCGTATCTGTAGTTCTAGTTTTTTGTAAGCAAGAATAAAAAGTGGAAGAGAATGACCTAGATTTAATTATCGCTCATAAATAATTAATAACTGGGATAGTCTAGTTTTTGGCAAATGTGAAAGGNTTGGAAACGGGTGTTGGAGCAAGACCGTATAACCACTCATGCGGCATTTGAGCCGCTGCCAGAAGATTTCGAGTAAGTTCAGCACCAGCTTTGGAGATCCTGCGTCGACGATGTGAAGATCCTGTAAATTTCCCTTGTAATAGGAGGCGAAACATCGAACGCTGTTAAAATTCGGAAGTCCAGTTTATTCAGTTGTAGAGTATCAAACGCTTTTTAGTAGTATGGGAAGCTTTCGTCTTCCGGGAATGCGATAACTCAGGAAATGGAGTAGAGGGGTGTCGAATTGGTCTTCGGATTAATGCCCTTATGTCGATGACGACACTGAACACTGCATGCTGTGTCCTCGTTACTGTTGAGGAAGTGTTATCGCATCTGTAGTTCGAGTTTTTCGTAAAGAAAAAGTAAAAAGTGGTAGAGAATGACCTAAATTTAATTATCGCTCATAAATAATTAATAACTAGGATAGTCTAGTTTTGGGCAAATGTGAAAGGTGTCCAACCAGTCATGATAAAGATGACACCATTGAATGCTTCATGATTTACACTCATTATTGTCTCGTCTAGACATCTTTTGAGGATACGCTGATGCATCTGCAGCTCTAGTTCTACGTTGGAGAAAGCGTTAAATGTACCAAGGCTAACACTTGGTTGTGTCAAATGTGACGTGTTAGCTTCATTCGTCTGATAAAACAGAGATAAAGCACCTTAAGTGCTCTCACTGCCCTAATTTCTTGAGAGGATTTTATTGAGTGAATTTTGCATCCACGCTCTTCAGTCTCGTTCGAGTTTTAGTGCGCCTAGACAACGACTACGGATTAAGGGGATAGGAACGCTTTATCTTTTATTTATAGGTCTTGCAGCTCGTAACAATAAGTAACCCGTGTCTCTAGTCGTCCGTTTTGCAAGAAAAGTGCATACTTATCGTATAATCTTCCTATTTTGAGAGAGTTGGTAAATCCCTTATGCTTCTGCCTCTTTTTTCGTTGTTCGTAAGGCGTTATGTTACATGCAACTTCACAGAATAGTAACTTGATCTCTTTGCTTTTTACTTAGCATTGCATTTATATACAAAACGCATATTAAATGTTCTTATCATATAAAAATATAAAGACTAAATTAGAAATAGGCAAAGTCGCAGTTCTACCAATTCCTCATTTTACAGTCATGATATTTCCACCTATCAGTTGCTTTCAAGATGTATTTTGAATCATCATCATAAGGTCATCAGTCCTAAGACTGGTTGGACACGCACTTCCATTCATTACTGTCCTGAGCATAATCTCCGCATTTACCTAAAGCTAGAACAACCGACATCTTTAACTATTTGCGAACAGTAATCTAATCTAGGTCTACCTCTATCCCTCCTAACTCCTGTTTCTGCCTCTAATATGTCTCTGACTAGACCTTCATGCCTAAGAAGGTGTCCTACCAACCTATCTCGCCTATTTCTTATTGACTTCCATGGAATCCTCTGTTCTCCTGTTCTTTTTAATACCTCTTCATTTCTAACCTTCTCTATTCACGGTATCCTCATCATCCGCCTATAACACCACATTTCGAACGCTTCTAACCTTTTCTTTTCCACCGCGCCCACTGTCCATTTTTCCCTCCCAACATACACCTTTAACAACCATTTATACTTTAAAAATTTTGTTGTCAATTATTTCAATAAATATACTGGATTCTCCTAAATCCTGATTTCCGATCTGCATGGGATGTTTCGTATTAATTCAATCCTTCTTCATTTTCCTTTTGGTATAATAATTTAGAATTGATCAAAGTCCACAGCGGTATAACAAAGCAAGATAGTATCTGATGTATGACTTTTGAAATCCGAATAGATTAACGAAATATGAACACAATTGTTTGGACCATTTTGTCATTAAATTTTGTTGAGAGAATTATAGCGAAATCCTATTTGTCAGAATAATCCGCTTAGCGGCCCGTTTTCCAGCAAGCCAAGCATCATAAGTGCTTTTTGTGTAGAATGTGTAAAAATTGTTGGGATTAGCGAGGATTTTCGGCAAAAACTGTTATTATTAAACTTCAGCGTCAAAAGCACCAAAACAGTATTGTTAGAAGTGTGTTTTTGAATATTTTATACATATACACCATGCTAATAACAATCTTAATTTACTATTATTAATACATTTAGAGCAGTGACTGACGCTAAATCGGCGAACTATTTCGATAAACATTGAAACGATTCTTAAAGGAGAGACACTTGTAATTGTTAATAACAAGAAATGCTCAAATAATCAAGGCAGATACTATCATATCATCATCATAAGGTCGTCAGTCCTAAGACTGGTTGGACACGCACCTCCACTCTTTCCTATCCTGAGCTAAACTTCGCATTTCCCTAAAACTAGAACAACCCACATCCTTAACTATTTGCGAACAGTAATCTAATC
>NW_020438894.1:273252-303891 GCF_000699045.2 Agrilus planipennis
CTCTTCAGCCTGCTTTCAGGAATCGTGGGAATGGGTGGGTGGTGGTTCGGGTGAGAAAGATGAGACGGACGAAATGAAGACAGAAGAGAGTGAAAGATTATCTGTGGAATATTTCTGCCTCAGCATTTGCCTAGGTGATCCACGGAAACCACAGAAAACTTAAACCAAGGCAGACGGACCCGGAATCGAATCGGTGTCCTCCCGAATGCTAAGCAATGGTCTAAACCTCTAGGCCATGCCGCTCGGGCCTAAAGCTAGAACTACCCACATCCTTAACTATTTGCGAACAGTATTCCTAATCTAGGTCTACCTCTGCACCTCCTAACATCCGTTTCTGCCTCTAATATGTCTCTGACTAGACCTTCATGCCTGAGAAGGTGTCCTATTAATCTATCACGCCTATTTATTATTGACTTCCATATAGTCCTCTATTCTCTTACTCTTTATAAATACTATCATATACATGTAATGTTTTATTTTATTTATATGTTCATTCAAACTAAAGTTAAAAACTTGATCACTCTGACCAATGTATCGTAGAATGCATCACAGTTTTTACGTTTGATTTCATCCGAAAAAGGTACAAACAGTGTAACGCCATCTACTGGGTATTTTCTAGTACTGAAGTATTTCAAACGGTGGCTGAGATATTCGTGTAACTGAATTGACAACGTTGCTTACATACGTGACAGCAAATAATAATTGGATAACTATCATATTCACAAAAATTAAGCATATTCTTAAAAATGATTCTCTATTACGACATAAATCCGTAATTCGTAAGCTCTTGGACTAACATTACTTGGACAGTGCTCATACATGCGTAACATATTCAGTAGTTACTTATAAGCATCCTACCTTTTAATAGTCTATAAGATTTAATTGTTGCCTACTCAAATAACAAAAAAAAGTATCGTTGACAGCTCGCACAAATAAGAAGCGTTTTTTTTTTTTAAAGAAGCTCGCTCACAGCAAGCGAGGAAGCGATTTCGTGTTTGAAATAAACGAGCTTTGCCGTTGAATGTCATTGTTCCAGCACAGCGGAGCCCGAGCTCCTCCTGAGAATCAACTTTTGTTTTCTTCTCAGAACGGATTGTTCCAGGGGTTCATAAAAGGGAAAGACGGCAACACGAATTACAAAGATTTCTTCTTTCGGGACTTCAGTACCACGCTGCTATTCAAATTCAAACTGGAGCAAGCAAGGATAATAACAACGCTCTTGCAGAAAAGGAAAAGAAAAACAATAAACGACAATGCTCATACAATATATGCATAATGATGTACCTACCTACCTACCTGCTTATAGAGAAAGCTACTGAAATACGAACAGTAGACGAAAGGGCGATTTTCAAGAATCTTTATTTCGAGTTACCTTTTGTTTAAAATATAACTTATAATTTTGTGTTTTAAACTGCTTGCCAAACTTAGAAACTTTCTTGTGTCAAATAGTACCGTATAAGGTTTATAGTGCCGTAAGGATGCAGGGTCGAGATTAATTAAAATTTCAACAATTGCATGGTGAGATAACGGCTCAGACCTGCAATATAAGAGAAAAACAAATAGATGCGGCAAATTTTAGAGGACATTACAAGTTATAAGTGGAAATTAAGAGACGCAGCCACTCGAGAAGTTAATGTTTGCCTGGATATCTAATTTTTAAACATCCGTTGCTTCATGGCGGACTAATAGTTTCCGTTATGAAAACAAGCTGTAAGGTGTGATTCCTGATTTTTTGGAAGTGGAAGAGTGGGCGGCAATGCATCTCTACGACTCCAGAAACTGTAGAGGTAATTCAACAGTCAATTTTCAAGCCGGAAATGTAGGGTGGCAACGAAATTCTACAACTCCACAAACAGTAAAGGTAAATGAATAGTCAGTTTTTCAGCAGGACGTGTATGACGGCAACGTATCTCTACAACTTTAGAAACTGTAGAGGCAGCTGGACAGTAAATGTTGCTGTCGAAAGTGTAGGGCGTCAACAACTCCAGAAACTATAGAGTTAATTGAGCAGTTAATTTTTAAGCCGGAAGTGTAGGACGGCAACGGACCTCTACAACTCTAGAAACTACACAGGCAACTGAATTGCTGCGCTGGATGTATAGGGCGACAACGTATCTTATCAACATTAGAAACTGTAGAGGCAGTTGGACGGTCAATTTTGCGACCTAAAGTGTAGGATCTCAACAAATCCAGAAACTGTACAGGTAACCGGACAGTTAGGCTTGCAGTTGAACGTGTTAGGCTGCAACGTACCTCTACTACAACTTCAGAAACTGTAGAGGCAATTGAACAGTCAATTTTCAAGCCGGAAATGCAGGGCGGTAACGGACCTCTACAACTCCAGAAGCTGTAGAGGCAATTGGACGGTCAATTTTGCGACCTAAAGTGCAGGACCTCTACAAATCCAGAAACTACACAGGCTACTGAACAGTTTAGCTGGGTGAATAGGGCGAAAACGTATCTCTACAACATTAGAAACTATGAAGGCAACTGGACAGTTAATTTTGCAACCTAAAGTGTAAGACTTCAACAACTCCAAAAATTGTACAGGTAACCGGACAGTCAATCTTGCAGCTGAATGTGTAAGGCGACGACGCACCTCTATAACTCCAGAAACTGCAAAGTGTAGGATATTAAGAACTCCAAAAACTGTAGAGGTAACCGGACAGTCAATCTTGTAGCTGGATGTGTAAGGCGGCGACGGATCTTTATAACTCCATAAACTGTAGAGACAATTGAACAGTTTACCTGGATGTTAAGGGCGGAAATGGTCATCTACAATTCCAGAAACTGTAGAGGTAACTGGATAGTCACTTTTGGAGCCGGATGTGTAGGGTGGCAACGGATCTCTACAACTACAGAAACTGTAGAGGCAACTGAACAGTTTTGCCGGAAGTTTAGGGGGGGAATGAACCTCTACAACTCCAGAAATTGAAGAGGCAACTGAAAAGTTTTGCCGGAAGTTTAGGGGGGGAATGAACATCTACAACTACAGAAACTTAGAGGCAACTGAACAGTTTTTCCGGAAGTTTAGGGGGGGAATGAACCTCTACAACTCCAGAAATTGAAGAGGCAACTGAATAGTTTTGCCGGAAGTTTAGGGCGGCAACGTATCTCTACAACTTTTAAAACTGTAGGGACAACTTTAGAGTCAATTTTACAACAGAAAGTAAAGGGCAGTCAATCTTGCAGCTGGATGTGTAGAGCGGCAACGGACCTATACAGCTCCAAAAGCTGCACAGGCAACTGAATAGTTTAGGTGGATGTATAGGGTGGCTACGTATCACTATAACTCTTGAAACCGTAGAGGCAACTGGACAGTCAATTTTGCCACCGAATGTGTAGGATATTAACAACTCCAAAAACTATAGAGGTAACTGAACAGTCAATCTTGTAGCTGGATGTGTAAGGCGGCGACGGACCTTTATAACTCCAGAAACTTTAGAGGCAATTGAACAGTTTAGCCGGATGTTAAGTGCGGAAATGGTCATCTACAATTACAGAAACTGTAGAAGTAACTGGATAGTCAATTTTGGAACCGGAAGTGTAGGGTGGAAACGAATCTCTACAACTACAGGAGATGTAGAGGAATTAGATAGTTCGATTTGGGGTCTCCATGGTGCTTCACTAGCAATTACGTAGCCACCCTATGAATGTACAATCGTTCATAAGCACTATCTTTTAGTATATTCAATTTGGACGATTTTGAGTTGTTGTGATAATTTTATTGATTATTTAAGAGTGCCATTAGATAAAAATAGACGAGAACGGGATGTAAACAATCTAAAACATGGAGGGAGATTGATTTTCCTTTTATTCATAAACCCTGAGAAAAGCTCTGTCCACGACGTGTCGCCTTGCATCTGTGTCCGTCGCGACATTTGGGCGCCGGCGGTTTACAGTTTCCGAAATGGATGGCGCTTTGTTGTTGGCTGCCTTTAAACGTCTACAGCCGAATAGGCAACAGCAGGACGACCATGTAACCATAACAATCGGGTCCTTTAGTTCATCTGCAATGCAGATCTGTTGTATTTAGATCAGAAAATTACTGTACAGAGGGTTTGATGTCCATTTGTTCTTTTGCTTTGAAGAAAGAGAAATTGTTAAATAAGCGTAAAGCATAAAATAAACAAAAAGTTGCAAACTGAGACTAATATACATAGAGGTTGCGGGAAGGTCTCTAAAATGCATTATTCTTTACGTTATTGCACATGACAGCAACTGTATGAAATTTCACATACAGACATAGTGGGAGTCCGAGTGTTGGAAACGTTTTTTTTTTTTTTCGAGCGTCACTCTGAAGGATAACTCCGAAACATAAAAGAGCAGCGCACTTAAATTTTCGACGTGTATGTCCTCGTTCGCTTTCTCTCGAATTTTTTGCAAATTATACGTCGTGGCCATACACTGAATGCTCTCGACAAGCATATAAAGTGTAGGTAATATATATTCGCTACACCCGGATGCTATTGAAAACATTCAATCCTCCTAAAATAAGCTTCGAAATACAGTCGAACTTCGATAACTCGAACTGCGATGTGACACGTAAAAACATCGAGTTATCAAATAATACTTCTTTAATTAGTATTTCTTTGTGAATGAACATTTATGTATTTATTTCAGTAAATTTGGTTAAATTTTACATTAGTGCCTTAATATCTATGCTTTTCAAAGGAATAACGAAAATTATGAAACAGTACTATCAACATATTTTTACATACATAGTAAGTATGTACATATGTATGTACTACTAGTACATATATACATATATGTTTGTATTTACTATTTTACTGTAAAAAAGTCAGTTATTTGTGACTGACGAACGGATTTCTTATGTTGGAAAGTTATAGTGGATGGCTTCGCATTGCTGTGGTAACTTCAGGGTTAGCAGATCATTGAATATGATCTTGTAATGCATTAACTAACTCGTGATTAGATATAGAATCATAATCTGATATCATTTGGGCTAGTTGAAGTTAAAAAGTGAATTAGATTTCTTACAATATTGTAATAGGCAATTACATTTATCATGTTGATAAATACTAGAAATGACCAATACAATTAATACTTATATATTGTTATAAATTTCATTCAATGACGTGTTTACACATAATTTCAATGGTTAGCCAATATAATTAGTAAAAGGATAACGCTGTCTAACATAAAAAAAACATGATTAATCATTGGTGCTATTGTAAGGATCTTTTAACTAATTTATTTGACATCTTTGATTAATACACAGAGTTAATCCATTGATTATCGTCTAATTAAATGTTGAGACATGGTTGAGACAGTCGTAGTGTCGTCTTCTTCCACGCTATCATTAGTTTAATAATCAAAGTTAACTGAAGGTATATCATTTAAATATATAAAGATATAATTTTTAGACAATCCGAATGTCAAAATTTAGGTTATAATATAAACCTAACGTGTCCGTTTCTTTTCGTTTTTTTCTCCTCAAAATTTTTCGTTCTTATTATTAATAAGCAGCAATTCAATGGATTTTGAATTAGTCGTAGTAAGCAAATATGCTTCTGAAGTTATTACTCGTCACCAAATCGGTTTCCCTAATCTTCAACAGTTGATGTATTTCGATCTACTGTTAAAAATTCATCAACTTTATCCCACCCTGTATTTATACGGTGATCCTCGAGTGTATTGGCAGTACGCTAGAAATCGTTTCTTTAGAATTGAAAAATATTTTACATTCATTAGTATGATTTTGTTCATGGCCGACAAAAAAGTGTATCTGCTTTTAGAAGATTGCGAACCGAACGGCGAAGAAACCGAATCATTTCTTCGCTGGCTGGACTATTTAGAAGAGCGAGCTGAAGAGAAGAAACGTTTAACAAAGTACGACGTTTTATTGCATAAGTGCAAAAGGCGAAAACCACCAAAGTTTGATTACGTACCACGCACCGACGAGGAAATATTGGCTTATGCTTTGAGAAAAGTTCCCCATGTTGAGTGTTACACCTGCGATACATATTTAGAAACGAAAGCAGCTGAGTACATTCGGAGGGGTGGGTTAATGGATAATTATTTTCGATGCTCGTTTAGCGGGCAGTCCACCAGAAAAGTTCACTTCGTTTGTGTTGTCTTTTCCTACCATTGTAGCCTTCATATGATCCTAAACTTTACCGAATACAATGACTTTGTTCATCATAATATTATAACATGAGAGACTAACAAAACCCCTTGGTTAAAACTATTCTTAAGCAAATTTATAATTTGCCATTAGTATTCCTCTATTACCCCTTGGACAATCAGTTTTATGTGTTCTGTTAAATATCTTATATGTAATCCAGTAATTAATTCTCTATTTCTCTTAATTATAGTAATTTCTTACAGCGTATATTAATTACGTTTGAACTAAGAGAAAAAGTCATTCAATATAATCGTGTAGGTTTATTGGATTATTTGACTTGATGGTGATTTCAGAAAATCATTTTTTTGATAGTATATCAATTAAATTGTATAAAATTTTTATTTTCAGGAATGCCGAAAAGACAGAAACTCAGAAAGATGTATGTTGACGAAGTAATTGAAAGAATACTACCTAAAGCCTCCAAAAAAGGAAAAAAAGATAAAGGCAAAAAGGACAAGAAGAAGAAGTAGCTGCACCAGGTGGCTGCAACTTTATATGCCATGGTATGTACATTCAATAAATCGATTATACCTACTACCCTATCGTCATACATTGTAGTTATTTGAATATTTTCAAAATAATATACTTAACACGTATTAGATTGTGTTAAAAATTGTTTGAAAAATTAAATTTAAAGGAATTATTTGTAAATAGATATGTAACATATCGTACACCTAAGCATAAGAAATTGCTGATGCTAACTACGTAATACTACTTTGTCCTGTGCTGAAAGAACACATAATTATTAATATTAAAAATTAATAATAAGCTCTAACAATTATAAACATAATGTTTAATCGAGATAATTAAACGTAGTGGAAATACAAAAACAGCTCTTTTTGTATAGGAAAGGTGAACGTCAAACATTATACGTACAAGCAGGCCTTAAATGAGTTCATACACAGGCCGTGTTGGGTCAGTTTGTTGTAGGATTAATTAATCACCGTATTTGCGGGGTACGGCTTACATTTTGATTTGTTTCCGCTTGTTTTGTATCATGTTAGCCGCGATATGAAAGGTGAACATTAATTTCTACGGAGCCGTCCAAGCCTATCTGCTAATCGCTTGGCCTGGCCTGTGTATGCTCGTGTACAATAAATATACATTATGAAGGCCTATTAAACTTCGGACAACAAAAAGGTCACCACGAATGGTCTCTATAAACTAAACAAAACTTATTTAATTTTGTAATAATAACAGTAACAGTAAAGGGGTGGAAATTGTTTGTGCCCTAAATTCAGAACACATGCTGTACGTACTAACAGATGGCGTTTACTGTGCTGTTTGTGGCAGTTTATCAAACGCTGGTAACTGTCTATTGGAAATTTTGGTCTAAGACCGAGCGGCGTGGCCTAGAGGTTTAGACCATTGCTTAGCATTCGGGTTCGAATCCGGGTCCGTCTGCCTTGGTCCAAGTTTTTCTGTGGTTTCTCTGGACCACTTTGGCAAATGCTGAGGCAGTAATATTCCACAGATAATCTTTCATTCTCTTCTGTCTTCATTTCGTCCGTCTCATCTTTCTCACCCGAACCCCACCACCCATCCATTCCCACGAATGCTGAAAATAGGCTGAAGAAGGCCTTCCGGCCTACCTTCCGGCGTAGTCCGGAGGAACTGCCCGCCCACCAGCATTACTGGCTGGTGGGAATGAAACACCCAAAGTTTTTTTTTTAATCCAAATCTGACAATTTCGACAAAATGTTGATGAAGAACTTCGGTAGCTCAACCAACAGCTTATATCCTTTATTTATACCAGAAGGATCTTGTTTAATACTAATAAATTTATACTTAGCGCCAGATATACCACTGAGTAAAGAATGTATCATGCAGGGACATTAACTTTCTCCACGGTTTTGCTTTGGTTAATGACGATCTGCTATTTTAAACGGTTCACTACTTGTCGCTATGTAATGTAAGGTAATAGTGGGTAGTAAGTGGTAGGATTACCCTTGGTTGAATCCTTTTCTTCAGCTCAATTGACACTGAGAAACTGTCAGTGATGGACAGTAAAACATTTGGAATTGTAGATCGCTATCGACCAAGGTAAAACAGCTGAACAAGAATAATAGAATTTCAATAGCATCGGCTGTGAACGTCTAGGGATTACCTAAATACATATTACATGTATGTGAAACAAATGGCAAACTTAGAAGTGCTATAATTCAACAAAATTTTTCTTGATACTTATCCCTTTTAAAGTTTGTTTTCAAATAAAATTATTCCATCAATCTTTTATGCAAAATTCAGCGATAAAGTTTCGAAGTATGTAGTTGTAAAAGAAGAAGGTTTAAATGTCGAATTCGCTTCATAGGGTGGTAGAGGGGTGAAAAGCATATCCCGACAAGATTCTTTGAAAAGTTGAGGAAATTCTTGTTTTGGATAGTAATTCTCGAGCACGCTTTATAATCCAGTTCGGAGTGCTACTTGAATTTGAATTTGCTCAACTAACTGACAAAACTAATTTTAGAAGTTCCGCGAATGAAAACTGTACGTAGAAAGCAATTTAACATCGTTTAAAATTGAACTAATTTTTGTAAAATAAACGTATTTTTGCTGTACAACCTGCTTGCTCTTTTATTACTTTCCAAATAAAAAAGCTGTAGTGGATGTAATTATAATCTGAAGCAGATTCTACAGAAATAGAAAACTTCTAAGCAAGAAAATGCAAGCATCAGTATGAAATGCTTATTTGGATTATCTACAATAAAATGACCTTTCATACATGTCAGTCTTTTCAATACTCATTGGTTTACGTGATTATTACGTATATAATTCAGTAGGAGCAAATACCAACCAGATGGTGATACACTGCCTCTATTCGGATATTAAATAAACTCGTTCTTTACAAGCTTCTTCAGTATGACCGGTAGGTTACCAAGCGGCATGGCGTAGAGGTTTAGACCATTGCTTAGCATTCGGGAGGACGCCGGTTCGATTCCGGGTCCGCCTACCTTGGTCCAAGTTTTTCTGTGGTTTCCTTGGATCACTTAGGCAAATGCTGAGGCAGTAATATTCCACAGATAATCTTTCATTCTCTTCTGTCTTCATTTCGTCCGTCTCATTTTTCTCACCCGAACCACGACCCACCCATTCCCACGATTCCTGAAAGCAGGCTGAAGAAGAGGGCCTTCCGTCGTGATCCAGAGGGACTGCCCGCTAATCAACATTAGTGTTTGATAGGAATGAAACACCCAAAAGTTATTTCTGGTAGGTTAACCGAGCGACATAACCCAGCGGTTTGGACCATTACTCAGCATTCGAAAGGAGGGTTTGATTCAGGGTCCTTCTGTCCTGGATCTACCTTTCCTGTGGTATCTTTGAACCACTTGGGCAAATGCTGGGCCCCCATCCACCCATTTAACGTTCTTGCGGTATAACTAATTGAGAATATCGTTAGCGTCAGAACAAAGGAAATAGATTGCATGTTGTTTCAATAGAAGAACGTCACCAATTATCTTTTAGGTATTCATGACCATTTTAGCTAATGTAAGAAGAATGAAGTTCATGATGCATGAATGTGACTGATGAGAGAAACGGTCCAGCAGACTCGTACACAAAAAGATAATGTATGAATCTTCGTTTGTCAGGCGAAGGGATAGGCAACGAAACAAAAAGGAAGAGAGGAGGGTGAAGCAGACCTCTTGCTACACTCCATTAATCCCGTAAAGGATTTTGGGATGACCAATCCCCTGTAAACCGAATCTGAAAAGATAAAAGAATCTCAGTTTCATCTGTATGGATACTTTTCACGGCGGTAGCACAAAAACCCTACAAATTCTCCAGTCAGTGGGCTTTGCGTTTGCAACGGTTTCACTTAACTGTATATAGCCCTATTAACGACAAAGAAAACTAAATAAAACATCGTTTTCTCTAGACAAAGGGTAACCGAAATCCTTTTAGAGAAAATTACATTAACCTTTTGACAGGTATTTTCAAGCTACGAAGCGAAACCGCACCCCATTGCGCTTCCGTTGGAGATCTAATAAAGGTCAAATAATTTTCTATCAATGTTATTGAATTGAGGACTATTTTAAAACTAAATTGCTCGTCTTCTAACACGAAGTTACGAAAGATCTTACTGAACTTATATCAGATAGTTGTGTTACAGTTATTTTATATTGACACGATAATAAATTCATTAAAGTTTAGTGTTTGTAATTTAAAAAACAATGCAATATTAGCAAAGAAAATCATATTCTGTTTGTAGTGTTTTCTTGGATTTTCCAAAAGGAAATTTCAAAGTAAAAACTATTTATATTCGAATATTACAACATAACTGATATCCAAATGCGAACTTTATCGATGGTAAACGGATTTGATAAAATTAAACAGAAATATGAATAGTACTGTATATTTTAATGTAGTTGTCTACAAAACGATAACACTTTTCGTTAATTAGCAACCTGTACTGTTATACCATCTGATTTACCTAGCTGGTTATCAATTGAATTTTAATTTAAAATTATAATCGTAACTTGATTCGCATTAGCGCTTATTCAATTCGAAAGGTATTCGAATTTGTTAACAAATCAATACATAGGCACTTGCATGGCGATATGTTTGTCCGCAGTCCGGATCAATTTAATTGAATTATAGCACCTACATGTGAAAAGCTGCTGTTATTTTTATATACAGTCAGTTTTACGATTATATTTTGAAAAATCTTCAACCGCAACATTTTGTTATCGTCCAATTAAAACAAAACGTTTTGAGCACATTTATTAATGTGGCGGTTCATTTTATACAAAATTAATTTATTACGGCTCTGTTACAATGCTGAAATCCAGCTTGTAGGTTTTACATGTTGGGTCGTAAAATGTAATAAATAATTTATTATCTCACCAATCAGTGNATTGGTATTGTATGTACATTCACATCAGTCAGGAACATCGTTTAACATTTAACTATATAAGATAAAGCAGAAACATTATAGTATAGTTATAATAAGAATAAACACTACGATGAACAGCTTATACCTATTCTTTCTAATACGTCGTTATTTGTAACCTTCTCTATCCACGGTATCCTCATCATTAGATTATGAAATTGAATTCCATTAAAGGTAAATATAGTCTTTTATGAATAGTTTTCTGCCTAATAGAATACATAAGGTAACAGCAGATCTTATTTAGTATTGAAACCATAAAAATATATGACAAGTTGTAGGTAATGAGCCGTTGGGATTAATGTGCGACGATAATATTTCACAAAGAAGAAAAAGTTGCCCTCTTGACGGAAATCTCTTCCGAATGTTTTATTACCGCCCATGACGTTTACTCCAAGAGGTCATGAGTTACCTCAGTTGAAAAATATTCGCGCCCTCACCATGACGTGCAATTTTAATAAAAAGCGACTTTCCTGGAATTTTCGTTAATGGAGCAATTTACCGTGCAAAATTATCCCATCTTCTGTTCCATTTATTCTGCTCAAATTAAATTGCAAATTTCTAAGTAAAAACCTCTGGATAGATATCAACATTAATAACTGTAACAGGGGAAAAATTTAAAATCCGAAAGAGTTGCAACACGGTTACCTACACCTACTGCGAAAAGATAGACTTGATTTGATTTTAATTATTAGGTACTTTTGGCAACTTATAACTGAAGATACTCTACGTGAGAAAGATGATTAATATCAAGTAATTTTGTATTATATCGCCATCTGCAGATATTCACTGCTAACTGTAGCTTTCAACATGCGGATTACGATTTTAATCTCATCAATTCACCAAAAGTTTAACAAATTGCTGATCAATCAATAAGGTCTTGTTCTATATTTGGTTGATTTACATACCTATAGCAAATGCAAACTGTCTCCTATATTCTGTTTAGTAAGTAACAGTTGCCAGTAAATACCTTTAGATGGCGCTATTCAGCCACTTACTTGAGATTTTCTTATTTTCAAAGAGGGAAAGCTCAAAACTACTTAATTAATTCGGCAAATTCGATGCTTTTTAGTTTATTAGTCATTACAACGTAGATTTGTGGAATTCTTAAATAGCATGGGACTCCCCGGAAGAGTGTGTTTTGGGACCTGTACAACCCCAACCCAGCAACATCTGAAAATATACGAATGACAGACTGCCTAGATACACCCTGTTGATCCGATTAATTAATTAAACATTCGGAAATCAATGGGCAAACACAACAGATCGTGTAGAAAGGTGGAGTACGCGGTATTAAAGGGGGTAGAGGTACAGCAGCAGACTACCGACAGACAGACAAACGAAAATTCATTTAATGAATGCATGAACAACAACCCTGGTTACAACGGAAATAAATTAGGTATGTAAATGCACATGACAAACGGAGCAATTAAACACGAAATTATTCGCCGCAAAGCTTCTCCCGGTTTTACGGTCGGTAGAGAGTCGAAATTCCACACAATATGCCCTCTTGCGATGGTTTTCAGCAAAACTGGAAACGGCAATAATTTGATTTTCATATATTCAAAACTACATTTCACTTACGCCAAAATTGACCATCATTTGAATTATCGTAAAATATTTACAATCAGTTGTTTTTTAACACTTTCGGAAAAATATAGGGACAATGTATAAAGTATGATTATAGACGAGGGTAGTCAAGCCATTTAGGGGAGAGAGAATGGGTGGTGCTCATACACCTGTTCCTATTGTTTATTGGTTGCTTAAATAATGTTTATTATATACTTTCATCATCATCATCATCATCATCAGGTCGTCAGCCCTAAAACTGGTTGAACACGTACCTCTAATAATCTTTCCTATCATGAGATAATCTTAGTAGTTTTTTGAAACTAGAACATCCCATATCCTTAACTATTTGTGAAAAGTAATTAATGTAGGTCTACTTCTCCTGTCCTTAGGTCCTGATTCTGCTTCTAGTATGTCTCATTACAACCCTTCATGCCTGAGAATTTCTCAATTAACCGATCGCGAGCATTCAAGTAACTTCTTTTCCCTAAAGACAACACGGCCCTGCGTTATCCACTAATTTAAATGCTTACTGATCCTTTCATCTTGAGTTATTTGACTTATTAGATACCGAAAATCAGCCACTTCTTCTAATTTTTCGTCATTTATCTTTATATTCATCCTTTCCCTTCTTTTTTTTTGTTTAAATATCAGGCTATTTGTAACTCCTCCTTGCTAGATGCTAATACTGCTACATCATCTGCAAGTCTAAGCGTACTAAACGTTTGTCGCTGCACATGGGAATGAAGAAAGTATGGACAGTAGGTATCTTACGAGGATGATATAGTGTTGATGGCGAACAATGAAGAGGATATGACAGAAATGTTTAGAAAAATGGGAAGATACATCGTAGAAAGAGGCCCAGAGATGAACAAGGATAAATCGAAGATACTGAGAGACAGAAATGGAGATGGAAGAACGAAAAAGGTAATATTTACATGAGAAGGAAAAGAAATTGAAGAAGTAAAAATGTACAACTACTTAGGGTACATCATACAGAAGAACAACGGAAGAGCAAATAAGAAACTTAAAATAAAAAGGCAACTGCAATCTTAGGGAAAGTATGAGCATATCTGAAAGGGATTTCATGGAACGTTGGGAAAAGAAAAGGTATTTATTTGAAGTACTGGTAGAAAGTATAGTGATGTATGGAGGGGAAATATGGGGATTGTCAGATCACAAAAGTAAAAGGGGCTTAAAATATATAAGGAAAAACTTAGAAAAGAAGGAGATAATAATCTGCTTAAAGAATATTTAAAACTAAAAGACAAGATACAATTAAATACTGGAAAAACACACTAAGCAAGCTGTGTATAAGTAGCTTATCGAATTTATCCCCTGTATAGCTTCCACCCTCTAGTTTATACCCCGGTCATACATTTGTATACTATTGTGTACTCTGTGATTTGGGTAGATGTAATAAACTAATGGATTTATAATACTGAGTAAGCAGAGTGACCCTGAAAGTAGACGAACTTTGTAGCACGTTACCATTGTACTTGACAGTTGAAACGTGTGTGAAACACATAGACACCCCTTCAGAAGTAATTAATATATGTCGTGTTGCGAGTCGACGTGTCTTGCACCTAATTCAGGGCTAACAGCAACTACTGTCCCATTACTCTCGGTCCTGCCTCTGAAACGGAGAACTCTATTTACAAAGCTAACATGAGTAAACCAAATTTAACCTAAACTCGTTCCCAAAACTGGAAACTAACTACTGCCAAAGTTTGCTTTCTAACTTGGATTTATATGGGCAAACAACGAGACCTGTATGCAACTATACATGACTTTGAATTAATATGTACAAGAACGTTGCACAACAATAACTTTATAGCATTAATTTGTATGCCTAATAACAACAGATAATCGTATCATTATATTATCAAATGAATTTGAAAGTTATAATATTCTTAGTTATGTCTGCGTAAATAATTCAATTTCCTTACTAACGAACACGTAATAATCATTTTCTTAATGAAAATGCCACCTACAGTAATCATTATTATTTAAGTATGAAATCAAATCTTCATTATCATCCAAATTGAACAACAAAATTTTTTAACCCTTTGCTAGCTACTAGCCCGAAGAATTTATTAAGGATTTAGGAATTCTTAGGTGTAACTTCTGAGTTGTTCTTTAACTGCGTTAATGTCTACAACAACAATGTCCAATTTAATCATTCTCGCATACAAACAAAATTATACCAAAGCTCATGCTCAAAGGACAAAAATCGAAAAATACAAAATAATGATATAATAGAAGATCGTGACAACTGCGTAAAAAATTTTAACCAAATCCTATAAGATGTCTTTCAAAATATAGCTAATTAATTAGTCAAGTGTGTAAACTTTTGTTATTTGTTCGTCGACAGTGTGCAATTTCACGTGAAAAACGTTTTCTAACTTGTTTTGTAGCTATATTTTAGAGTTGTAATATTTGCTGTATGTTTGGTTGCATACGTACATATATTACAAATTGTAAAAAAATACAAATTGGCATCTTTAAATTCATTTATATTGTCAAAATATAATTTATAGATGGAAAGCGATCAATCTTCTTCAAATAAATCGAAGTTATAGCCCAACTACAGCCCATATTCTTAATTGTCCCGGCGCCTCCACCAAAATTTTCAATAACGTTTTTTAAAACTTGCTAATAATGCTTGTGTATCTTCATAAACATTTTACTTTTAGCATTAAGCGACAATTGTCAAAATTATCTGCCTACGAAGGCCACCAATGAATGTCAAATTTCATACTTTTCCATACGAACAAAGCATACAAAAACTTAAAACGTTGAGTAACTTTTAAGATATTTTTTTAACAGAACCGACGATTACAAATTTTCTTATCTTTTTTGTATGCACTATTAAATACCAATTTATAACTGAACACAAGAACTTCTTCATGCAAAAAGGATCAGGAGGTAACACTAAGTAATTCTCGATGTAGTAGATACTTTAAACAATGTTAATTATCGAAAGTATTATGAAAGATACATACATAGATGTGGAAAAATTCGGCTTTCAGCCTACTGTAATTTTTTTACCCTGTCTTGATTATAGCCTTGATCTACAAATAGCAGTAAAACCCACATTTGCAATCAATTTACCTCCTACAGTTTTCTTATTACCTATTTTTATTCGTCTTTTGATTAAATACTTTCTTCATATTATATACACCTGTCTTTATAGCAACTCATACATAATATATAGATCTATATAGATTCTACAAAGTGACTAACTTTTTTAATATCAGCCCGATGCCTAAAAGGCCATCGGGTTATGCGAGAATTTCATAATAAATTTTCTTTTAAGAAAACTTATTGACTTTTGTGACAGATATATGCACGATCTCTTTATAAAACTCTACATTTAATATATCTTCCTGTCCTTTTATAAATACAATTCTATAAATACTTTTTAGATTTTTCCTAGTCATAAAAAATATCGTCAGTGAGTATTCATTCATATTTTTAAGTATTATAATTATGTTATGTTGCAAAAAATATGTAATTTATTCTTTGTAATATGAGAGAATGGTATTTTTTTGTATTATCCTGATGGCAGACACTATTCTTTGAATTCTTGGGTAGTAATTTATCTAAACGTTGATCACGATTTTGAACTTATTAGCTCTCATCAACACGCCATAAATCACCCATAGAAACTGACAATCCATAAACATTTATTTGCAACGTTTGTAATGTACGTACGTCAAACTAATCTGTCAAAGGAACATTTGTAATCGTAACCCAATAAAAATATTTCTACTTCGTAATTTTAGTTTTCATGAGAACCGTTGCAATTTGTGGTTATTTTCGCTACAATGAAGACAACCCTGAAACGGCTTCCTAATTAGTGCTTCCAGCAATAAAAGCCAATTTCAGAATACAATCTTTGTTGCGAATAGCGCGTTCTAATTAAAGCCTCACCCTCAAAAGCACATCATTTTTATTGACGATCCCATGTTCATTTTTTTTAGGTAACAACATTGTTTCTAATTTTTTTTCTGATAGAATATTTTCATGGAAGCCCATCAAAGAAATTGATATTAGGAATACTATTGTTGAAGGTTTAGGTTTTTTTAAATAAAATGGTTAAAATTAGCGCAGAAAGAAAAAAGAAAATTATTTTATGCCTAAGAAAATCCTTTGAGTGATGGCTAACGATATAATCCGAATAGATTTTATAGTCATTGATGGTCTTATTCTTTCTTCATATTTTCATTTATCATATTATTCTACTGTAAGATTTGGTACTTGTAGTACTTGCGTTTGTTTATTATATAAAAATTTATATTTCACAATTCTCTTCAAGAAGTTTTCAATGAAGATTTATTTATTTCTTTTCTGCTACCGTATTTGATGTTTAAAATGATAGGAATATCCAGCGGCAGAATCTTTATCTCCATTTGTAATGGGATTCTAAAGGATACATTTACTTTTCCTGTGTCGACCATCCATTTTTCTACACACCCTTTTAATGTTTTGCCCGCAGCTGTCTCATCGAAGCTACAGTTGTGTGGGATTTCTTCGAAAGATATTTCCGTACGTATTGTAAGCAAAACACAAAGCAACATTGTAGCTATAATAATCATGAATGGTGTATTTCAGTAAGCATGTTCTATGGTTTATTTGAAACCGCACTTGAAAACTGGAAACACAATAAAATTCTAGGTACTTTTTTACATATAATTTTTATCTCTGAAGGCATTGCATGCAAATAATTTCCATCTCCTCAAAATTCGACGAGCTTTTTTTTTATACATATTTAGAACATTTTTTTTTGTTTTAATCACTAGTAATATTACACAGTGTTAACTTTCGGCAGTACATGTAGCACGGCTTTCCCTTTGGTAGATGTGATTCATTGTTTTCGATTTTAAACTTCTATACTAATGTGATTTACAAAAATTCTTAAACTATATGAAATGAACTTGCAGGGATGTCCCTGAAGACTAAAAAGCTCAAAACCCGAACCTCAAAACATGTCAAAACGTCAATTATTTGGAAACCAAGGTCTTAAATTTAGAGTCAGGACTAAACTCGAGGACCCGCGGCATTTTTTATAAACTTTGTTTTCGAATTGCGTATAGGTATACATAGTCCAAACTTGAGTTCTTTTCAAGCTCTTGTTGGTAACCATGAGGTTAAAATTGTTTCTAGGGAAGTCTGGGATACATGACATTGATTGTAAAGGTTGCAGTAAGAAATAGATAGATGCTCAACATATTCTTACTGAATATCGGATATATAATGACAAACATAAATTAGCTAAAGAAGTAATTATCTACTTATTTGTTAGTTTTAAAGTATGTTTATTCATAAAAATTGATTAAGCTCTCTTAACAGTGACAAGGATACTAACCCTAATTTTCCACTATATTGACTAATCTAATAATTGTTTTGTTTGGTTCACTGAGCATCGCAGATCTTATATATTGAGTTATGTTTACTAATATCGGTTAGTTAGTAAGTAATGTTTACCTTAACTCTACTCTTTTAGTTCCTCACTGATGTGTTTTGGCTTCGGTATTTTGAGCTTTGTAGTATCCTATAAAAACTCCAAAACTTCACAATCCCCTGGTCCCTACCAAACATTAAGATTTTTAATGATAAATTTTTACAAGCTGATGGCAGAATATTTATTAAAAGACTGTCGTAATTGGGGTTGTTATTTTGCAAGTATACGTTTGTTATATTCGTTTATGTTAATATCAATGATTAGAAATCTAAGAAATATACTAAAAACAGAAAATGCAATATTGATTTCGATAGTTATTAAACTGAAAGGCATCAATTTAAAATATTGCCAATATCGATGAAATATCCCTACACTAAATTGTTGCCAACCAAGCAGACGACGATAAAGTTAAACAGAAATTGTTGTGGTCCGAGAGATCCATGAATGTTGCACTTAAGTTTATTGCTTCCCAAACCTAACGTCAGAATTTTAAGGAACCGAAGTAGATACGATCCGGGACCATTTGCCATCCTAAACTTGTCCACATTATAAAGATTGCAAGGTCGAATCCCATAAAATACATCAATGGATAAGCATTCTTTAACATTCATTCAAAGGCCCTTTTGAAGAGGGTTCTGTACTATAGGTAGCTCGGAATCTCACGGGTCTTAGTCTTGGATCGCATCATTATAAGGTCGTCATTTCTAAGGGTGGTTGGGCATGCATCTCCATTCCTTCTTACCCTAAGCTAATCTTCGCATTTCCCTAAAACTAGAAGATTAATCTAATCTAGATCTAGCTCCGCTCCTCTTCACTTCTGTTTCTGCCTCTAATATGTCTTTGCCTAGACCTTCATGCCTGAGAAGGTGTCCTACCAACCTATCTCGCCTATTTTTTGTTATCTTCCGTAGAGTCCTCTGTTCTCCTATTCTTTCTAATACGTCGTTATTTGTAACCTTCTCTATCCACGGTATCCTCATCATTAGCCTGTAAAAGCACATTTTGAACGCTTCTATTCTTTTTTTTTTCTGCCGTGCTCAGCGTCCATGTTTCGCGCCCGTACAGAGCCACGCTCCAAACATACACCTTTAACAATCCTTTTCGAATTTCTAAATTAACCGCTCGCGAGCATAGAAGTGACTTCTTTTTATTGAAGGCGACTCGACCCTGCGCTATTCTCTGCTTTATATTCCTACTACTCCTTCGGTCTTGACTTATCTGACTTCCTAGATACTTAAAATCAGCCACTTCTTCTAATTTTTCGTCTCCTATCATTATATTCGCTGTTTTCGTACTTGTTCTTCCCTTGCATACCAGTATTTCACTTTACAATTCTTGGATTGCGTAGCGAGAAAACTCCCCTGTTCACTGACTTTNGTCATTTCTGTTGTTGGCCTCTTTGTGATTATATCATTATATTATTAAAGTAATAATCACAGTAAAATTACAAACTTTTCATGCATTACAAATTACAGATTCGTAATAATTTGGTTTGTTTTTGACCAGCATTGAATTTTGGTCAGTAAGTCAATTTATTTAGTCAATCCATTTGAGCTAGTTAATGTTGAAATGCCACCATTTTGGAATTGACAGTACTCTTAACTTTCTGTATATAGCTCAATAAAGTATATTGTAGGTACCTACACGATTTGAAAGTGTGGAAGATGATAACAAGATACTAAATACTATGGGCAATTATCTACAATTATAAAAAATATCAATTCAAAATTTTCTGCCCAAAAATAATGTATACTTAATACATTTAAAGACCACTTAACAAAATATAGACATTTCAGCAATTTACATTCAACATCAATATTGGACGATAAGATATAGTTAAATAAATGTATTATTAAAACGTTATAAAAGGGAAAAGCTTGTACCCTACACTCCTTTTTCCCTTATCAACTGTATTCCCTTTCATTCCTGTATGTTGTTAATTGTTAGAGGTCTTCAATTGGTTTTCGTCCTTCATGTCTAATTTTTAAACAGTGGTGAAGTGATAAAAAACATTTATCATGCATCCATCCATTTACCCATGTTTGGATTTTGTTTGCATAAAATAATTATTGACATTGATTACCATACAAATGCATTTCGTCATTTACATTATTTACAATGACATATTTACAGGACATTAAAGGGAAACACAATTACCTTGGAACAAACGTACATTGAACAGAGATCAATAAATTGTGTAATTTTGTAAATAGCCGCGCTTAGTTAGCTGTACGTAGACTCAATATAACATCGAAAACTATAATAATGTATAATTGGACAATTCTGAAAGCCATTGTTTAATTTTCTATACTTTCATCATCATCATCATCATGAAAACTATAATAATGTATAATTGGACAATTCTGAAAGCCATTGTTTAATTTTCGGATCTTTTCATTTTCTTATGACCATTTGGACGGTTAATCTGGTAAATTATTGCTTTAATGCCGAATATAATGTATTCATGAAGATACACATACATTATAATATATCAATAAATTTCATTGAGAATTCTGGTGGAGGCGCCGGGACAATTTAAAATAAAATCGGTAATTGATCTATAATTCTGGTTTTATTGAAGTAGATTTATTAATAAGCATCTCTGAAATATATTTTTTCTATGCAAATGCAGAAATAGTTGCAAATTTGTCGTTTTACAGTACATTAACCTACAATTTGTAGTATAATATATAGACGACCCAACATACAGCAAATTTTCACTCTAATAATTAACTACAAAGAAAACTAGGAAAATGTATTTCTTGTGGAAACAATTGTTGTACGTGAAATTCAATATTATTCTCGAAGTATTATGTAAAAGTAGTTAATTAATTAGTAATATTTTTAAAGACATCTTGTAAAATTTAGTTTAAAACCCTTACAGATTCTTATTTAGAGATATTAAAAAAAAGATTTAGTTACTGATTACGAGTGCTTAGTTAATTGTTAATGCAAACTATTGTTTTAATGGCGAAAATAAAACATTCATAAAACTACACAAACGATTTTAGCAATTTTAAAAAGTTTATAGGCAAAATTTGGGTGGAGGCGCCGGGACAATTTAAAACAAAAGCTATAAATGTGCTAGAATTTCGATTTCATTAATGTAGATAGATGAATTTTCATCATCTGATTAGATTTTTGCCCTGTATATGCATCTGGGGTTGTTAATTTGTTTTCTTTTTTTACAATTAAATTACAATTGTTTGTAAAATTATACATACGTGTATATAACCCAACATACATCAAATATTACAACTCTAATATTGCAAGTATAAAAAAGGTTCAGCCTTTTCAGCCAATTTCAAGTAGTAAATAGATGTTATTGTTTGTTTATTATTTAATTTGGATGATTTTTAGAGAACATGACGAAAATTAATTTTCGAGTTTTAAAAATTTCGACTTATTCCTCATTGTTTTCATTCTAATCATCTTCCCCTTTTGTTTAAAAATACGTTAACTGGTACTTGGTGTATGGCAATAAAATTAAGACAAACATTTTGCAACATTTATTAAGTATTTGTTGCTCATACTAGTGCGTTTTAAATTTTATCACTTAAGAATTCAGTTACATTGGTATTGTATGTACATTCACATCAGTCAGGAACATCGTTTAACATTTAACTATATAAGATAAAGCAGAAACATTATAGTATAGTTATAATAAGAATAAACACTACGATGAACAGCTTATACAAGGTATAATTTCGAAAAGCTTGTAGTGGTTTAATAAATAGGTTTTAGTAAACTTTTAAAATACTCTAGAATGCATCTACAGTTATCATAAGAATTGTTTAACAATTTGAGTAGATATTTAAATAAATACGAGTGAAATAAGCTAAAGACGTTCGATGCAGATAGATAAGTACAAACTTGCGTGTTTATACACAATACGTAGCTTGAGTTTGTCTTCAAAATTCGAAAAGAGCAACAGTGAAAACACCATCTCATATTATTTGGAACTTTTTGATATGAAAGTTGATTGCAGTCTTTTTTCGTTGAAATTCAAATCATTAAAACAGCTTCGTAATGAAGTAAAATTGCAAGAGCTTATCTTGATTGAAATTTTCTGAAAAATTTTCAGGATTGTCTACTTCGAGAGCAAATTTATGTTTTCTGTTTCCTATTGGATAGCATTTGTTATTATTTTCCAAAAATGGTGTCATTTCTGTTGTTGGCCTCTTTGTGATTATATCATTATATTATTAAAGTAATAATCACAGTANGTCCTTCATGTCTAATTTTTAAACAGTGGTGAAGTGATAAAAAACATTTATCATGCATCCATCCATTTACCCATGTTTGGATTATGTTTGCATAAAATAATTATTGACATTGATTACCATACAAATGCATTTCGTCATTTACATTATTTACAATGACATATTTACAGGACATTAAAGGGAAACACAATTACCTTGGAACAAACGTACATTGAACAGAGATCAATAAATTGTGTAATTTTGTAAATAGCCGCGCTTAGCTGTACGTAGACTCAATATAACATCGAAAACTATAATAATGTATAATTGGACAATTCTGAAAGCCATTGTTTAATTTTCGGATCTTTTCATTTTCTTATGACCATTTGGACGGTTAATCTGGTAAATTATTGCTTTAATGCCGAATATAATGTATTCATGAAGATACACATACATTATAATATATCAATAAATTTCATTGAGAATTCTGGTGGAGGCGCCGGGACAATTTAAATAAAACCTATAGTTGAACTATAATTCGGGGTTTGTTGAAGTAAATTTATAAATTTGAATGTTTGATACACATTTTTCCATGTAGATGCAGTAACAGATGCAAATTTGTCGTTTTAGGGTAAATTAAACTTAAATTTGTAATATCTTATATAGGCAACCCAACACACTTCAAGTTTCCACTCTAGTAGTGTAATCACAGAGAAACCTAGAAAACTGTTTTTCCTCGGGGAAACACTGTTTTATGTGAAACTCAATACTATTTTCGAATAAACCACACACTATTACGTAAAAATAGTTAATTAATTAGTAATGTTCCTAAAGACATCTTGTAAAATTTAGTTCAAAATCCTCGCACATTTTTATTTAATGCTGTTAAAAAGGGTAAATAAGTAACTAATTACGAGTGTTTAGTTAATGTTTATTATAAACTATTGTTTTAGTGACGCAAATAAAACATTCGTGGAGATACACAAACAATGTTGGCAATTATTAATAATTATTAGTGAAAATATTGGTGGAGGCGCCGGGATAATTTAAAATAAAATCGGTAATTGATCTATAATTCTGGTTTTATTGAAGTAGATTTATTAATAAGCATCTCTGAAATATATTTTTTCTATGCAAATGCAGAAATAGTTGCAAATTTGTCGTTTTACAGTACATTAACCTACAATTTGTAGTATAATATATAGACGACCCAACATACAGCAAATTTTCACTCTAATAATTAACTACAAAGAAAACTAGGAAAATGTATTTCTTGTGGAAACAATTGTTGTACGTGAAATTCAATATTATTCTCGAAGTATTATGTAAAAGTAGTTAATTAATTAGTAATATTTTTAAAGACATCTTGTAAAATTTAGTTTAAAACCCTTACAGATTCTTATTTAGAGATATTAAAAAAAAGATTTAGTTACTGATTACGAGTGCTTAGTTAATTGTTAATGCAAACTATTGTTTTAATGGCGAAAATAAAACATTCATAAAACTACACAAACGATTTTAGCAATTTTAAAAAGTTTATAGGCAAAATTTGGGTGGAGGCGCCGGGACAATTTAAAACAAAAGCTATAAATGTGCTAGAATTTCGATTTCATTAATGTAGATAGATGAATTTTCATCATCTGATTAGATTTTTGCCCTGTATATGCATCTGGGGTTGTTAATTTGTTTTCTTTTTTTACAATTAAATTACAATTGTTTGTAAAATTATACATACGTGTATATAACCCAACATACATCAAATATTACAACTCTAATATTGCAAGTATAAAAAAGGTTCAGCCTTTTCAGCCAATTTCAAGTAGTAAATAGATGTTATTGTTTGTTTATTATTTAATTTGGATGATTTTTAGAGAACATGACGAAAATTAATTTTCGAGTTTTAAAAATTTCGACTTATTCCTCATTGTTTTCATTCTAATCATCTTCCCCTTTTGTTTAAAAATACGTTAACTGGTACTTGGTGTATGGCAATAAAATTAAGACAAACATTTTGCAACATTTATTAAGTATTTGTTGCTCATACTAGTGCGTTTTAAATTTTATCACTTAAGAATTCAGTTACATTGGTATTGTATGTACATTCACATCAGTCAGGAACATCGTTTAACATTTAACTATATAAGATAAAGCAGAAACATTATAGTATAGTTATAATAAGAATAAACACTACGATGAACAGCTTATACAAGGTATAATTTCGAAAAGCTTGTAGTGGTTTAATAAATAGGTTTTAGTAAACTTTTAAAACACTCTAGAATGCATCTACAGTTATCATAAGAATTGTTTAACAATTTGAGTAGATATTTAAATAAATACGAGTGAAATAAACTAAAGACGTTCGATGCAGATAGATAAGTACAAACTTGCGTGTTTATACACAATACGTAGCTTGAGTTTGTCTTCAAAATTCGAAAAGAGCAACAGTGAAAACACCATCTCATATTATTTGGAACTTTTTGATATGAAAGTTGATTGCAGTCTTTTTTCGTTGAAATTCAAATCATTAAAACAGCTTCGTAATGAAGTAAAATTGCAAGAGCTTATCTTGATTGAAATTTTCTGAAAAATTTTCAGGATTGTCTACTTCGAGAGCAAATTTATGTTTTCTGTTTCCTATTGGATAGCATTTGTTATTATTTTCCAAAAATGGTGTCATTTCTGTTGTTGGCCTCTTTGTGATTATATCATTATATTATTAAAGTAATAATCACAGTAAAATTACAAACTTTTCATGCATTACAAATTACAGATTCGTAATAATTTGGTTTGTTTTTGACCAGCATTGAATTTTGGTCAGTAAGTCAATTTATTTAGTCAATCCATTTGAGCTAGTTAATGTTGAAATGCCACCATTTTGGAATTGACAGTACTCTTAACTTTCTGTATATAGCTCAATAAAGTATATTGTAGGTACCTACACGATTTGAAAGTGTGGAAGATGATAACAAGATACTAAATACTATGGGCAATTATCTACAATTATAAAAAATATCAATTCAAAATTTTCTGCCCAAAAATAATGTATACTTAATACATTTAAAGACCACTTAACAAAATATAGACATTTCAGCAATTTACATTCAACATCAATATTGGACGATAAGATATATTTAAATAAATGTATTATTAAAACGTTAAAGTGTCTTAGAAATATAGACAAATATCACGAAACAGTGTTTGTTAAATTACTGCAATAATAGCAGTACAAAATTAAAATGCACAACCAATTCATTGTTTAATATTGATAACTTGTTAATAATTTAATTAGTTGTCTAGTTTCTTTTAAAATATGTAACAACATTGAGATTCATTTAATTAAAAAGTATCTAGTTAGTAATAAGTAATCAAACGTTTTCGTCAATTTAATTGACATTGATATTGAGTTATAGTTAAGTATGTTGATAGTGTATATCATCCAGAGACATGGCGACCTGTAGGTAGCATAATCAATATCCATCGATCCATAGGGGTGACCTCTCTATTAATGCCTTTAACATTTTAAAAATCGTGAACATTTACTAAAGATTCGAAATACAAATTAAAATTTCAAACATTCTGTAGCAAAGTGTTGTAAATGACAATCACTTGATAGTATTTTTGCCTGTTGTAGTTCTGAAATCACTCTTTTGTGTAAAATGCGCTGTCAGGTCTCCATGTCCATATTAGCATCATTTAAATCACCGTAGATGGAATTACAAAACAACTAAAACGCATAGCTGACAAAGATACTTTTATGTGTTTCTCCCGCGCTAATTCACAATTTATAAAAATTGTTTACCAACGTAAACTAATGACGAATGAAAGTTATATTACTTCTTGTTCGGTTTACAGTAACATCTCTGGTGAAAATGACGGTCCTAACATAACAATAGATAGTAGATACATCGGAGCCATCTTGATCTCTCTGTGTAATAGCAAATGGCTTCATACTATGCATTGTAGTATCCATTTATCTTTTCGATAATTTTCATGCTCATTCAAAAAACCGTATCTTTGTTTAACTGTCGTTAATAATTCATTTTAAACACTAATAGGTAGAAGTGTAATTTGGTGTCACATTTTATTTATATCTCTTTCTAAAACTACATATTAATCTAAATAAGTTATTGTGCTAAATATGAGTTTGGCAACGCTTTTATATCGAAAAGAATATATTCACTTCGTAGACATTATTGTTTGCCAATTAATTATTTTTACGAAGTCTTTTCTACCTTCATACTTTGGATTTTTCCCTAAAGGCGCTATTAATGTTTGTAAAATTTTCCTTTTAGATTTTTGGCCTTCAGTGGCAGGCAAATTGACAATTAAATGATAAAATATATCGTTGATAAACAATGCCAACTCATAGCATTTATTGTTTTCCACGTTTAGAGTTTTAAATTTGAATTTCTATCCTATTATACTCTTTACTTATTATATCCTGATTTTAAATTTTAAGGATAATTTAATAAATTAAAAATTGTTTGAAAAAAATTAGGTACTTATAAGANACTCAAGAATATATATATATACATGTATCCCTTTTATTTTAATCTTCTAATAATTACCCTGTCATAAAGGGCAAAAACCCTTTCGATGTCGTCTTTGGTAAGTTTCGTTGCTCCCTGAAAAAAATTGAATAAACATTAGTTAAAAATTCATGAACGGAACATAAACATTAAAATGAAAAATATAACAATTTGGATATTGAAGGAATATTGTACTTTACAACAAGGACATGCAGTAGAATGAAAGCAGGCAAAAAGAAAAACGGTGCGACAAAGCTCATGTTGCTTTCCATCCCTAAAGAAAGCAAAAAAACGTCTCAATATAGATGTAGATGTACCTAGGCAAATTATATCATTACCTATTTTATTTTTATTTCTATCATTTAGTTCACTGTAAAACTTTAAGACAAATGTTTCTTTCGAATTCTTTGACGCCTTATGGACGGAAAGGAAAAGATATAAATTTTCATTTAGTGAAAAGTGTTTACAGACACTTTGATTGTTCCTAGAGCGTTTGTCGATTATTATTATTATTAGATATACCGTATGCGAAAATATCTATTTTGACATTGAGCTGTAATACGCCACCCACGTCGAAAGCAGTAAGGGCGGCACAACATGCATACTGACTGGGTGATGTTAACCAAGTTAAAGGTTCACTTTTTCGCAATCGGTATAACTATGTGTATTTTTAAATGCTTGCTCGCAATGGTTACTCGCTCATCAGTTCAAAATAGTTTATTGTTAATAGAATATTTATAAAAATGGTCTCGACTGTTTTTCGAGGACGAAAGCATATTGGGACTACTTTAAAATGAACTCACTCTTTTCATATTTAATTTAAGAAAACAGCACAGTGAGTGTTCGGCTGCAGAAAAGGCCTCTAAAGCACGTGCGAACACCTTGTATATTAAATGATGTATTATACAACGCTAATCGAGAAATGCTGCAGGTGCTTCACTATTCACTCACGACCAGCTCAATTAGTTATCATAACAAGTTTAAATTGTACTTACTTCAAATCCTTCCTAAGGTTCAAGCAACAAATAAAGCCGTGCAATAATTAATTAGAAATGGTATTTTTAGCACAAGTTTAGTATTTGGGTCGAGTTTTTAGTTTGTAGTGTTTAATGGGTTGCATGGAGCTAGCCAAACTTTGGAAACTTAACATTTACAAACTTTGCTGATACTTAGACTCATCTAATAGTTAATATATTCGATGTTTAATAAGTTTAATCCTTTGGATTACTTAATTATTGTAAGCATGGCTATATTAACGTGTTCTTCGTCAATTTCAGCAGTATCTTGTAGAAAAATTAATGGGCATTAAAAAATAAAATAGAATTTTGATTTAATACACAGTGATGAAGTTGAAGCATTGCTAAAACTGATTAATCAATCAGGAATGGTATATCTCTTCTGTCGTATCTACATTAATTATGAGAGTTTCAGAAGTTTAGCTAGCGCCACTGAACTTTATTGTTGCGCATAGTTTTAATCTATTGCTAAATAAGTGCAACAGTGGCCAAAAGTGCATCAGAGATCAGGGGAAGTAATATAAATTACGAGCAAATGTCAGACATTACAACTTCTACGATAGCAGAGAGAGACAGATTTATTTGCTTTATCGACTTTTACATAAGAGAAGATCTATGTAAAGTGTTAAGAAAAGTGTGCAAAATGCATAACCCTTAGATGGGCCATATAGAATTGGTATGAAAAGAACGATATCATTTTATCGTCTACTACTTTGTATTTAATTAGGTTCACACACGTGAAGTAAAATCAGAAGAGAATTATACATTGCAATTTTAAATCTTTATATGATTAGAAAATACTACAAAGGCGTGGTAAACGCCATCTGTAGTACGATGCTACATTTTAGGATTACATATGCTCCAACAAAGTCCACTTGTGTGGATATCTACTTGCTGAAACGAATCCCGGCGTAGCTCACCTCAACGTGATAGGCACGTTACCATAATCGAATAAAATAATTCGAGGCATACGTAATATATATAACACTCAACTGTGTTGTCCCATGTAGGCATTTATAATTAATCTGACAATATTGCAATATCTCTCCCTTTTATGGTAAAAGTAAATAAAAATATTTTCAATCACGTATAAACTGTTGTAAATGGGACAAGTTTATAGTAATTATTTTCTTTTCGATTATTAGTAGGATAAACATTTAGGTGTTGAAATAAAAGTTTATTGCTTAAGCTGACGGTTCCTCCTCTTGATTATGCTTAGCAAGTGCCAAAAGGATCATCGTCAATTCTTTTCTGTTTATTTTACCATCGTCATTGTAGTCCACTCCTCTCAGAATAGTTTCTTCAAAATCCAAAAGGTCTTGAGCGTCATAATCCTACAAAATAATTGCTTCAGTTTGAATAACACTCTTTTGTTACGTTCTTTCCGAACCTTCTTAACCAATTCAAGCAAATCTTTCAGAAATCCTCTTAATTCCTCATTTTCTATCGTCCCGTTGTTATCCTGTGAGATAAGAAATATATACTTACGAATAAGACTGCGTATTACCACAGAGAAATTAAAAATTTACTAAAAATACAAATTTATATTGTAGGTACCTACACGATTTGAAAGTGTGGAAGATGATAACAAGATACTAAATACTATGGGCAATTATCTACAATTATAAAAAATATCAATTCAAAATTTTCTGCCCAAAAATAATGTATACTTAATACATTTAAAGACCACTTAACAAAATATAGACATTTCAGCAATTTACATTCAACATCAATATTGGACGATAAGATATAGTTAAATAAATGTATTATTAAAACGTTAAAGGTGTCTTAGAAATATAGACAAATATCACGAAACAGTGTTTGTTAAATTACTGCAATAATAGCAGTACAAAATTAAAATGCACAACCAATTCATTGTTTAATATTGATAACTTGTTAATAATTTAATTAGTTGTCTAGTTTCTTTTAAAATATGTAACAACATTGAGATTCATTTAATTAAAAAGTATCTAGTTAGTAATAAGTAATCAAACGTTTTCGTCAATTTAATTGACATTGATATTGAGTTATAGTTAAGTATGTTGATAGTGTATATCATCCAGAGACATGGCGACCTGTAGGTAGCATAATCAATATCCATCGATCCATAGGGGTGACCTCTCTATTAATGCCTTTAACATTTTAAAAATCGTGAACATTTACTAAAGATTCGAAATACAAATTAAAATTTCAAACATTCTGTAGCAAAGTGTTGTAAATGACAATCACTTGATAGTATTTTTGCCTGTTGTAGTTCTGAAATCACTCTTTTGTGTAAAATGCGCTGTCAGGTCTCCATGTCCATATTAGCATCATTTAAATCACCGTAGATGGAATTACAAAACAACTAAAACGCATAGCTGACAAAGATACTTTTATGTGTTTCTCCCGCGCTAATTCACAATTTATAAAAATTGTTTACCAACGTAAACTAATGACGAATGAAAGTTATATTACTTCTTGTTCGGTTTACAGTAACATCTCTGGTGAAAATGACGGTCCTAACATAACAATAGATAGTAGATACATCGGAGCCATCTTGATCTCTCTGTGTAATAGCAAATGGCTTCATACTATGCATTGTAGTATCCATTTATCTTTTCGATAATTTTCATGCTCATTCAAAAAACCGTATCTTTGTTTAACTGTCGTTAATAATTCATTTTAAACACTAATAGGTAGAAGTGTAATTTGGTGTCACATTTTATTTATATCTCTTTCTAAAACTACACATTAATCTAAATAAGTTATTGTGCTAAATATGAGTTTGGCAACGCTTTTATATCGAAAAGAATATATTCACTTCGTAGACATTATTGTTTG
>NW_020438894.1:306282-309201 GCF_000699045.2 Agrilus planipennis
CGAAGTCTTTTCTACCTTCATACTTTGGATTTTTCCCTAAAGGCGCTATTAATGTTTGTAAAATTTTCCTTTTAGATTTTTGGCCTTCAGTGGCAGGCAAATTGACAATTAAATGATAAAATATATCGTTGATAAACAATGCCAACTCATAGCATTTATTGTTTTCCACGTTTAGAGTTTTAAATTTGAATTTCTATCCTATTATACTCTTTACTTATTATATCCTGATTTTAAATTTTAAGGATAATTTAATAAATTAAAAATTGTTTGAAAAAAATTAGGTACTTATAAGAGTTAAACAAGTAGGTGCTATTTAAATATTTAAAAAATATATATAACACTCAACTGTGTTGTCCCATGTAGGCATTTATAATTAATCTGACAATATTGCAATATCTCTCCCTTTTATGGTAAAAGTAAATAAAAATATTTTCAATCACGTATAAACTGTTGTAAATGGGACAAGTTTATAGTAATTATTTTCTTTTCGATTATTAGTAGGATAAACATTTAGGTGTTGAAATAAAAGTTTATTGCTTAAGCTGACGGTTCCTCCTCTTGATTATGCTTAGCAAGTGCCAAAAGGATCATCGTCAATTCTTTTCTGTTTATTTTACCATCGTCATTGTAGTCCACTCCTCTCAGAATAGTTTCTTCAAAATCCAAAAGGTCTTGAGCGTCATAATCCTACAAAATAATTGCTTCAGTTTGAATAACACTCTTTTGTTACGTTCTTTCCGAACCTTCTTAACCAATTCAAGCAAATCTTTCAGAAATCCTCTTAATTCCTCATTTTCTATCGTCCCGTTGTTATCCTGTGAGATAAGAAATATATACTTACGAATAAGACTGCGTATTACCACAGAGAAATTAAAAATTTACTAAAAATACAAATTTATTATTTTTCTAAAATATAGAATTAATAATTATTGTAGATAGAAGTAGAAATCAAAAGAAAGGAAGATAACTAACTATAACCAGTGCGTAAATGGAAGAATACAACTTCTAACTCAAGAATATATATATATACATGTATCCCTTTTATTTTAATCTTCTAATAATTACCCTGTCATAAAGGGCAAAAACCCTTTCGATGTCGTCTTTGGTAAGTTTCGTTGCTCCCTGAAAAAAATTGAATAAACATTAGTTAAAAATTCATGAACGGAACATAAACATTAAAATGAAAAATATAACAATTTGGATATTGAAGGAATATTGTACTTTACAACAAGGACATGCAGTAGAATGAAAGCAGGCAAAAAGAAAAACGGTGCGACAAAGCTCATGTTGCTTTCCATCCCTAAAGAAAGCAAAAAAACGTCTCAATATAGATGTAGATGTACCTAGGCAAATTATATCATTACCTATTTTATTTTTATTTCTATCATTTAGTTCACTGTGAAACTTTAAGACAAATGTTTCTTTCGAATTCTTTGACGCCTTATGGACGGAAAGGAAAAGATATAAATTTTCATTTAGTGAAAAGTGTTTACAGACACTTTGATTGTTCCTAGAGCGTTTGTCGATTATTATTATTATTAGATATACCGTATGCGAAAATATCTATTTTGACATTGAGCTGTAATACGCCACCCACGTCGAAAGCAGTAAGGGCGGCACAACATGCATACTGACTGGGTGATGTTAACCAAGTTAAAGGTTCACTTTTTCGCAATCGGTATAACTATGTGTATTTTTAAATGCTTGCTCGCAATGGTTACTCGCTCATCAGTTCAAAATAGTTTATTGTTAATAGAATATTTATAAAAATGGTCTCGACTGTTTTTCGAGGACGAAAGCATATTGGGACTACTTTAAAATGAACTCACTCTTTTCATATTTAATTTAAGAAAACAGCACAGTGAGTGTTCGGCTGCAGAAAAGGCCTCTAAAGCACGTGCGAACACCTTGTATATTAAATGATGTATTATACAACGCTAATCGAGAAATGCTGCAGGTGCTTCACTATTCACTCACGACCAGCTCAATTAGTTATCATAACAAGTTTAAATTGTACTTACTTCAAATCCTTCCTAAGGTTCAAGCAACAAATAAAGCCGTGCAATAATTAATTAGAAATGGTATTTTTAGCACAAGTTTAGTATTTGGGTCGAGTTTTTAGTTTGTAGTGTTTAATGGGTTGCATGGAGCTAGCCAAACTTTGGAAACTTAACATTTACAAACTTTGCTGATACTTAAACTCATCTAACAGTTAATATATTCGATGTTTAATAAGTTTAATCCTTTGGATTACTTAATTATTGTAAGCATGGCTATATTAACGTGTTCTTCGTCAATTTCAGCAGTATCTTGTAGAAAAATTAATGGGCATTAAAAAATAAAATAGAATTTTGATTTAATACACAGTGATGAAGTTGAAGCATTGCTAAAACTGATTAATCAATCAGGAATGGTATATCTCTTCTGTCGTATCTACATTAATTATGAGAGTTTCAGAAGTTTAGCTAGCGCCACTGAACTTTATTGTTGCGCATAGTTTTAATCTATTGCTAAATAAGTGCAACAGTGGCCAAAAGTGCATCAGAGATCAGGGGAAGTAATATAAATTACGAGCAAATGTCAGACATTACAACTTCTACGATAGCAGAGAGAGACAGATTTATTTGCTTTATCGACTTTTACATAAGAGAAGATCTATGTAAAGTGTTAAGAAAAGTGTGCAAAATGCATAACCCTTAGATGGGCCATATAGAATTGGTATGAAAAGAACGATATCATTTTATCGTCTACTACTTTGTATTTAATTAGGTTCACACACGTGAAGTAAAATCAGAAGAGAATTATACATTGCAATTTTAAATCTTTATATGATTAGAAAATACTACAAAGGCGTGGTAAACGCCATCTGTAGTACGATGCTACATTTTAGGATTACGTATGCTCCAACAAAGTCCATTT
>NW_020438894.1:309210-335676 GCF_000699045.2 Agrilus planipennis
GCGACGCGCTGATGAGATCCAAAAAGATCGAAATCGCGATCCGCGTCTGGCAGTTTCGACAGAATACAGACCACTTCGAATTATTTTATTATTTATATAATTGATTGACAAAAATCTCTTCTCGATGTAACAAAGAAAAACTATAATTATATATTTATGATCAATTTCAGACTTAAACTAGGATTGAAATAACGTAAGTATTGATTTTCGTTGGAGAATAATTGTCTCGCTATACATTATTAATAAGCAATACTTTTGTTTTGTTAGACAACGAATTTGTATTGGAAAGCGTTTCTTCCACCCTCCTAAAAATATTCGGAGCTACTAATGTACTGTGATAATGAACGTTGACGATTAATATAAATTAGTCCCTTAACAACAGTGAGCTTTCTGGTACATGATACCTACTGTTTCGTATACTTTATAAAGATAATTTCAGATTTAGGTGACATAAATATGTGTTTTTATTAGAAAAGTGTAGGTATTTACCAGGTTTTAATCTTCTAATAATTACCCTGTCATAAAGGGCAAAAACCCTTTCGATGTCGTCTTTGGTAAGTTTCGTTGCTCCCTGAAAAAAATTGAATAAACATTAGTTAAAAATTCATGAACGGAACATAAACATTAAAATGAAAAATATAACAATTTGGATATTGAAGGAATATTGTACTTTACAACAAGGACATGCAGTAGAATGAAAGCAGGCAAAAAGAAAAACGGTGCGACAAAGCTCATGTTGCTTTCCATCCCTAAAGAAAGCAAAAAAACGTCTCAATATAGATGTAGATGTACCTAGGCAAATTATATCATTACCTATTTTATTTTTATTTCTATCATTTAGTTCACTGTAAAACTTTAAGACAAATGTTTCTTTCGAATTCTTTGACGCCTTATGGACGGAAAGGAAAAGATATAAATTTTCATTTAGTGAAAAGTGTTTACAGACACTTTGATTGTTCCTAGAGCGTTTGTCGATTATTATTATTATTAGATATACCGTATGCGAAAATATCTATTTTGACATTGAGCTGTAATACGCCACCCACGTCGAAAGCAGTAAGGGCGGCACAACATGCATACTGACTGGGTGATGTTAACCAAGTTAAAGGTTCACTTTTTCGCAATCGGTATAACTATGTGTATTTTTAAATGCTTGCTCGCAATGGTTACTCGCTCATCAGTTCAAAATAGTTTATTGTTAATAGAATATTTATAAAAATGGTCTCGACTGTTTTTCGAGGACGAAAGCATATTGGGACTACTTTAAAATGAACTCACTCTTTTCATATTTAATTTAAGAAAACAGCACAGTGAGTGTTCGGCTGCAGAAAAGGCCTCTAAAGCACGTGCGAACACCTTGTATATTAAATGATGTATTATACAACGCTAATCGAGAAATGCTGCAGGTGCTTCACTATTCACTCACGACCAGCTCAATTAGTTATCATAACAAGTTTAAATTGTACTTACTTCAAATCCTTCCTAAGGTTCAAGCAACAAATAAAGCCGTGCAATAATTAATTAGAAATGGTATTTTTAGCACAAGTTTAGTATTTGGGTCGAGTTTTTAGTTTGTAGTGTTTAATGGGTTGCATGGAGCTAGCCAAACTTTGGAAACTTAACATTTACAAACTTTGCTGATACTTAAACTCATCTAACAGTTAATATATTCGATGTTTAATAAGTTTAATCCTTTGGATTACTTAATTATTGTAAGCATGGCTATATTAACGTGTTCTTCGTCAATTTCAGCAGTATCTTGTAGAAAAATTAATGGGCATTAAAAAATAAAATAGAATTTTGATTTAATACACAGTGATGAAGTTGAAGCATTGCTAAAACTGATTAATCAATCAGGAATGGTATATCTCTTCTGTCGTATCTACATTAATTATGAGAGTTTCAGAAGTTTAGCTAGCGCCACTGAACTTTATTGNTTTTTTCAAAAATTATTTATTTATTCATGAATATCTACTTTGTCCCCTTCAAAGTAATCCCCACTAGATATTATACGCTTGTTCCAATGTTTTTTCCAATCCTCAAAAAATCATTTTTTGTGATCTTGTTCGATGCCGTCTTATCTCTTCAATCGTAGCGTAGCGTCGTCCTTTCATGGGCCTCTTAAGTTTCGGGAACAAGAAAAAGTTTCAGGGTGCCAGATCTGGAAAATACGGTGGCTGCACCATTATTAGTGTGTTGTTTTTGCCCAAAAATTCGCGCACAAACAACGATGTGTGAGCAGGGGTGTTATCATGGTGCAAAAGCCAATTTTTGTTCTTCCACAAATCTGAGCATTTCTAGCGGATTGCTTCGCGCAAATTGGTCATAACTCACAGGTAATATTCCTCATTGACCGTTCTGCCCTGTGGCAAGAACTTATTATGCACCAAGCCCCTGCAATCGAAGAAAACTGTAAGAAAAACCTCCACATTCGAACTTGGAGCGCTCTTTTCGGTCTTGGCTCGTGCAGCAGCTTCCACTGGGATGATTGAGCTTTGGATTCCACTTCATAACCGTGAACAGCACTAGTTATGACCCTCTGGAGCAAACTTGGGTTGTCGCAAACAAAGTCCAATAGCTCCTTAGCAATATCTATTGATGCGATGCTGTTTTTGGTCGAAATTGAGCAATTTTGATACGAATTTCGCGGCGACCCGTCTCATCTCAACCAAATCATTGGTAAATTCAATGTTCGTAATACTTTTTGAGCAGACCTCGTATGTGTGCCGTACATTTTTGTGACATATTATAGAAGAAAATAGAACAGTTGAGTACCTCACTTACCTTGAAGACCTGTCGACAAAGGAAGTTTTCTTTGACGGGAAGTAACCTTAAACAGAAGATAAGAGATGATAAACTCGAAACATCAAGTTCTGGGTTAGTAATTTATCGATATCACTAGGAGTGGACAGCAATTTCGAACATATTAGGTCTCATCGTCACACCTTAATAGCTCAGATTTATCATATTTTATTCCCTTCAGCGGATCGGCGATTCATGCCGTGGTACAAAGTGATGGGCAGGGTCGTGGGGATTAGGGTGCAAAAGACGAGGGAAAGGCAACAGAAGAGTGTCTGTCCATCGAGTATTTCTATTCCACAATTTGTCTACATGATCCAAGGAAACCAAAGAAAAACTTGTAGCAGTGCAAGCAGATTCTGAATTGAACCAAAATCCTTCCAAATAATGAGTTATTATCTAACTACTGTACTGCACTAGATCTGATAAATTGCTGTCCAAGTCATAGTTAGAAAATTACTAAATATCAAGGATGTAGTATATTAGCAGATATTCACTACTAATTCTAATTATTCATAGTTATGGGAGCTAGGGATGAAGCGACTGAGAAAGAACAACATTGACTCACTTACTTTGCCATTTCGGAGAGTTGAAGTCTGCCATCTTTGTTTGAGTCAAAGACTTGAAGCTAAAATTAAACAAAATACATATAATTAGTTTTTCGTAATCTAAAATAAATATTCATTTACAAAGAGTATATTGCAGGTGCTTTCAGAAGCCCTTGAGTAGTTTGAAGGTAGTAGTAGGTGACCTATTAGAGTAACTCTATAAACTTCAATATATTTAATCCAAAAAGATTTTTGGTAGTTAGGCCTTTTAAACTAGCGAGAAAAAATTCGTATTTCGCTATGTGTACTGCCACTTTGATGGATCTTCAATCGTTTTTTCACTGATCATCTCGAGATTGGACTCGCGACAAAATGAGTCAGCGACAAATTAGCGACAAAATGAGTCAGCGACAAACTAGCGACAAACTTTAGCTCTTACAGTATCCTTCTACGCTATTTGTATTTCGCTATGTGTAGTGTCACCTTGATGGATCTTCAATCGTTTTTCACTGATCGTCTCGAGATTTGACTCCGGGCTAGAATTATTTTACATTTTCCGGTCGTAGCGACAAATTTTTGATAACAAACTAGCGACAAATTACAGCGCATTTTAGAAATGAAAAACAAAACTTTGTCGTGCTAGTTTGATACACAACCCAAAGGGTGTGTCATAAATAAGTTTGTTTCTTAAGGTTAAAAATGCGACAATTTAATCCTTTTGTAGATGCTGCAAACGTATAACCAACACTAAGAATTTACTGAAACCGAATATTGCTTATTTCGGTTGAAAATCAATACTAACAGAAATAGGGCCAGCAGATGGATATAATGTATAAAAATCAGCGTTAAGACATAATATATAAATGTCGATTGTGGTCGTTAGGGCAAATGCTCTCTCGGGCGCGTTTACAAATGTTTCGTGCGCACTTTGAATATAAAGTTATCCATGAACAGATAGCACGGTCCCAAGAGTGATATTTAAAGCAACATTTGCACACAAATTGCCAATTGCTTCTTTTAATATTAGACAGTAGATACACAGAGTGGAAGTCAAGATGTGGAAGTGAAAAGTTAAATATTTCAACACCATTTTCACATAAAATTAGGCGGTTAAGCATATTTCAGTTTTAGATACTTGGAAAGTACATATGAGGGAAATTCAAAGAAAAATAGTTGTAACAACTATTAGGGGTGCCCAAAAAATTACTGTTAAGATACATAGTGATGTTACAGGCGAATGATGAGAATATCGTGGATAGAGATTAGAAATGAAGAGATATTAGAAAGAATAGAAGAACAGAGGACTCTATGGAAGTCAATCAGAAATAGACGAGATAGGTTGGTAGGACACCTTCGCAGGCATGAAGGTCTAGTCACAGAGAAGTAGAGGCAGAAACAGGAGTTAAGAGGAGTAGAGGTAGATCTAGATTAGATTACTGTTCGCAAATAGTTAAGGATGTGGGCTGTTCTAGTTTCGGGGAAATGCGAAGGTTAGCTCAGCATTTTATCTTGACCTCTTTTTTATCCCGAAATCGTATTCCCTTAAGGCTTTTCTTCATTCTACGAAATAAGAAGAGGTAGCAAAGAACTAGGTCTGATAAGTCTTTACCTCTTTGGGTGGAGGAGCTGTTTTATCAGCTAGTTTTTTTTTTAAATAATCAAAAACTTCTTAAATTTTTGCCTGTTCTGAATGTTGAGGAACATCTAATAGTGATAACCTTTAATTGACGTTTGGCCATTTCTGAATCGGACAAACCACTTGTAAATTGTTGCCATTGAAATTGTTTTCGTAGCTTAGTGATTGGCTAAATACTTTTCGAATCATCATCATCATCATCATCATCATAAGGTCGTCAGTTCTAAGACTGGTTGGACACGCACCTCCACTCTTTCCTATCCTGAACTAATCTTCGCATTCATACCTAAAACTAGAACAACCGACAACCTTAACTATTTGCGAACAGTAATCTAATCTAAGTCTACCTTTACCCCTCCTAACTTCCGTTTCTGCCTCTAATATGTCTCTGACTAGACCTTCATGTCTGAGAAGGTGTCCTACTAACCTATCTCACCTATTTCTTATTAACTTCCATGAAGTCCTCTGTTCTCCTATTCTTTCCAATACCTCTTCATTTCTAACCTTTTCAACCCACGATATCCTCATCATCCGCCTATAACACCACATTTCGAACGCTTCTAACCTTTTCTTTTCCGCCGCTCCCACTGTCCATGTTTCGCACCCGTACAACGCCGTGCTCCAAACATACACCTTTAACAACCTTTTTCGAATTTCTAAATTAACCGTTCGCGAGCATAGAAGTGACTTCTTTTTATTAAAGGCGACACGACCCTGCGCTATCCTCTGCTTTATATCCCTACTACTCCTTCCATCCTCACTTATCTGACTTCCTAGGTATCTAAAATCAGCCACTTCTTCTAATTTTTCGTCTCCTATCTTTATATTCGCTCTTTCCCTACTTTTTCTTCCCTTGCATATCAGTATTTTAGTTTTACTTTTATTTATTTTCATACAGTACTGATCTGTCAGTACCGCTTCCATTTTATTTAAAGTTATATCTAAGTCCTCCTTGCTAGATGCTAATCCTGCTATAACTTTTCGAATATGACTTGTATAATTAAAAAGCCGATTGTTCCTTGTTGTAACAAAAACTGATACATTAATGTAATACATACATTGAACATTAAATTTTTGTTAGTGAGCTATTAGTTTTTTATTAATTAAACTTTTACAAATTACTAATTAGAATAATGTTTTCTTTGTAAGTTTTACAATAACTGAATTGTTTTTTGTCATTCACAACGTCGGAATATATTTTCAAGGTTGTTACGTCTATCTTTTGTTCGTATAAAACATCGTTCAAATAAATAATATTGTAAGAAAGTGACGAAGAAGCTTTTTACAGTTTACGATAAGAAATGAGTTCGGGGAGGTGACGATGATCTACGAACTTCAGTATACAGCCGTGTGCTTTATCGGGATGTTGTTTTGTATTAAAACAAAATTATTTTGCCGATGTTAATATATACGTTTATATTACAGTTTATTAGCTATTAAAACTATTCTTCTGAATATTGTTAATGCTATAATAGAAGGATTTTCATGCTTTCTACATGGGTAAGTATTATATACCAAAAATTTGCAATGTATGGACCTTTGAAAGGTTTTAAGATGAATCATAATGAATAACCATTTTATTACATGGATGCCAAAGGTGTATTAACCATTTTTGCTAACGTTTAGGGTTGTAATCGAGTATCTTTCAAGAGTAGACCCGAAAACAGATGGAAGTTATCGTTATCAGTGCCTATTAAACTGTCTTGATACCGTAATAAAGAAAATTAAGTGTTTAGTCTGTAATTTATCGAAGCGTTTAAATTTCAAAGATTAAAAAATCTACCGTAATATTTGAAATTTAATATACTTCTTTGTGAATTAATGTTATATGGGTTAAAAAATGTGAATCTTATATTTAAACTTAGTTTCTTTCTAGATTAAGTTAGCATTTTGCAATGGGCTGATTTTACTGTTTTATTTGTAGTGTTGTCTCGTAAATCGTCTTTGTGAAGCAAATACTACAATAATTTAAGTTTTAGTAGGCCCTTTTCATACCTTAAACTTTAAGAAAATTGAATGCGATATTCGAAAACTATTACCACCTGTTTTTAAACTGATTCCATTCACATCAGTTAAAGTCAGGGAATGTTAACTGTTTTATGCATTATTCAGAAAATTTTGAATGTTAATGTTGATGATTTTGAATGTTGAATTTTGTTCGATATGTAATATAGATAAAGTTAAGTCTAATTAGCATCCACTCATTACAAGTTTAGATATAGATATCTAAATATTAATGTGTGAAGAATAATTTGATAAATAAAGTGTGAAGCAGGTGTATGCATTACCATCTGTATGAAATACTTTGATATTTTAATAGTGGTTAATATCTAATATTAATGTTAAAATTCATTTTCAATTTTTTACCCACTATAAACCACCTCAGGTTCCGGGTTCGATTCCCGGTAAGTATTGACGTTTTCAGGATACTATGTATCTTCATCATCATCATCATAAGGTCGTCAGTCCTAAGACTGGTTGGACACGTACCTCCACTCTTTCCTATCCTGAGCTAAACTTCGCATTTCCCTAAAACTAGAACAACCCACATCCTTAACTATTTGCGAACAGTACTCTAATCTAGGTCTACATCTACCCTTCCTAACTCCTGTTTCTGCCTCTAATATATCTCTGACTAGACCTTCATGTCTGAGAAGGTGTCCTACCAACCTATCTCGCCTATTTTTTATTGACTTCCATAGAGTCCTATTCTTTCTAATACCTCTCCATTTCTAACCTTTTCTACCCACGATATCCTCATCATCCGCCTATAACACCACTTTTCGAACGCTTCTAACCTTTTCTTTTCCGCCGCGCCCAGCATCTATGTTTCGTACCCGTACAACGCCGTGCTCCAAACATACACCTTTAACAACCTTTTTCGAATTTCTAAATTAATCGTTCGCGAGCACAGAAGTGACTTCTTTTTATTAAAGGCGACACGACCCTGCGCTATCCTCTGCTTTATATCCCTACTACTCCTTCCATCCTGACTTATCTGACTTCTCTGATATCTAAAATCAGCCACTTCTTCTAACTTTTCGTCTCCTATCTTTATATTCTCTCTTTCCCTACTTTTTCTTCCCTTGCATACCAGTATTAAGGGTGCGACAACAGCAATAAATTTTCCCTTATTGAGGTAGTTTATAGTGGATAAAAAATTGAAAATTAATTTTCTCATTAATACTTCCATCTAGACATCTGAACACGTACTTACCATAGTGTCTGTGTATTCTATGAGTTTGTCTTCTGATACGTCGTTAATTCGTTTGGCTTCCTTCAACAAGTCCCTGAGAAAATTCTGAAAATAGAAAACTTGTTGCCATTTCTGTGCGAGATTCAAAAATCTAACTATACATTCTGTGAACTTTTACCTTTAATTCATCCGCTTCAATATATCCACTTCCGTCGGTATCATACTCTCTCCATATCTGAAAATGGCAATTATGTGAAAGTAAAGTAATGTTATCATATTATACGCTGATGTCTGTAGGTACAAATGAAAACTGACAATAAAAACTAAGAAAAACACTTGCGTTTGTATATTGGAAATTCTTTTGTTTTTTATCGGTGGAATATATTACAACATAAATGTAATTGAGCTATTTTCAAATTCAAATGAATAATTCGTACTGCCAATAATCGATACGGCGATCTACGGCCTATTGTTTCAACAAAATGCGTTGGTTTCGGGTTTTAGTATTTTCTTTAATGTAAGCAAACTGTTTATATTAATTTTAGGTTTTTGTATTTCATTAAATCGCGATTTTTCTTTCTTCGAACGCCTACAGACAAGTTTAGATCATGTAATAAATAATAATCCTGCTCCACTACCACGCATGCATCTTTGTGATTAAAAAGACTAGGTATCTGTCAGGTACTCAAAGATATTCCCAACTTTACGGTACAAAATTCAAAGGATAATACTAATTGGTCTCCCTTTTGGAGTTTCCTTTACGAGCGAGACTCTCGTCCTGTTATTGATGTCCTCCGGTGAATATATGTATGCACTTAAGCGTTCTCTACACTACAACGCTTTCTTTGATATGATCTGACTTATGTAATTAGTTTCAGTGCTATTTACCTTAAAATCGTATAATTTCACTTCTATCTATAATTAGTCTTCCTTAACTATGAACTGAATTACTCGCTATTAAAGATTACTTTTTAACTGTACTAAACGAAATAATAATTGTACCTGTACCTGTAGTACATGAGGGTAAACATTTTAGTTTTCTGTTTATTATTTATTTGACACATTTTGACTTATATAAAGCAAATTATCGAACAAAGATTACCTTCATGAATTCAACGCTGGACTCCAGTGGATTATCAAATCGAAACAATAACAAAAAGTTTTCTTCCATTGGTAACAACTGGGCCAACTAGAATAAATTTACCTTAACGTTAAAAAAGCAATGAAATTTAATTAGGTGCGTCTTCCCTACCTCCCGAATGTCAATCTTTCCATCCTGATTATCGTCGTATGCTTCCATAAAACAAGCCTTCAGCTCCCGAAGCATATCATCAGATACAGCCTGTAAACAATAGCATTACTAATAGCAAGAAATAAAATTGTGTTAAATTTCAGTCTCTCAAGTGATAGATAATACACGTAGTAACTGATAAAAAATGAAACTTCTTTAACATGTTCTACTTTGAAATATTACTAGGGGAACTTCCGTGTTATATATTTATAACAGATCAGGTTTTATTAGGAGTTTTATTTCTGAAAATCCTTCTCCTCGGTTTTTATGGTTAAAAGGATTTTTAAGTCGTTTGATTTGTTCAATTCTTTTGACAAGTCATGATCATTAGTATATTTATTGATGAAAATAACACCTATGAATATTTGTTACTAATATAAACAAGATAGTCAGTGCTGAAAGATATATCTAAAGAAGATAGTATCTTAATGACGAGTTCTTATTAAGTTTATTTGACTTTTCTACGCATTTTTTGCATCAACTACATGGAAAATTGAGAGAAAGCGGCAGATAGCCAAAACCCAAGTGCCCTGAAAACGGAAATGATGCCCCATTTGCTTTTTATCCTTTTGCGTGTCACATGTAATTTAAAACCCCCTTGAAGAAAGATCCTTTCTCGTTATTTAGAGGGTCTTCCATTCAAACGCTAAGACGGCTGCAAGTAATGAACTTAATTCTTACGTAAATGGTATCGCGTGTTTTACTTTTTCTTTTTTGGTTTGGCTCGCACTGGTCAGGACATTGCGTATTTTTATCCTTGCAGTATTTTAGTTTCTAAGAAAATAAAAGCTAAGGAACTTGAGAGAAATCGGAAGGAAATGTATTGGTTCTGAAGATAGAAGACGCGATAAGTATAAATGTTATTGAATTCTATTACCCAACAGGAACTTATATTAACACGAACAAAGGACAGAAAGGCAATAAGCGAGAGGATGTTGACGAAAATGTCCTAGTTGTGACAGTAAACTGTTTCAGTAATAGTCGCTCCGGGAAACTGGAAGATGTTTCTCATAAGGGAGTTGGTTTTCATTCGAGTTTATAACGAAATTTCAACATCGTCCTGTTGTTTCACGGAATCTAGCAAGTCCTTTTATTTGTTCCTTCTCTGCTGAAAGATCCTTTGGGAGTGCTTTAAACTAGTGCCTTGCGTCGCTTTATGTTTTCTGTGTAAAGGTGATTTTCAAAAATAATTTCGGTTATGTAATATGGAATATTGCAAGTTCTGCCTTACAAAAAAAAAACCCAAAGGACCAAAACTGTTTACCTAATAAAATTGCTCGCCAATAGATCTACTATATTTAAAAGAATTTGTTGGCAAATTTGGACAGTCCACATTTTATGATAACTAATAAGGGACTAAGTATTTCACAAACGCCATTATCCTCATATATCTTCTACAAGGACGTCTTAGAATTAGGTCATCGTCTTATTACATATACGAAAAGAGCAACCACAACCATCATCCATCTTAAGTGTCACGTTGAGGGGCGCATGAAAAGTATCTTGGCGGATTAAATTTGAGCAGTAATTTGTCTTGTATTTTAAAATTTACATAAACAACATGTTCGTTCTTAACTCTGATAGGGACCAAGAAAATAATAAAATAAGAACTACATTTCGTAAAGCATTATACGTATAACTTTGAATCACGGTGTTGTTTGTATGTTGATTTTGTTAATCCTCGAGCTTCCAATTTCCGAGTAATCTAAAGTTAGTGGGAACTTTAATCCGTGTGGGTTTGGAGTCCTTCCAATAGCTGTTAATTGACGTTTGCATAATGCCTTTGAGAATGTCATCCAATAAGGTTGATTTTGTGTAGAGGACTTAAACATCGAATCAAAGTGAATTGACAAAAGTTTAATTACTCTACGTATTGTGTGCTTCCATTTTCTAAAGCTAAATCATCATTTTCTTTATGCTTAATGCTCATATTTACGTATACGTGTTTCAAGATAATGGGTTTTAATGATTTAATAAGTGATATTAAATGGCTTCTGCTACTTCAAAAAATACCCTAGGAGCTATCTATAACTATTTTCAATGTTATATTACAGCTCTTTTTATTAATCAAATGAACTAACGAAAACTTTTATATTACAGCGTTGCACATGTGAATCATTTGGAAGAAGACGTGTTCCATTCTACATTATTGGAAAACTTTCAAAGAAGCTTCCTTGCTTTCAATGGTAAGTGCCAGAAAACCCATTTATATTGAATTGTACGTATGTAATCATCAGGGAACTATTTATGTCTCAATTTCCTTTTCGTTGAATTCCGCAGGTTATATTTTTATTATAGTCGGAAAGCGTGCTTCATCTGAAGTCACACTAGTAGTATGTTTCACTTACTTATTCCAATAATATAATAATCATTTCGTATAAGAAAAGTGCATATCATATATGATGCTGTTAAAAAGTATTTAGTTAGTAATTTAGTACATTTTTATTCTAATCTAACGTTTTAATTCCAAAAAGTGAGCCGTTTATGTAGGTAAGTAAACACAATGAAAAATTATTAAAAAGTTAATTGAAACTTTTGGTGGAGGCGCCGGGACAATTTAAAACAAAAGCTGTAATTGACCTGTAATTCCGGTTTCGTTGCAGTAAACTAATGAAATCCCATCTTCTAATTGTAGTTTGACCCTATAAATGCAATTGGGGATAATAATTACTTTTTTACAATAAATTAAACAATTTCTAGTTCTATGGTATAGGCAACCAAACATACAACAAATGTTACAGGTTAATCATGTAACTAATTACAAACGTTTTTCTAGCACGAAAGCAACTCTTACGTGAAACTCCATACCAACCTCGTCAAATAAACCACAAAATATTACGTAAAAATAATTGCTTGAATTTAACCGATTTACTAGAGGTTTACCGCACGAATACAAACAATTTTCATGCGCTGTCTCTGCCAAAACAACAGACACGAAGTCGTAACTACTGGCTCTTAATGAACTTCAGCTTCTCAAATTATCTCACATCCGCAGTGAAGACAATCTAGCGCCAAATACGTGCAAAATGCAATGAGAATTTCAAGTATGCCAAATTGAAATCGGAAGTTCATAAATATTCTAATTAGGAGACTATTATTAAGAGAAATTTGTAGTAACTACTACACAATCTGTTCTTGACTATTTATTTATATTACATAGGTGTCTACTTTCGTACTTGCTAATCTAAATAGACGATGAAATGCTTCTACTAATTGTTATAAAATACTATAGCTTTTAGAAGTAAATATGGTAAATGTCCCCAAAGGGGGTGGGGGTGGGTGGGATCGAAAAAGGAGATCTCCCCCACCACTGTACCATAAAAAGTTGGTGGCGGTCTTACACCCATAAAAAGTTATGGGGGTTGAAAGTTGATTATTTTGACAATTTTCATACACTATAATTCAAATAAAATTCAATTAAAAAAATATTTTCAAGCGGGTGGAGGTGGGGGATCGAAAGAGGGTGGTCACTTGAACAAAACCCGATAACCTAACCTAACCTAACCTACCTTATTGATAAAGATATTTAAATAATGTTTTATATAACTTTCTCAATATTTTTATGTATTTTTCATTAGTTTTATCTTTGAATATTGTTTAAGAATGACTATATAAATATTTACATGCCTATGGGGGTGAGACCGCCACGAATTTTTTATGGTACAGTGGTGGGGACGACCTCCTCTTTCGACCCCATCCACCGAAGGGGGTGGGGGCCATCATCTAGACATTTACCGTAAAAATTTGTATACATAATTGATTATAAGTCTATAACAAATCCGATTATTGTGACTAATTGAAATAATCGATTACTTCGATTAATCGATCGTTGTTAGAAACGGGTTACAATTAATCAATCGATTTTTAATACATTAATCGGATATTTTTCCTTGCCTTAAAAATCGCTTTATCTAAAACTTGTAATACTTTTTCGTGTCTGTTTTATATGATCATCAGAACCATATAAACTTATAAAATTTGATGTCAACCACTAGTTAATACAAAGCAGGTGAAAATTCGAACACAAAATTTATTGTTGGATTGCAATGAAACCATGTACATAAAATCGTTAAATATACACAAACAGATCTGTCGACTGTAACGATTAACGGCGAATATGCCCTAATTGAAAGTAAAGTTTTATTGCACTAGTCCACCATCAGTACAAATCGTGTAATTGATTGTTATCTAAATATGCAGAAATAGATATTGGCTTGTGTAACAGCCATTAACTGAATATACTACCATTTGGATTTAAATCAATAACATAAACATGCAAATGCAAATTAGATCTCACCTCGGGATCTATCTCCGTGGAATTAGCACTGGAAACAAATTCTCGCAGGAATCCATCTAATTCTGACCCTTCAATATAACCATTCCCTAAAATAAAACAGAAAGAAAATGATACAAGAAGAAAGGCTTTCACGGCCGGAACCCATAGTAGAATGAAACTATAGAAAGAAAATGGAAACTGAATATTTTTACGTTAATTATTAAATGAGAATAGCAATAAATTTTACTCATTTTTATCCTTTGTAACATAAAATTTAGATATATTATGGATAGCATTGCTTTATTTAAACTTTCGCAGTGAAAATGAGTACAAACTAAGTTCTAAATTTTCATCCATATTGAGGGTTTTGAAACAACTTTCCAACTACTGCTTGCTTGTTATCTGAAATGTACAGTTCCGCGTTTTCCTGTATTGTTTAAATGCTTTCTGGGATTTTTCCGACGTTTCCACTGTTTTGGAGTTTACAGATGTGAAATGGTTTTATGAAACTCCGAATCAATGGGCTATTTGCTATGGGTTTGAAACCTTATTGTTTTTGCGAGATATGATTCCCAACTCTGACCATTGATATCTTACGGAAATTTTACTTTCTAAATGAACATTTCCTTTTTCTATCTGGAATACCTAAGCGATTTACAATAATATTCAGGTATTTTAAATGAATGTTTTAGTTAATAAGCAGAAGGCAAAGTTTTACTACAGTTAGTAGCCTTGACGTGTAATGAACCGATAATCTAATCAATCTATTTTTAAAATCATGGTAAATTTGCATGTTTGAAGTACAATTAATCTGTCGTCTATTTGTTCTAATGAACATCAAGAAGCTTTTGGTTTATCTACGTGTAGATATAAGTTAAACTTCATTTGTTTGTGTGTTTTCTAAAAATAATAAAGAACGTTATATATGTACACCGAACGCTACCGTAAGGTAAACATTCATTTGTATATTTTCACATTTTATTTGAATTTTCGCAGTTATTTAGCTAATCTTATGATTAGTTGAAAGAGAACATACCGTCTTTGTCGTAGTGGCTCCACACCTCCATGAACTGATTAGCTGAAAGTTTTTTCAACTCCTTTGAGTCTGGATCACGATACTGTCTCATAAAGTTTGCAGCCTTTTCTAAATTTAGCCGCTTATTGGCCTGTTGCTCTGAAGCAGCCGTCATGTTTTTTCCTTTTCTGTAATGAAATTTAACTCGATTATTTTTTTAAACCGAACATTAAAGCAAATATATACTACATTTATCCTTTTGGATAAAAGATTAAAAATTAAGAATATTCACATTTCGAATTTATTGGTTCTTATTAGCACGGCATGCCAAACCGAAATTGTTTAGTAGATGACTGTATACTGTGACGAATTTAATCAAATATAAAAAAACGAACAAATCATACAGGAATCACCATTTTTCTGGACATCTTGTATCATCATCATTATAAGGTCGTCAGTTCTAAGACTGGTTGGACACGTACCTCCACTCTTTTTTATCCTGAGTTAAACTTTGAATTTCCCTAAAACTAGAACAACCCACATCCTAAACTGTTTGCGAACAGTAATCTAATCTTGGTCTACCTCTATCCCTCTTAACTACCGTTTCTGCATCTAATATATCTCTGACTAAATCTTCATGCCTGAGAAGGGGTTCTATTAACCTATCTCGCCTATTTCTTATCGACTTCCATAAAGTCCTTTGTTCTCCTATTCTTTCTAATATCTCTTCATTTCCAACCTTCTCTATCCACGGTATCCTCATCATTTGCCTGAAACACCACATTTCGAACGCTTCTAACCTTTTCTTTTGCCCAGTGCCTACCGTCCATGTTTCGCACCCGTACAGCGCTTCGCTTCAAATTTACACCTTTAACAATCTTTTTCAAATTTCTAAATTAACCGTTCCAGAGCATAGAAGTGACTTCTTTTTATTTATTATTTTTTATTGAAGGAGACGACCCTGCGATATCTTATGCATTATATCCCTACTTCTCCTTCCGTCCTGACTTCTTCTTCTAATTTTTCGTCTCCTATTTTTGTATTCGCTCTTTCCCTACTTGTTCTTCTCTTGCATATCAGTATTTTTGTTTAACTTTTATTTATTTTCATACAATACTGTTTTGTCAATGCCGTCCCCATTTTATTTAAAGCTATCTCTAACTCCTCCTTGCTAGATGCTAATACTGCTGTATCATCTGCAAATCTAAGCTTATTAATCTTTTGCCTCTGTATGTCTACCCCATACAGTCGTACTGTCTTTAATGATGCTGATTGCGTCTTCGATGTATAGATTAAAAACTAGCGGTGACAGTGTACATCCCTGTCTGACTCCCTTCCAAATATTAACTTCTCTACGTTGTATACATTTTCTTTCTTTATTCAGCCTTAACGTTCACCATTCTTTATGCTTTGATATTAGGTGTCAACTAAAATAAACAAAAGCGCTTTTCTGCTTAGTTCAGCAGTGCCTTTTGGTGTCATGAAGGATTCTTGCAAGGAATGTCACGTAGCAGACGTTTGAACGAATTTTCAGTAAATCTATCTCGACTAGTGCCAAATTGTCCTTTAGGAACGTAACCCGGTACCAAATCAATAAACAAAACGAGAACTACAACGCTCTAGTTATAGTAAAAGCTTTAAAAGCGTGCCTGATGACGTGCGGCGTCGCCTATTTCCCACTCGTGAAAATCTTAACAAGATTTACCCCTCAGACTTTTCTCAGGAAGCTGAAAACTTGTCAACGTGACCTTTAAGCTTACCTACTCGAAATTACTTAATTACTTAGCTGCAAAGTACAGCAGGACAACTGCATATTTGCTATAAAGTTCATAAATTGATGTTAATTACAAAGACGTGGGGTGGAAAATTGGACCATGATGGTTAATGTAACTGGGTAGCAGAACATTTACCTACTATAGAAACGATTTTAATCATGGAAGGTAAACGAGACGTAATTACAGTGGCTGAAATGTCTCTTCGAAACTGTGATTGAATGTAAAAGACGGTCTAACCAATTCCAATTAAATATTTCTAAGCAATTTTCTCAATAATTATATATAACTTTAAGCAAAGCAAACTTCATCAAAGTCGGGTTGTACATTCGTTCTGAGACTACGATGCTTCAGATAGAAAACAAACAAACTAATTGGCAGAAGGACAGGCAATTGCTATTATCTAATTATATGTATTTCCCATTAAGTTCTACATAAAAAGGATTGTAAAGGTAACGTCAACCTTATGGTCAGACATACTACCAGATCTAGATTGCGATTTAGTCCCATTTTCTAATAGACCGTAAGTAGTTTTAATAAATCACCAGTTAAAATGCTTTAGTAGAGGTAAATACCAAGTAGATGGCGATACAATGTTCTTAATTGCGTAACTGTAGGTTTTACCCCCGGATTCCCCCGCGTTGTTCCTAAATACATGTCAAAGATTATCAATCGTCCTAACCCTCGAGAACAGCATTTCTTCTGGATAAACGGTACCCTATAGGTTTTACCCATGGCTTATCTCGCGTTGATGTCCTAAATACTTGTCAAGGATCATCGACGATCACATGAATCTAACAAAAGGTACCCTATGTCTTTTGCTGTACACCTGATAATGTGCGCAGAAAATTTCATGATGATCGGTTGAGAGGTTAAAGCGTGAAATCGTAGCAAACAAACAAATTCACATTTCCAATTATAAATAATATTAGTTAGGATTTATGAATCGCAAAAGAACACCATTTTGCCACAAAGTACAAAAACAACACTTGGAACTGCATTTTTGCAATGTCTGTTTGATGACCCCATGAAAATGTTATCAAAGTGGCGCATGGAAAGCCAATTTTATTTGTCCGCCGACGTTTTATGACCTCTTTTACTGAGCAGAGGGTCGTTTCCAAACTGTCATGTGGCTTACCGTAGAATTATCTCTTTGCATATCATGCTTAAACATGTCCATTAGTACTAAAACGAGCTATTTAGAGCTTTGAATAAGAGTGACACTTAACATCATACAGCGGCAGCATGTTGTACTGTCCAAAGACAATAACGAACAGCATTAATATTGTATGATGTAATGTACCTACACTAATAATGATGAGAAATGTTCTAACAGCGATATAAACGTCAGTGGTGTAGCTATCCTAGATTAAACTGGGACCCCAAAACTATATATTAAAAAAAAAAAGCATAAACGTTTTGAAGTTGTCATCACTAGAAGTTTTCTTTCACAATAATAGTGGTAGTTAACAATAATTTCAATTTAAGAATTTTAGTATCATCATCATGAGGTCGTCTTTTAGGTACCTATCAAATGTACATCATTTTTTTCCATTTGGTGTTAGGAACAACAAGAAGAAGACATTGAAAGACTTGCAACAATAAATATTTTCTAAATCAAGTTTTTTTAATGGTTATGTAACGTCTTCTCATTGTGATTAAGCAAGGCTTTCTTGAAGTACTTCCTTAACTTTTTAACATTTCAATCGATTCGGAAATCTCCTATTGAGCTACTTTTTTCCTTTTTCAATTGGATGCCACTCAAAATGCATTGAAAGGTTCGATTTCCTATTGTAGTGCACTGACGATCAGATACTTAAAAATCCGCTCTTGTGTCTGATGACCGAGTAGAATATAGAAACACTCGGTGAACATAATAAGAGGTGTGAAATAAACCGAATGGTATTCTTCTTTTATGAAATTTGGTAGATGCTCAGTCATGCCAACGTTTGAAAGTGGCACAAAAAGGGCTTACTATGAGCGGTAGTAGATAAATTTTTGATTAGAAATGTTTTTCAACATGACATTATTTAATAAGAACATTTATGGCCCTGTTGTGATAGATCCTCCCGGAAAAGGCCCCTCTCGTTACAAAAAAATCGGTTGTCTGTAAAGTCGGTTTACTGACGATAGTTGAACGTGACAACGTCATAAGAAAATACTGATGGAATGGTTTCATTTTTCAAAAGAAAATTTTAATTTTATTTGTTTGATAGATATTTTGTATGGATATAGAGAAGGAGGTAAATGGAAATGTATTATTGTATAGCAGCTGTCCACGCGGACGCATCGCTCACTCAAGTAGGAGAGAGACAGATGTCGAACGCTGCCGAACGCGGAGGCCGATTGTGCCTCTTTGTCGCTCGTTCCGCGCTCTCGCTTGCACTTCAAGCCTTAAATGGAACGCCTCAGAGCGAGGTAACGCCGCATGAGTCATGTTTTTTCGTGCGTGCAGCCGGCTCCATCGAATTATAAGACGTTGTCACGTCAAAAATTCTTGACTGCTGGTCTGCAGTAGGCCAATACTTCGCCCAAAAGCCAACCTCTCATTTCAAATAGGTACTTTACTTGGGCACGTATAGATGGCGATATATTGCCATTTACTTGATGTTAAACAACATTAGTTGGATGCATATCAAATATCATTGTCTCCTAATAGTACAAAGTAATTCAAACCATGCGCTGGCCGAATGTGTAATAAACCTAAGTTGTGAGTACATTAATGATGTGTAAACACGTATTTATTAATGTCAAAGATGTCGTTTAATGTCTGAAGTTCATTTTGTGTCACATGTTTTTGTTTTTTGGATGAAAGCTAAAGTTTTTCTTGTTAATCAGTAAACCAAATTAGCTTTTCGTTATTGAAAAGACATAATAATTACTTTTATTTAACAGCAACATACTCTTTTGTTTATTTGCATTACCTTTGTATGCTTTTTATATTAACATCATTTGCATTTATGTAAGAATCATCGAAGGTATTTAATCAGAGCTGCTATAATCTAGAGATTATGTAAGTAAGATAATTGGAAATAGTTTTTAAATAGTATGATTTGCATGAACATCCATTTTTTGTGTTTGTTGTTGTTTGCTTAAGTAATTTAGAAAAAAAAACAAATAAAAAAAGCTCGTGTAATAATTANTTTATTTATAACAAAGTTGAAAATTTAATTCTATTGATCTTTCTTCCTCTGGTTGGTATTCAAATGAATACTGGGGTTAAAATTATCTTTTATCTATACAAAGTTTTAGTAATTTTTGTTAATGGTTATTGATCTTTGAGCATGTACTACTTAACCAGAATCCATCACTACACTTTTTAACTTTAAAAAAACTAGCCTAGTGATACCAGAAGCAGATTTTACCCATGTTTGCGTAATGAATGTTTGGAGAAAGGGGTTGCTATGCTATCTGTAGCTTTTTATTAATTTATCTGTTAACTAAGACCAGCTTGAGTTACTATGTGTCTTGCGAGAATTGATTAAGAAGTACTGTTGGGATTTAGAAAGCTGCAAACCCTTTAATTCTTCCTTATTAAACAAGAAAACTCAAAATAGATCCCTACTATTTTGGGTTTTTACAATACGTGTGAAGCATTCACAATTATTTATTTTACGTACTATATTAATGGGAAGATAACTAAAGTTACAAGGTTGCTATTAGTGTTCGTGGTTGTTTTAACTGTATTATCTCATCATACCTCATACGTAACAATAATAGGTACGACTTACCGCAGTAATCAGCAAGTCTCTAATGACTATATTAGATCGTGTATTACCTTTCTCTTTTTTTAATAGTCATGTTAATAGTTTACAGAAATAAATGTATTACACTTTGTTAGGCACATATACACTTAGTAAACTCCATCGGAATATCCATGATATAACGATTCCCGTAAATTGAAACGGAAAAACTAATTTCCCTTCCTCTGGATTAAGTATTTATGAAGGGGTGTTTGTCACATGGGATTAATGAATTGTTTACTGAAAGAATGAAGGTCCATATTCATTTTTATTTGATAAATATTAACATAAATTTATACAATAAATCCCACCTATGTTTGTTTTAACGGAATAGACTTTAGACTTACTTTACTTATTTGAGCATTAAAGAAAAAACTCGAGATTAATAATAAAGTCTTTTTTTACCCCCTATTGATTCATGTTATGCGAGTGTGTTTATAGAAGACCTTCAATTAACCTTCATGGATGTTAGTAAAGTATGAGAGTGAATTTTGCAAACAATTTAAAAATGAATATAAATTGTAAAAGTTAATATTGATTTTAAACGCCGATAATATTTACAATAATATGTAAGTTCGCTTCCTACAAGGTTATACTGTAGAACAATAAAAAAAGACAATGAATGAAGATAATTCTCACATTAATTAATTATTAGTTTTAATCCATAATAAACTGTCTTTATTGTATTATAAATAATAAGAAATAACAAATATACAAAGTGTGTCACAACCAATACAGGCCGAACAGTATTAGAAAGAATTGGTGGCATTCATTTTTCTCTGCTGGGGATTCCCTTAAAAGGAGAAATGCAGGCTACCAACCATTAATCCGGTCAGGAATTGTTTAAACCATGGTTGTTTATAATACAAGAAAGAAATAGATAAAATCCTATATATAGTTCAAGGCAGAAAAGAAAAGGTTCGAAATGTGGTGTTATAGGCGAATAATGAGGATAAGATGGATAGAAAAGGTTAGAAATGAAGAGGTAAGAATAGGAGAACAGAGGACTCTATAGAAGTCAATAAGAAATAGGCGACATAGGTTGGTAGGACACCTTCTCAGGCATGAAGGTGTAGACAGAGACATATTAGAGGCAGAAGCAGGAGTTAGGAGGGGTAGAGGTAGACCTAGATTAGATTACTGTTCACAACTAGTTCACGATGTGTGTTGTTCTAGTTTTAGGGAAATGCGAAGTTTAGCTCAGGATAGGAAAGAGTGGAGGTACGTGTCCAACCAGTCTTAAGACTGACGACCTTATGATAATGATGAAGACAATAGGACACAATGAAGAGACAGAATAGTAAACCCGATTCTTTACAAAAATATAAAATAAAANAATAGCAATAAATTTTACTCATTTTTATCCTTTGTAACATAAAATTTAGATATATTATGGATAGCATTGCTTTATTTAAACTTTCGCAGTGAAAATGAGTACAAACTAAGTTCTAAATTTTCATCCATATTGAGGGTTTTGAAACAACTTTCCAACTACTGCTTGCTTGTTATCTGAAATGTACAGTTCCGCGTTTTCCTGTATTGTTTAAATGCTTTCTGGGATTTTTCCGACGTTTCCACTGTTTTGGAGTTTACAGATGTGAAATGGTTTTATGAAACTCCGAATCAATGGGCTATTTGCTATGGGTTTGAAACCTTATTGTTTTTGCGAGATATGATTCCCAACTCTGACCATTGATATCTTACGGAAATTTTACTTTCTAAATGAACATTTCCTTTTTCTATCTGGAATACCTAAGCGATTTACAATAATATTCAGGTATTTTAAATGAATGTTTTAGTTAATAAGCAGAAGGCAAAGTTTTACTACAGTTAGTAGCCTTGACGTGTAATGAACCGATAATCTAATCAATCTATTTTTAAAATCATGGTAAATTTGCATGTTTGAAGTACAATTAATCTGTCGTCTATTTGTTCTAATGAACATCAAGAAGCTTTTGGTTTATCTACGTGTAGATATAAGTTAAACTTCATTTGTTTGTGTGTTTTCTAAAAATAATAAAGAACGTTATATATGTACACCGAACGCTACCGTAAGGTAAACATTCATTTGTATATTTTCACATTTTATTTGAATTTTCGCAGTTATTTAGCTAATCTTATGATTAGTTGAAAGAGAACATACCGTCTTTGTCGTAGTGGCTCCACACCTCCATGAACTGATTAGCTGAAAGTTTTTTCAACTCCTTTGAGTCTGGATCACGATACTGTCTCATAAAGTTTGCAGCCTTTTCTAAATTTAGCCGCTTATTGGCCTGTTGCTCTGAAGCAGCCGTCATGTTTTTTCCTTTTCTGTAATGAAATTTAACTCGATTATTTTTTTAAACCGAACATTAAAGCAAATATATACTACATTTATCCTTTTGGATAAAAAAAATTAAAAAGTAATTCACATTTCGAATTTATTGGTTCTTATTAGCACGGCATGCCAAACCGAAATTGTTTAGTAGATGACTGTATACTGTGACGAATTTAATCAAATATAAAAAAACGAACAAATCATACAGGAATCACCATTTTTCTGGACATCTTGTATCATCATCATTATAAGGTCGTCAGTTCTAAGACTGGTTGGACACGTACCTCCACTCTTTTTTATCCTGAGTTAAACTTTGAATTTCCCTAAAACTAGAACAACCCACATCCTAAACTGTTTGCGAACAGTAATCTAATCTTGGTCTACCTCTATCCCTCTTAACTACCGTTTCTGCATCTAATATATCTCTGACTAAATCTTCATGCCTGAGAAGGGGTTCTATTAACCTATCTCGCCTATTTCTTATCGACTTCCATAAAGTCCTTTGTTCTCCTATTCTTTCTAATATCTCTTCATTTCCAACCTTCTCTATCCACGGTATCCTCATCATTTGCCTGAAACACCACATTTCGAACGCTTCTAACCTTTTCTTTTGCCCAGTGCCTACCGTCCATGTTTCGCACCCGTACAGCGCTTCGCTTCAAATTTACACCTTTAACAATCTTTTTCAAATTTCTAAATTAACCGTTCCAGAGCATAGAAGTGACTTCTTTTTATTTATTATTTTTTATTGAAGGAGACGACCCTGCGATATCTTATGCATTATATCCCTACTTCTCCTTCCGTCCTGACTTCTTCTTCTAATTTTTCGTCTCCTATTTTTGTATTCGCTCTTTCCCTACTTGTTCTTCTCTTGCATATCAGTATTTTTGTTTAACTTTTATTTATTTTCATACAATACTGTTTTGTCAATGCCGTCCCCATTTTATTTAAAGCTATCTCTAACTCCTCCTTGCTAGATGCTAATACTGCTGTATCATCTGCAAATCTAAGCTTATTAATCTTTTGCCTCTGTATGTCTACCCCATACAGTCGTACTGTCTTTAATGATGCTGATTGCGTCTTCGATGTATAGATTAAAAACTAGCGGTGACAGTGTACATCCCTGTCTGACTCCCTTCCAAATATTAACTTCTCTACGTTGTATACATTTTCTTTCTTTATTCAGCCTTAACGTTCACCATTCTTTATGCTTTGATATTAGGTGTCAACTAAAATAAACAAAAGCGCTTTTCTGCTTAGTTCAGCAGTGCCTCTTGGTGTCATGAAGGATTCTTGCAAGGAATGTCACGTAGCAGACGTTTGAACGAATTTCCAGTAAATCTATCTCGACTAGTGCCAAATTGTCCTTTAGGAACGTAACCCGCTACCAAATCAATAAACAAAACGAGAACTACAACGCTCTAGTTATAGTAAAAGCTTTAAAAGCGTGCCTGATGACGTGCGGCGTCGCCTATTTCCCACTCGTGAAAATCTTAACAAGATTTACCTCTTAGACTTTTCTCAGGAAGCTGAAAACTCGTCAACGTGACCTTTAAGCTTACCTACTCGAAATTACTTAATTACTTAGCTGCAAAGTACAGCAGGACAACTGCATATTTGCTATAAAGTTCATAAATTGATGTTAATTACAAAGACGTGGGGTGGAAAATTGGACCATGATGGTTAATGTAACTGGGTAGCAGAACATTTACCTACTATAGAAACGATTTTAATCATGGAAGGTAAACGAGACGTAATTACAGTGGCTGAAATGTCTCTTCGAAACTGTGATTGAATGTAAAAGACGGTCTAACCAATTCCAATTAAATATTTCTAAGCAATTTTCTCAATAATTATATATAACTTTAAGCAAAGCAAACTTCATCAAAGTCGGGTTGTACATTCGTTCTGAGACTACGATGCTTCAGATAGAAAACAAACAAACTAATTGGCAGAAGGACAGGCAATTGCTATTATCTAATTATATGTATTTCCCATTAAGTTCTACATAAAAAGGATTGTAAAGGTAACGTCAACCTTATGGTCAGACATACTACCAGATCTAGATTGCGATTTAGTCCCATTTTCTAATAGACCGTAAGTAGTTTTAATAAATCACCAGTTAAAATGCTTTAGTAGAGGTAAATACCAAGTAGATGGCGATACAATGTTCTTAATTGCGTAACTGTAGGTTTTACCCCCGGATTCCCCCGCGTTGTTCCTAAATACATGTCAAAGATTATCAATCGTCCTAACCCTCGAGAACAGCATTTCTTCTGGATAAACGGTACCCTATAGGTTTTACCCATGGCTTATCTCGCGTTGATGTCCTAAATACTTGTCAAGGATCATCGACGATCACATGAATCTAACAAAAGGTACCCTATGTCTTTTGCTGTACACCTGATAATGTGCGCAGAAAATTTCATGATGATCGGTTGAGAGGTTAAAGCGTGAAATCGTAGCAAACAAACAAATTCACATTTCCAATTATAAATAATATTAGTTAGGATTTATGAATCGCAAAAGAACACCATTTTGCCACAAAGTACAAAAACAACACTTGGAACTGCATTTTTGCAATGTCTGTTTGATGACCCCATGAAAATGTTATCAAAGTGGCGCATGGAAAGCCAATTTTATTTGTCCGCCGACGTTTTATGACCTCTTTTACTGAGCAGAGGGTCGTTTCCAAACTGTCATGTGGCTTACCGTAGAATTATCTCTTTGCATATCATGCTTAAACATGTCCATTAGTACTAAAACGAGCTATTTAGAGCTTTGAATAAGAGTGACACTTAACATCATACAGCGGCAGCATGTTGTACTGTCCAAAGACAATAACGAACAGCATTAATATTGTATGATGTAATGTACCTACACTAATAATGATGAGAAATGTTCTAACAGCGATATAAACGTCAGTGGTGTAGCTATCCTAGATTAAACTGGGACCCCAAAACTATATATTAAAAAAAAAAAGCATAAACGTTTTGAAGTTGTCATCACTAGAAGTTTTCTTTCACAATAATAGTGGTAGTTAACAATAATTTCAATTTAAGAATTTTAGTATCATCATCATGAGGTCGTCTTTTAGGTACCTATCAAATGTACATCATTTTTTTCCATTTGGTGTTAGGAACAACAAGAAGAAGACATTGAAAGACTTGCAACAATAAATATTTTCTAAATCAAGTTTTTTTAATGGTTATGTAACGTCTTCTCATTGTGATTAAGCAAGGCTTTCTTGAAGTACTTCCTTAACTTTTTAACATTTCAATCGATTCGGAAATCTCCTATTGAGCTACTTTTTTCCTTTTTCAATTGGATGCCACTCAAAATGCATTGAAAGGTTCGATTTCCTATTGTAGTGCACTGACGATCAGATACTTAAAAATCCGCTCTTGTGTCTGATGACCGAGTAGAATATAGAAACACTCGGTGAACATAATAAGAGGTGTGAAATAAACCGAATGGTATTCTTCTTTTATGAAATTTGGTAGATGCTCAGTCATGCCAACGTTTGAAAGTGGCACAAAAAGGGCTTACTATGAGCGGTAGTAGATAAATTTTTGATTAGAAATGTTTTTCAACATGACATTATTTAATAAGAACATTTATGGCCCTGTTGTGATAGATCCTCCCGGAAAAGGCCCCTCTCGTTACAAAAAAATCGGTTGTCTGTAAAGTCGGTTTACTGACGATAGTTGAACGTGACAACGTCATAAGAAAATACTGATGGAATGGTTTCATTTTTCAAAAGAAAATTTTAATTTTATTTGTTTGATAGATATTTTGTATGGATATAGAGAAGGAGGTAAATGGAAATGTATTATTGTATAGCAGCTGTCCACGCGGACGCATCGCTCACTC
>NW_020438894.1:339071-355029 GCF_000699045.2 Agrilus planipennis
TAGTCAGAGACATATTAGAGGCAGAAGCAGGAGTTAGGAGGGGTAGAGGTAGACCTAGATTAGATTACTGTTCACAACTAGTTCACGATGTGTGTTGTTCTAGTTTTAGGGAAATGCGAAGTTTAGCTCAGGATAGGAAAGAGTGGAGGTACGTGTCCAACCAGTCTTAAGACTGACGACCTTATGATAATGATGAAGACAATAGGACACAATGAAGAGACAGAATAGTAAACCCGATTCTTTACAAAAATATAAAATAAAAAATACATGTTGCAACATAGCAAGGAACTAAAAAACATCGATTTATTATTCCTGTTTAAGCTACAATGTGAACCCGGTTTGAACTGAATACATAAAAATTGTAATAGCGCACTGGTTCTTAAGATTCTTTCGATTCCTGTTAGCTTTAAATAGAAATCACAATCGGAGAGCTTAACGACTTCTCCTGCAAGCGTCTCTATACCATTGAGGCTTCAATAATACGCTTGCACAGCACACATTTGTGAAATATTCCTTTTCAATGGAAAACGTTGATAGAAGTCAAAGCCCCAGATTATATGTGCTGTGTATCGAACTATCGAATAGGCACTAGCTTAAGAGAGTAATCTTTTGCTTCATTTAATCTATATTTGTACATTAAACTGGTGGCAAATCTATGTATTATGCGTTTAATTCCTACCAGTTACTAATAGATAGTCCTTTTGGACTACGCTGGAGAGTAAGGTGGAAAACCCTCTTTAGTCTCTTTTTAAAAATCATGGGAATAGGTTGGCGGTGGTTGTGAATGGGTGAGAAACATGAGACGGGCGGAAATGAAGGCAGAAAAGCCTGAAAGATTATCTATAGGATATGACTGTCTCACTATTTGCTTCAGTGATCCAAGGAAAGCACAGAAAATCTTGGTCTAGAGCAGCCGCACCCGGATTCGAACCTGTGCCCTCCTGGATACTATACAACGTTCTAAACCTCTATGCTGTACCGCCCCGTAAGTTGATACTCTGATTGTGGTTGTTAACCGAGCGGCATGGCCTAGAGGTTTAGACCATTGCTCCGGGTCCGTCTGCCTTGGTCCAAGTTTTTCTGTGGTTTCCTTGGATCACTTAGGCAAATGCTGAGGCAGTAATATTCCACAGATAATCTTTCATTCTCTTCTGTCTTCATTTTGTCCGTCTCATCTTTCCCACCCGAACCACCACCCACCCATTCCCACGATTCCTGAAAGCAGGCTGAAGAGGGCCTTCCGCCCTACCTTCCGGCATAGTTCGGAGGGACTGCCCGCCCACCAGCATTACTGGCTGGTGGGAATGAAACACCCAAAAGAGTTTTTGTGGTTGTTTATTGTCTACCAACGGCAGGTTTACTTGTGTTAGTAGTTAGTTGATATTCTGTCGAGTCACTAGTTGGCTGTTTGTTGAGATACGAGCTACCTGAGTTTCATTGGATCGGCAAATTGACTCCATTTGCTGAATGTAACAAGAGAGGCCAATTTCGAGAACCTCTACATACCTCTTCAGCCGTTTTCCACACTACTACTACTTGATTGCGGGTGACCTTAGATTTAAGGGCGAACGTCCTGCAGTCTGCCCACAGGGATGTCCTTGGTTTCTATAGTTGGATACTAACACACTATGTACCTGGTGTAACACCTTAAACGGCTGCTAGTGCTAGGATTTCATACTAACTTTGACACCTGCCCGGCGCCCTGCCCGGCCATAGCGTGCTGATGGAAACCAAACTTCTTTTATATTAATTCCGTTACTGTTTTTCTTTCAGTCTCGTTAACCTTTAAGGTTTTCCATTTGCTTAAATTAATGCCACTATAAAAGTTGGTAAAATAATGTACTGAAAGGAGCAGTGTATTAACTAGAGGTAATCGTGATCAAACGTAATTGCTTTATTAGCTTACAACATCAATAACTATCTATAAGATGTACAGAGGTACCTTTCACTTTGAAAACTGCTTTCGTTCCGGTATTTTTTATTCACTGCTCGTTAGGCTTTTACTCACAATCAGGTATCGGCGTACTTTAGTTTCATATGTGCCATTTTGTCATAATTATTCCATTTCTATATTTTACGTATTGCTTCAATAGCGTGAAAATTCCGTACCAAAAAGCAATGCATTGTTTTGTCTACTAAATATGCGTGGCTGCATTATTTGTTTTAACGAGTTTTTGTTATTTTAATGATCATTTCCTTTTAAAAGCAAAATTATATATTTTTTATTAACTACTTACATTGATTGCAAAATGTTAAATCGTTAAAAGAAACCTACTAAGATTTTCATGAACGTAGAAAACGAACTCAAATATTTATACTGGTTACAGGAAACAATTGATATATGCAAAATATTTACAGTAGGACAGTATTTAGAATAAATTCAATACACAAAAATATTTATTCAAACTGTAAAAGATTATGCACTCCATTTCTATATAAATATTTCTCTTATCTCAGACCAGGTGCTTAACCATTTTGTTGTTAATATGTGCAAAAATTTGTCGAACAATAAAAAATTAAGTTGTAGTAAGTTAATAGCTAACAAAGACTCACCCCTAAACACTTTTTGGGCATCATTACCAAAGCAAGACAGGGATGTTTATAATAATTCTTTTACATCAGCTCATTTATTTATCTTTATATTCGATTTTAAATTCGTCGTTATAGTATATAGCTTTCCAATCCACATTGTTTTAGTCAGCGATCGGTACAGGAGATATAGGATTATTAACGGTTATCATTGAGATCAATGGTTAATAATCAATGGTTATTTAGCAGTTATGATATTAAACTTTAAACTAGCATTGGCAACGACTTGGTCACATGCAATTTTAGCATGCAAGGTTGCAAGGACATGAAGGATTAAATATGGATTGTAATAATCTCTATTTATTAACTGAAAAATCATTATTTTATTACTATTGTTTTTAAGATTTAGGCCCCAATGAATTTAAAATTGAAATTATAATTAGTATTTATTGCTTCTAAATGGTGTTTTCTTTTGAAAAAACTTTTTATTTTTTAATTTTTTGTGGCTGTAATCTACTAATTACTCCTACTACTACTACTACTATTATTTTCTTACTATAAATCATCCCCTGTTTTCCTACCCCTAGGGTTAGATTTTTTTTCAAGTTTATATGGGACCAACTTCGGGGTATACCCTTTCCAATAAAAAAATAATTATCAAAATCGGACAGTTCTGTAAAAAGTTATGCGTGGTCATACATTACAATCAGTGAGTGAGCAACAATCAAGAATCATCCCGTATTCATACCCTTAGGGTTGGAATTGTTTTTTCAAATTTATATGGGACCAACTTAGGGGTATACCATTTCCAATCAAAAAAGGATTATCAAAATCGAACCACTCAGTAAAAAGTTATACGTGGTCATACATAAAAAAAAAAATATATGCGCCGACTTGAGAACCTCTTCCTTTTTTTCGTCGGTTAACAAATTATATTTGGTCAGATTTCAGAAAGCTTTCCTTATTTTGCTAGTGGTCATTTGCTAGATAAATGTGAAGCGTTAATTATTACAGTCAATTAACCAAAAATATTCTTAATGAGAATACGCGATGTTCAACATGTGTTCGGTTTGTGGTTATTATTTGTGGCAAACTCGAAATTAATAGTGTCATTAAAGTATTGGATGGCACTACACGTACCTAACAAATGGACAAGATTTTTATTTACCATCGGTATACCTATTAATCAAACATAAACCATTAGCAATCTGGTTGGTTCTGATGACGCAGTAATACGATCCTTCTACACACATATGATATCCTCACATATATATAAAACAGAAGTGTTGAACTCGTCGCAATCAATTCCGCTCAATCTCTCCTGTTACTCAGTTATCTCATTATAATAGCAATTCAATATGCAGACGATTTCGTGTATTTCAGTTTTACTATTTCTTGCTGTTGGAAGTGTTTTGGTATGTACGATAACAGTTATTGTTTTCTATTTATTGGTTTGATAATTACAGTTACTATTTTGATATGAAAACACAGTTAAAATTGTCAGCTTGGTCCTTTTGAAATTCTGTCCTTTTTTTGTAAAATTTGTATCAAAATAAGAATATAATTTATTAAGTTGTAAATTGTTCACAAATTAAACGAAATATTAAACTACAAGATAACTTCATTTGTAGATAGTCTACCTATATGTAGGTAAATTTCGTAGTCTACAAATTATTACTTAGTCATTGTTAACAAATTGAATCAAAGGATTCGTCAGCTTTTAAATGAAGAAACCTTTTATATTTCGAAGACATATAGGCTCTTTTTACTGTGTTTTCAATAAAATTATCAATCTAGTCCTGGAGACTGAAGTTGCTACCATTATTTATTCTAGTTGATTATTATGTTGTTTAATATACTATTAGACGGTTCCAATTGTCCTATCTTAGTCAACATTAATAATGGACACCTCCTGTATCTCCTGTTGCATTTAGGCATAAACTTACAATAATAATTTAAATTTTACTAATCCATTGAAGGTAAAACCATTCCAGTATTTCTTGCTTCATTTTACTTTTATTAAACATGTTTCACAATTTGCTGCACCATCGAAAGTTTGAGTTAATTTATTCATGTATATATATATATCACATTCAGGATTTTCAAGTTCAATCGTCTTGTTTTCACAAGCTCGCTCAACAATCTTAATAAATTTCACTTTCTAGATGAGCCCCTTTCATGTATAATTTAACTAATTATATGTTATCAGGCAACCCATGACCATCTAAGCAAAGGTATCTATCCAAAATTTGGTATTTGATTTCGTTATTTTAGTCCCCTTTCGAACTGTTTCCATATGGAATGCGTAGGGAATTTTCTCATTATAGCCTCACACAAACATTCAACCGTGTAATTTTGAAAGTGGTCTTGACATCAAACGCCATTAGAATACGTCATTCAGTACTTTTTCACCAATCTGATAATTATTACCGTTGTAGAATTTTACATTTATCTCAAATGTTCAGTTAGACTGGAATGGATTCTTAACATTAATTACATCTAGATGTTATATTTTGTCATTAGAAGTGCTAACAACACAGTAAATTAGCAGTTGATTTAGACCTTCACAGTTGTTGTCTGAAGAAACTGCATTTCCGATTTCAAACTATGACTTATTGATGGAATCCCTTCGATGGATCATGGTGGCGTCAGAAATGTCCTACATTTCATCTCCAATCACATGAGATATATTTAGGAAGTTCATGTTATCGATTAAGGATCTCTAACGCTGTTGCTGAACTGTTGTCGATTCTGGATCTCCAACGCTGCCGCTGAACTGTTGTCGATGCAGAATCTCCGACGATGTCACTGAATTGTTCAGCGGTGGAGATTCTACATCGACAATTCAGCAACAGCGGTGGAGATTCTGCATCGACAATTCAGCGACAGCGGTGGAGATCCAGCATCGATAACAGTTCAGCAACAGCGTTGAAGACCCTAAATCGACAACATGAACTTCCTGACGATGTTCCGTATGGTAGAAGATGAAACGTAGTATAGTTCTGATGCCATCAATGATCCGTCTTGGGGATTTCATGATTAAGACGTGGTTATAATCCAGAAATCCAGTTCTTTTAACATAGTAAATTAACACAAGAAGTAAGTACGTTATTCAAATTGAAACGAATTGATTGCAGTGTGATCTCGCACCTGAATTGCAAGCAATTTTAAAGAAACGACAAGAAGAATGTTTAGCCAGCAATCCTGTCGACAAAAGCGTTTTAGATGAAGCCCGAAGTGGAAAGTTCGCCGACGACATTAAATTGAAAAACTACATATTTTGCAATTTGTACAAAGGATCGTTTCTCACTGAGGAAGGCGCTTTACGACCACAGATTGCTCAAATTAAACTAACTCTAGCTTTCGGTAAGGAAAAGGCCGAAAGTCTCGTAGAAAAGTGCAAACCTACACCCAAGGATGACAAACTCGATGTTGCTTTCGACCTCCTCAAGTGTATTTATAATGATACAAACGAATCTATTATTTAGAATAAACATTTTATAAACTGCGGATGCTTTTTATTGTTATAACAACCATAAATTTTAATATCGTGAAGCAATTTAATGTATGCACATCTATGAATGAACAATTCTCAAAGTGCCTCGCCTTTTTGGGAAAAAGTCTAAAACGTGATTTCCACTAAAACGAACTTTATCTATGAAGTAACTTTCTAAAACAAATTTTTCAAATCATCTGCATTATAGCTTGTCTGAAGAAGAATAAGAGTCCAGCTTCAGACAGGAACTTTCTATCCACTAAAATTTCAAAAATAAAAACTAACTCTTCCCCTTATTTTGAAAAAAGTATATAAAGACATTATGCATTTTACAAAGAACTGAAGAACCGTTTTCTTAACATTCCTTAATAAATTATTCAAAGGATAAATTTTTATTTCGGTTTGTAATATTTTCGGTAACCATCAAAGATGTAGAAAAATCCTGTTGGAATACCCGATTATTTTTACCACAATAACCTTTTCAATCGCATGTACATTAACAAAGTATCAATGCTTTCAACGGAAGCACGTTGCTATCAGTATTAAAGCTGTTTAAAGTGAGAATAAAATACAATATATGTAGGTACAATACAACTCATTTTCTCCGTATACTTTTCCCAGTAATAATATCATACAAAAGCAGCGAGAAAGTGAAAAAAGCTTTAACTATAGGAACGAGCGTAGCCGGAGGTGTAGGAAGCGAAGGGAGAGAACTCACCCCCGCCTCACCTAACTGACGATTGAAGAAAGTTTGTCTTCTCTTTTTTTAATAAATAAAACTCATAAAATATAAATATAAGCATACTAATCTTTTGCCCCTGTATATCTATCCCTACAGTTGTACTGTCTTCAATGATGTTGAAGGCGTCTTCGATGTATAGATTAAAAAGTAGCGGTGACAGTGTACATCCCTGCCTGAATCCCTTCCTAACATTTTGAAAAGATTAAGTGTGACTTTTTTCCTACCCTTAAATAAAATCCTAGTGACACCAGTCATTATTGGTATTAACTTACACCGCCATTTCGATTCTGATTGAATCAACAAATTCAAACTCGTGAATGAAACTTACTGAAATAAGAAGTTTCAGAAAATCGTATTCCAAAGTTCAGAAAATGTTATCTAACGTATCAAATGGGCATTTTCAGTAAACAACAGGAATAGTTCAAAACTTACTATCCTTATTGCTCGTTTTTATTTCGAATACTTGATTGCTGAAGAATTGTCGTCGTAGGAGACGGTGTAAATTTTATTATTAACGCAGGACGTTGAACGTATGACGCTCGATAGTCCTTGAAAAAGAGCCAAGTGGAAGGTTGAGATTAAATATTTACCGAAATCTTAGTTTCAATATAGCTACATTTTTACTCAACAAGTCGCATCCTTTTTTGAGATTTTGTTTCATCAAACAGGAAGTCTCTTACAAGTTTTAAAGAAGCAGGGAAGAAAGTTCTATTGACAAATATTTTCTGATCAATCAGTACAAATTACAAATTCGATTGAAACTCAATTTTTAAAAATAGAACAATATATAATAACCAGTAGCCAACCTATAAAATATTTTTTTTATTGTTTCAGAATGACTTCACTTCAGGATTTAGAAACGGCATGTAAGTAAATAAAGGGTAAGTGTTTTTGTATTTAGATATCTCCTAATATCTACTCAAATTTGAATTCTCCAAAACCCAAATCCATTAACCCATGAATTACAATTCTCTTATACTATATTATATAACATTAGTTAACGAGCTATTGACTTAAATTTGATAACGATGGTGGTAGTTTACCATTTAATTCTTTAATTTGGTGTAATTTCTACTAAGTACCGTATGGGTAGATTACAAAACAAATCGAAAAATTAGTACTCATTGAACCAATGTTAGAGTTGCTTCCTAACGTTTCGCTAGCACTATCGGCGAACTTCTTCAGAGGTATTTCTATCTCCGATGTTTGATGTGGCAACTCAAAATTACTACGATCTTTAACTGACCGCAAACAGTTTTTAGCAATTTTTCCTTCTTCTTGGCATTTCTTCAAATATTTTTTAAATTAATAGTAAGTATACCGCAATTAAAGAAGAAGACATTTAGCTTTTAATAGATATTTACTCTTATAACAGTATCTAATGTTTGTTGCACTATGATTATTGCCAATAACAGTACATTTTATGAAATTTCAGTACATAAATCATAACGATTCAGTTCATGCATTTATTAAAAAGAGAAATATCTTAAATTAAACTGAATTTAGTTTCGTTGTAGACGCATTTGTAAATTGCTTCTGCCGATTCCTTTTTGTCTAAATTCTTCTGGGAGGTACATTTTGCAACAAGTTTCTTCGCATTTTCGGCAGCAGTTACTGATGCTAGTTTGGTTTCAAGTACGGCTGTCTGGATTTTTCCATCGGGTGTAATAAATCCAGATTTTTCAATGACGCAATACAAGTAATCCTTTAGAGTTTTATTATCTGCAAGATCCCCTTTGCGTGCTTTTTCAAGAAGTAGTTTATCTGCTGGAAACGATTTTAGACATTCGTCCTGGTGTTGCTTTAGCTTAGCTTTTTGCTCATCAGTCAATGTCGCCTTGAATGAAAAACGTACATAAACAGTAATTTAGAGTAACGAATGACTAACATTCATTGCGACCAATTGACTTATTTTTACTGTTATCTGAAGAATTTTATATGTTGGATAATATTTCTTGGTTTCTTTATTGTTTGTTAGTTAAGGTGTTGTTGATTGATTAGAGAAATAGTACTTTAATGGAATAGTGGGATAAAAAACATAAATATTTGACGACTGCCTTTTTCCATTAATCTTATGATTCGGGAACAATACGATTCATCAAAATGAGAAAAACAAGTCATGATCGTAGCCGATATATACAAATATCAATATTCTATATTTAGTAAACCTCCCGCTGTATCATACACATTTAGAATCATTTACTCAATTTCCTACAAAACGAAAGATAAAATGTAATTATTTATATTAATTTTTTATTATTTTATTCCCAGAAAAGTATTTGAATTAAACCAGAATGTACATTATTAGGAAAAGCTCTTAAGTTCATAAAATATTAAAAAAAAATCCGTTCTCGTAAAANTGGAAGAAAAATATTCATGTTACATACTTTTAGGCAGATAATAATTCAAAATTGGAGCGCTTTCCCATTAAACCTGAGGCGATTAAAGTACCAAAATACTTTTAAAAAAAGGTTGAAAAGCTAATTCTTCAAATTTTGTATTTTATTACCTACCTACTAAAACTAGCAAAAAGTGAGTCTTCATAAAGTTACGTGTTAAAATTTTCTCTTTTTGGACAAAAATTATTTAAACTTTAACCCCATTAGAAGCCTTCATTAATAAAAAAGTTTTAGCTATTGATTAGTATAAAATTTATTGTTATTTCAATCCACATTAAATTTTAAAGCCTTTGGAATAGGAAAGTATATTTTTGTCTGTTTAATTAAATATGAGCTTCATTTTCTCTCATTCTCATTGAATTCTTGTTAGCATTAAACGTTACCCACTATTATTAAGTAGGTATAATAAATAAATATCGATCTAAAAAAATTTAAGCAATTTAATTTACCTGAACTGTGGCAATTACAGCAAGGATAACAACACTGTACAAAACCTTCATATTTGATCACGATGCCTTTGTATGTGTTGAAGTTGCTGGTCTACTCTTTTTTGAATGAATGAAGGGTTCTCCAGGCACAGAATGTATTTATACTTCGTCCCGTAATACATTCATACGATACACAAACGCCTTATCACTGTTTCATATTCAATTGATGGTTTATAATATTCACTTCAAGTGTAAAATGTAGACGTATGTAAGGATACATTTTCAATGTACACTAGCCTGCAAAGTTCATGATACATCACAGCTTCCATTACTCGTTTTAGACCCAATCGCCCATTGGGTCATCAGGTCGTTAGCCTTATATTTACCACGAAAAATCAAGACCAAGATCGAATAAGTAAGACCAAAACCACGACTGGGATAGTCCATGATCTTCGTCTTACTGTCAATACATTTCTGGAAAACTATTAGAGAAAAATAGAACGCTAAAAGCACAGACATTATCTATCATAATCCGCCATTTTGTATTTAATCAACACAAATGATAGCGACATGTGTCCATCAGTTGAGTGATCTAAACCCAATTGTATTTAAAAGTATTTCAAATTGAAGTATAATTTGAGTTTTTGATGTAGGTAGATATATAATGGGTCAGCCAGGATCTAGGATCAGGACCAACATGTACCGTATATATTTATCTATAGCCTCGGTCCAAAATGGGTGATGATATACTTATGCATTTAGTGTCTTAAAATTAATAAAATGTATAGGCAAATAGGGCAATAGAAAATGCAAATACAAAAGTGATGAAACTTTGTACCTCAAGCAAAACTTCAACGTCCTGGATTAAAACCCATGGAGTATCTATGGGGGGAGATGCAAGAAACAGTTGAAAATTCAAGGGTGGCAAACCAACACTTTAATTGTGACTTAAAAACTAGTGCTCTTAATGTCACAGCAACTACAGAGGCTTTAGACGAGAGGATGATACAATCTTCTATACTAACTGCTTCACGTACTCTTGGATTCCATTTTCGTTTGTTCTTGCTGCTGTACCATGATTTTTGCCGGCAGGTGTATACGTACTTATACACACTTATATAGAAATGCATATTAAAAAATCGCCTGGAAATATGCATATTGTCATAAATACGTATGTTCATGTAAGTCGTTAAATTAAAAGCCAGGTCTCTTGAATCATTATAAACTGAACTCAAAAGAACCTGTTGGTGCTTCTTTAGTAACAAATCAATTTGCATAACTTGAAATTAAGTCTAAATGTACTAATTAAAAGTAATTTACTATGTCTATCGGTACGCAGTAGATGATTATTAAAAGTGTTCACACACTAATTGTTTTTTATTTCATTTACTTTACTTAATTGGTTAATTATTAAGAAGCTGTTGACTAAGGTTCTGAAATGCAAAATGGTTACAAAAATATTAAATTTCAAAGGTCCTTAACAAATAAATTAAAGATTGTGATAATAGTCAAGGGAAACTCAACAGCGGTCCACATGATCGTTGAATTGTCTCATATGATAGCTATTTTTAAATAAATTGGTACCTGTGATTTAATTCGTGTTGCCAGAAAAGAAACAAATTACACCTAGAAAAAGTTATGTCGATTAAAATGTAAAAATTGTAATTTCATTGTGTTCAAAAACTCATACGAATTTAAATAGACTATAAGAAACAGGTGTCGTAAAATAAAACAATGAAACATTTTTGATAGGGAATTGCACATTGCGTTATGATATTTCGAAAAATCACTCAACAAAAATTACATTATTACCTAATGCGTTTTCTTAATTTCGTATTCGTCATACACATAGCTGCGCTGTCAAGTCCAATTGTTGAACCAAAGAAAAAACTTTAAAACACCGGAAAGTAGAGCGGAAGGCCCTCTTCAACCCCTTTCCGGAATCGAGAGAATGGGTGGATGGTGGTTCGGGTGAGAAAGATGAGACGAACGAGATGAAGACAGAAGAGAGTTAAAGATTATCTGTGGAATATTACTGCCTCAGCATTTGCCTAAGTGATCCAAGGAAACACAGAAAAACTTGGACCAACGCAGACGGACCCGGAATCGAACCGAATGCTAAGCAATGGTCTAACCCTCTAGGCCATGCCGCTCGGTTGTTGAACCAACCCTTATTTTGGTTCTTATACCTACCTATAAAACCGCGTACAGAAATGAGAAGCGTACCCTTCCAGATATGGTGAACCAGCGCTTGTCGGTAAAACAACCGCGATCAAAACCCCTTAGTGTAATCAGGGTTACAAAACGTCTCGAGCATGGTGGTATATAAAAATATTTTGCCATCCTAGACTTGTCTACTTATGCGATAGTCCTTTTGGAGTGGATTTTCCTATTTGGATCCTAAACCACCTGTAGATAATTTAGAATCTCACGGGCCTAGGTCATTTACATTTATTATAAGGGTCCTCCTGGGTTGTATAACGAGGTATATGGTTGAGAGCAGAGTACAACATAATGTTGAATATGTGAAGGTTCATGAAATTTTGAACTAGCTATATCTCAAACCAACTAAATATTTCGTTCAAATGTACATTTTACAAAAATACAAGAACTGTCTGCAACACATATGTAATATTTTATTAAATATGTTACGGTATGACATTAATAGTGTAGATAGATGCATCTGTTTCCCAGGTATATTGGTTTCTTTTACGACATCTCATATATCGAAATCAAATATTTTTATTTTTAATTTATACTTTGAAAACTCGTTTTTTCATGGCATTCACCTGAACATTCCCTCAACAGTCAACTACCTTTGCGTTTAAATATGCAGACTTCAATTTTACTCCTGTTGGTTCTCATGTTAAATAAATGTTTGGACTTCAAGATTGTTTTAAGAATGTGGTCGACAGGTTTTTTTAAGACAAACACGTTTTGTTGGTAAAATTTTCTGATTTAGTACTAATTTGGGAATGTTCTTATAATTACATAATTTATTGTAAGTAATTATTCAAATAGAGAGGATTGCAAGTCATTCTACAACTCGATCATGTCTATTTAGTATAAATGACGAAAACGATTATCATAATGTAGTTTTGAAATCATAAATTTCTGTTTTATTGATTTTATCTGTACCTAACATTGACCGAAACTACCCTTTAGGATTTAGGGAGATGATATCAATTAGAAATCGTTTTAACAAAAAACTACAAGCTATTTTAACAGCAACAGTAACAGTTTTCTTCATCTAAAGTTACTCATTTAATTAAAACTATAATTTTCTTTAGTTCTTCGTAGATATAGGTAGAAGTATCTGATTACTAGCTTTGGTAAGAGATAAGACAATGCGGATTACACCAAACACTATTTTAATTAATTCTTTCGTAGGAGTATTTTGGCTGAAACAGTTGACTGCTAATACGTACGTTACAAAGTGCTTTCATGTGACCTTAACTAATAAAACAAAGTTTATTTTGAATAAGTATTAAGTGCAAAGTGCAGAGTTGAAAATTAAGGTACACTGCACAATGTTTATTCTATTAACTGGCTTCCTTTTTCTATATCTACATATATAATTTTGTTTAAAAACGCTTCTTTTTTAAACTCGCGCCTCGTAGGACTACCATATTATCACCTGAATAAACATGATTCCAACTGTTTGGCATAAAATTGATTTCAAAATGTCGATTACAACAACTTTCGTTTTCTTACGTTCAGTCGTCTCATCATTACTTTTGCTTTTCACAAGTCGCTGCAATTGAGTAGTGAAGGTTGAGCAAACAATGCCTGTTTAGCCGGAAATTTAATTTATTTGCCATTTAAACAATTGACTTTTATATCCTGTTAAAGATGTGTTTGTATTTGTGTTAACGGCCATTACGTACAATGCTTTCAGTGTAATAATCATAACAACTTAAGAGATAAACATAAATTTAACGTTCAAGCTACCGAATTTTATTGAGGAACATTTATAATGGAAATTTTTGATACACCTCTGCAAATTCTGATCTGGGTCGAATTATATACGTAATGGAATCAGGGTCACACTGGGTAGCCTCATCCAGATTCTAAGACCTAATTAGACTTAAATATTTTAAAGCGTTGTAGTTCTGATTCGATACAAATCAGGTCACTTAACTCGATCAGGATCAAATTATATAACTGAATCACTACCAGGTAGGGTAGTCCCATCTGAACCAAGTGTGGCTATCTGACTGGGTCTTATTTGAAGTCAGATATATATAAGAACCCGGGTCGTTTGCCATTACGCACTAATGCACTAATTAACTAACTAAATTACGAGAGATGACCTTATAATATGTATGATAAGGTCCGGACCGCAGCCGCAACAAATTTTCAATGGATTTAAGGTCGGTAAACCTGATTTGTGTTCTGAATCGAATTATTATAAAAAGGACTTCTTCGTCAACTTTTTAGATTCTTGATAGTAACGACCAGGGTCGATATAGACGCCCTTTTGATATTTAAAAGTTTCAATAAGAATGTTAAACCTTAATTAAGATTGTTTATGTGTATCACAATATTGCTTAAGAAAGTATTTTTACTGTCTACATCGTTTTAACATTTTCCTATTTAAATTACGTACAAATTACATTATCAATTCTTATATCCACTTTTAGACTGGATTATGCCTTGTGGACTGTTATTATTAAATTGGATTATTTTGCTTTAAATTTTCCGCTTGATTGAAGGTGACATCCCGTAAATATACTACATGAGTTATGTAAGTGACAAGTAATGCCAATAAAAACCTGTTAATCTTTCGCCTTTTTTCTAGTTACACGTTTAAGGTTAGCGTCAGTAGCCAGGTTTTTTGCGGTCAATATTGCGATTACAACAAACGTCAACTTTCTTGGAATAAATATAATAAAAACTTTTACGGCGCTAGCATTCAAGTTTGGTTTAAATTATATTATTTTTTCCACCAGAGGGTTGTTTCTTTTTGGGGCGATTTGGTGCGAAAATATGTCCCATAGTAAATTTCATGAATGTTTTTGTCCTAATCTGACAAAATGTGGCGTAAAGATTATCTGCAGTTGTAAATAACGAATAATAGCCTATCAGATAACTTTATTACATCGACCTGTAGTAAAAACACCAATAAAAAAAAAGAATTTGGAGTATACTCACTCCTCCATATTGTTGGATCGATCAGTTCTAGTTAAACGAAACGAAAAACATTGTTTCATTGCTGTTTTGTTTGATCATGAACGGCACACAGCGAGGCGATCTTAAAGTAGCAAATGTACGTTTATGGCCCAATTAGATTTTATTACAAACGATTCACGAATTTTTACGTATGTCGGAAATAGTGAACCAATTCAACAATAAAAAACAACTACTACGTAGTTTTACGGAAAAATAATCAAATTCAACCTTTCTATGTTTTTATTATCATAAGGTCGTCAGTCCTATGACTGGCTGGACACGCAACTCCAGTCTTTCCTATTCTTTGCTAATCTTCGCATTTCCCTAACAGTAGAACATCCCACATCCTTAACTATTTACGAACAGTAATCTAATCTAAATCTACCTCTACCCCTCCTAACTCCTGTTTCTGCCTCTAATATGTCTTTGACTAGACCTTCATGCCTGAGAAGGTTTCCTATTAATATCTCGCCTATTTTTTATTGACTTCTATAGAATCCTCTGTTTTCCTATTCTTTCTAATACCTCTTTGTTTCTAACCATCTCTATCCTCATCATTCGCCTGTAACACCACATTTTGGACTTTTAACCATTTCATTTGTGTTTAAACAATTATTTAGTTGCAAGAGATAACAATCTAAAAGTTGAACTGCTTTATTACCATTATTATAGAGATATTATCATTACTAAAAATCACTACACGTACGTTTTCCTTATCGCGTGAATAAATGTGCAATACATGTACGTATTACACGCACATAATGCTCAACTCTAGTATTACATGCAATTCGAAATTCTCATATAAATTCATTTTATGACAATATGTAGCTACTAATAATAATAATCTTTAATGGTAGGAGGCTTTACTTGTCGAAACTCCGTAATCGAATAAAGGAAACGAAGGTAAAGTTTCAAAAATATGTATTAATTGTTCACAATTGTTTCACCATAACATTGGCTTCTTCAGATGAAGGTATTCTGATTAATTAAATTCACATAAATACTAAAAGTTTACAAATTCTATGGGGTGGGAACAACGAAAGTAAGGGATAAGGCCAGACATTAAGTTTTTGAAGACAAATTTAAATTTAAGAATGGACAACAATTTACATCAGTTTAGTAAAATATTTAATTTATTGTATCTATTAATATAAAGACTTTCAGGTAGGTTTAAGGTACATTTTGCAACAAG
>NW_020438894.1:357695-378409 GCF_000699045.2 Agrilus planipennis
TCTAATATGTCTCTGACTAGACCTTCATGCCTGAGAAGGTGTCCTACCAACCTATCTCGCCTATTTTTTATTGACTTCCATAGAGTCCTCTGTTCTCCTATTCTTTCCAATACATCTTCATTTCTAACCTTTTCTACCCACGATATCCTCATCATTCGCCTATAACACCACATTTCGAAAGCTTCTAACCTTTTATTTTCCGCCGCGCCCACTGTCCATGTCAGTTACCATTTTCAAATTGCTAGAAGTTTACCACCACTTAATCTTAATAATATTTTACTTACGTATTTATCTGCTAACTTTATTCAGTTGTTGTTACTTTTCAAACTACTCTTTAATAACATTGTAATTTACGTACTAGACAGAATATTTCGTAATATTCGTGTTCGTCGAACTGAATCTCCAAGTGTTTTTTTTCTAATTTTGATATATGACATTAAAAAATTTACTGTACTGGTGTGAAAAATTATCTGTAATTTACGTACCAACATACATTGTAGCGATTATAGTGCTTTATTGTAGATGATTATACAGCAATTACAAATCATATAAAAAAAAGGATAATGAAAAAATGGTACAGTCCGGCAAGGTCTCAGCAACTTTACATATTTATAGGGGATCTGTCTTAATGTCCTGCATTTATAACAAGAAGTAGCGTGAACACAACAATGTTTCGTTTAGGTTTTATTGTATTGGTAGCATTGTTCTTGGGTAATGTTGCTGCTGAAGAGGTAAGTTTAATAAGATATGCATTATTTTTAGGCCATTGTTTTGTGTAGGTAGAGGTCTTTCAAAATCTCATTGGCTCAAAATGATCCTTACTGCATTCATATTGTATATTACGAAAACAACCACACGGATGGAGCTCTCTATAGAGAAACTGTAAAGAGTGACGGTCAATATACTCTGATGCTCCGCAATTTTAGATCAAGGTTCATGAGATCCTAAAGTATCTTTAACTGTGTGAAAATTAGAATAGATAGAAAAGTACATGAAGTACAATGTATCAAAGAATTGTAGCTTTTTCGGAGGGTTATGTAGAACACCTAAAACATTTTGAAGGACACTTCCAATGTTCATGTGTCCTGTAACATCCTGAGGAAGTTATAAATACCGAATCAGTTTCAAGGCGCCAGGCTAAACTAAGATAAAAGAGTTACATTATGTTTTTTAATTACCACTCATTAAAAACCGTCCCAAAAATTACAAGGTTGTAATCCAAGGTGTCGTTTAAGGTAAATCCGTTCGAAGAGGATATTCAACATTTACTGGAAATGAGAAAAATTTGCGAAGAGAAATTCCCTGTTTCAAAAGAGACCGTTGAAAGTTTAAAGCAAGGAATATATCCGTCTGAAGCCGATGACCCGAATGTTTGCGAGAACGTCTTATGCGTGATAAAGGGCCGTGGATTTGTTGACGAAGATGGAAATGTAATGCAAAAGAACTTTCCCGAAAAAATGTGGAACGCTATGCCTGAAAACTGTAAGGAGAACAGAGGATCCGATATATGTGAAAAGGTTAAAAACTTTTACCAATGTCTATTTGCCGTTTTCCACGGCAATGGGCACAAATGAATGCCGACACTTGACCAGGCTGGATTATCACGTTCTGTTAAATCAATTATAATAAAAACTATCACTTTATCTACCTATAAATAATAAACGCTCATGTTGTAATAGAATGTCGGTGTCTTTTTTCCCATGTCATTGTTTGATTACTCATCGTCATAAGGTCGTCAGTCCTAAGACTCTAGATGTTGATACTATAACGCCTTGAAGTAGCGCTTGCGTTAAATAAACGTTTTTTTTCTTCATTTTTTGTTTAAAAAAATCAAGCTAATCTTTCAGAGGCTGGATGAGACTTTCAAACCGGTCAGTAAACATCAACATTTTACGGAAATCGCAAACGATTCATTTTTCTCTTGTATTTATAAATACTTTCGAGTTCTACAGCTCAACGTATAAGTATACGTGTATTTGTCAGGGATAAATCTCGCAAATGAGGAACGTATTTCAGTTAAGCATGATAAATCGCCCTACAAAGCTCGCAAACAAATCGCAACTTTCCAGATTTTTATTACACTGTCATTTAAACACGGTGAATGAAAATCGATGTCATTTTTATCTGTTGCTGCTTTAATATAGGTAAGAAAACTTTCGTCATTTGTCAAAATGGTAAGAACAACATCATTTATCCCTTGAAATTATTGTGATGGCAAGTACCTAAATATTATGTTTGTGGTCCGGATCCGTTTAAGAACATTTAACATCTGATCAGGCTTTATAATTTGTCCCTGATTATTCCGTATCGGAAATATAACGCCCTAAAATATGTTACTAATGCTAATACTACTAATACTCGGTCCTTCATTAGTTTTAATACATCATAAGCTACAATGGGAGGTACAAAAGTAAATCCGGATCCGTCACGGATGCTTGTAGGACCAGCCTTAAGAAACTTTTCCAGTCGGGAAGGTACCCGTTAAACTGAATGTACGACGCAGTTTACAATATGTATACGTGACAGGCATGTGAAACAAATTAATAAGCAACTTCAGGTTCTCGATTTTCCAAAAATTAGAAACAGATGACGGATGAATAAACGTACCGAAAAGAAGCGACAAAAATAACAATACAAAATTTAACGTTGCGTAACATTACAAAGGTAATTCAGAAGGAAATAAAACATGATTTACTTGGATTTTCGATTAAAATAGACGCTGTGTAAACACCACAAATACCATATAATACCATATATCTTAACTAAATTTAATGTTATAGGCGAAATAGTAATAAAGAAAACATCCGCACTGATCATAAAATCGGATAAAGTAAATTTTATAACTTATCAGTTGTATAAAAAGGAAAACAAACCCATCAATTTCAGGAAAAATAGTCCTGTTGGCGGATATAGAGGAAGTAATGGGTTTTGCCAATCCTTTTCCGTTTTTTTTGTGTGTAATTCCTACACCTCTTCATCTTAACTTCAGTTAGGTATAATGAAACCGTACTTTTCTGGGATTGTTTCGCTAAAAATATTTATTTTTTCAACAATATCGTGTTAAACCTCGTGGGTCATTCTTAAAGGAGGTGTTACCTGCGAGGGTTGAAACAATATTATTGAGATAAATACTTTTAGTGCAATAACACCCAGTGTTTTTTGTTACAAAATTTCATTATCAATTTCTATTATCAAAAGTTCGTCACTCAAGTTAAATTTAATTCGCTACTGTTGTAAATTTATAAGTTTTGGTGTATTTTGTAGCTTGAATACACTTCAGATTAACTTAATACTTATATAAAAGATTAATCATAAATTAAGAAAATTCCCTTGTTCGTCTAAAACCTCTTTAAGGATCATCTCCCCACATAATCTAGTTTTAATCGTGACTGAAGAGCATAAAATTGGTTTGTAGACAAAGAAAATGCTTAAAAAGAGAATCTGTCTTCGCAGATAAGAAAATTTTAAGTTTCTGAAATGTAGATAGCCTTGTTCTTATCGCAAACACAAGAGAACCAAAGTCAGTGGAACTGCTTTAAACGCCATTGTTATCAAGAAACATTAAAAGTGTTTCAAGCATTCTCAGCAACTAAAGTAAGATAGTAACAACTGTGTCGGAAGTTCCCTTTTCTTTGGTCTGTTATTTTAATCCAAATTTACCAAATAAAACTTTGCTTTGCTACTGAAAGGACATGTATTTAATCCACGCATTCTCAAAATTACTTCCTTGAGATCTATAGTTTATTTAGAAAGATATATCATATATTGATTTATTCTTTTAATGTGACACGGACAATTCTTTGATTTCAGATATACAAATGTCTAGAAATTGACTGATACGTGAATCATCAACCAATAACAATTAATCATAACGACAGCTATGGATTAAGAAAATGTTAGCAGGAACACTTCGCTGACTTAGAAGGTAAGACTGAACTTAATTATAGGCATTTTTATACCCTTTTCAATCACCGATTTCGAAATATTCTATGTGTACGTATTAAAGTACATCAGAAGTCGCAAAGACATACAAAATTTACATGGGTACACGCCCTATAAAATATGATAGGAAAAAGACCCAGGAAGTAAAAAGTTTGAGGTACAATATGACGTAGTCTGATTCTACGTATGTGTATCATCACCATCATAAGGTCGTCAGTTCTAAAACTGGTTGGACACGCACATCCACTCTTTCCTATCCTGAACTAATTTTTGCATTTCCCTAAAACTAGAACAACCCATATCCTTAAATATTTGCGAACAGTAATCTACATAATCTAGGTCTATCTCTACCCTCCTAACTTCCGTTTCTGCCTCTAATATGTCTCTGACTAGACCTTCGTGCCTGATAAGGTGTCCTACCATCCTATCTCCCCTATTTTTATCGACTTCCATAGAGTCCTCTGTTCTCCTATTCCGTCCTGACATATCTGACTTCCGAGATACCTAAAATCGGCCACTTCAATCCTTATATTCGCTCTTTTCTAACTTCTTCTTCCTTATCATACCAGGATTTTTGTTTTATTTTTACAGTACTGTTTCCATTTCATTTAAAGGTATCTCTAACTCCTCTATTCTATGTGTAGTACAATTATATTCTCCATGGGGATCAACATGAACTGTTTTATAATACAAATATATTCCAGAACTTTAGGCATTTATGAAACGGCTTCGTTAATCGATACTTATTCTAATAAACTGGTAAGAACAGTTAATTTTTAAAAATTAATAAACAATAATTAGTAGTAAATATTCTTAAAAATAGTATCTACGATACAATTAACGCAAAATAATTATTTTACAAGCAGTACCATTAAAGGTTTGGACAAAGAAACAATACATTCAGACATTGTTATAAGTATAAGAAATGCGCCGTTTTGTACTTTTCTTATGATTAACCTTTATAATTTGAAAAATATAGTATTTTACCGACTTTGTTTTGAATTATTAAAGAATTGTTTGTATAAGAAGCACGTATGAATTACTATTTTGGATAAAATCGAAGAAAAACGGATTGTAACCATAAACTTATGTACGTTCTATTTTTAAATTTCAAACACTACTAAATGTATTTCCAAAAACTTTCTGTTTATTTTTTCACATGTGGAAATTGCTGTAGGCGTTATAACACGATAACAGGTAAAAAGTGATTGAAATATTTGGATACAAGTTTCTATATACTTACTAATTTTTTAAAATTGGAAAACAACTATTAATAGCTCTTCTCTAATTAGATTCTTTTTTTCGTAGAATATCAGTTCTATCATATTCCAAAAATAAAATTATCGACCGCTTTCATAAACAGGAGCTCTCATTTTATTATTTTTTTCAAAAACCAATTTTGTATTTAACTATTATAGATATCTACCTATGTATTTTTTTAATTGAAGATTTATCTGGCTTCTTTCACTAAATTCGTTAGTATTTGCAAAGGCAACAAAAAAAAATATGAAACAAGAATGTTGTTTTCAAAACCTTTATTTTTAATTGAAGTGTAAACTCTCTAACAAAAATATTTATAATGTAAATAGTAGATATGAGCTTTGATAATTCTCTGTAGGGAAATGGTCACTCCTTATAAAGAAACTGAACTATTCCTTCCCTTTAGTATATGCATATTGAAACGAATTCAAGCCAAAGAAGGTTTTATACTTTTTGTTGATATAAAGCCAACATCGGGGGCGTATTCAGGAACAAATCCAGCACTTTTGACATTACTAAGCTATGAAGCTCTTGCGAGGGTTTTCCCTATTTCCTCCTCCTTGGATACGCCACTGCTAACATCACTGTGTTGTGAGTCTTTGTAAGTCATGGTAAGTTTTAAAGTTAAAAAAATTAAAGCGGAACATTGGTGATCGGTTTTATATCAGTTTATACCCTGATTTGGTTTGAGTTCGCCAAAAGTTTGTAAAAATGGTCTTCAAATGTTTCCGACAAAATAACATTTTCGGCGAGCTGAATGAGATTACATTTTGTACATCAAAAGGATCGAATCCTTTCTAATTAACTTTCAGCAGAAATAGAACGGCGCATAGTGACGGTTAAATAATAATGCATTTTTAATTAGGTTATGTCGCTAATCTTTTTAATAGATGCACGTATGTAACTATGTTTAGATGTAGGGCTGCGTGCATTTTTATAAGGTTTCAGTATATCTTTTGTGAAAATAATTCTGATTCTTGAATTAATCGAAATGTGACGCGTATGTCCAGCTTTATCGGGTCACACGCTGGAAAAGTGTAGGAGCACAATTCAGATAGGTAAAATAGGGATTCCTATTCTAAATGAATCTTCACAACTCCAGCAATCTGATCTAGATCTTCTTCTGTTTTTCCTAAGTCTTGATTCTACTTCTATCAAGTCTCTCACCAGCCCTTGGCTTCCATAGCGCCCTCTGTTTTCCCACTCATCATCCGCCTATAACACCACACTTAACCTAAGCACCCATCATCCATGTTTCGCACTCGTACGAAACCGCACCTACCTCAATGTTATACTTTTTTGAATGTTCAAATTAATCGTTCACAAGCACAGAACTGATCTACTGATTTGTTTTTGTTAAAAGTGGCTCTAATACTCTTCTTTATTCTTTGTTTTATGACTTCTAGTTTCTCCATCCGCAGTTATATAAGATAAATTAACCATGCTGAACCAATAATCACTACACTATAATGAGCTTTTCGAAAATAAGTTGGCTTCAGAGAGCTTTTTTATTCTTTCTACTTACCTGTTGGTTTTCTACGTTTGCACCATTATTTTCTTTATATAACAAAGTTGTAAATTAACAAACTAATTAACCCTTTCGACTATTCCATTAACAATAGTGGTGACTACCACCACCACCACTGCTGAAGGGTTTTGAAAGTAAAAGTACGTATTACGTACTAAAGTAACCTGTAGCTTTATTTGTGATTCTCGATTAAAAAGTATGTGCAGATAATGTGTAAAATAGAAAAAGAAAATTAAATTTTCCATTCAACAACACGACGCGAATTTTACAAATCGTATGCGTTTGTTTATTATTTATAAATTTGCAACTTACCTGTCAGATAGCGTCTGGAAAAACGATCCTGGATTACACACTTACACAGATCTGGAAACGCACTGGAAGCCCATACGGACTTTCACCAGGCGTCCTGGCCAGCGTCGAGACGCCGCGCTTGCGTCTTGCATTCAAGAAAGGTGTGTTCGATTAAATCCAATAAATACCTAAATATTATTACCTTTCGGCATTACGACCGCCTCGGAGCCTCATCAGTAATGTTGTATAATTTTTTATGTTTGTCCAGTGGCGATTTTCCCTTATGATGTTTTGGTCATTGACCCATCGCATACGCCCTCTAATAATAATTAGATACCGCCATGAATTAAAGTGATAAACTTTTTGTTTATTTATTTTCTATTAAATTTCTACAATGGAGAAATACGTTACAAAATTATAAAAGAATAGAAATATATTGTGCAAGTGAGTACACAATATCGAGCCGGTACCACAGCTACAATGAAGTCGATGTCCTTAGAGAGAACGCATTTAGTTCAGTCATGGATTACAACAAATATGATTATTTATCTATAATATACTATGTGTAGCACTAATTTGGAGACGAGATTAGGCTGCCTTCACCAATCCAAGTTGAAGATGTTCAATGTCGTAAATACTATAAAATTCCGACAGGAATGCACCTCCTAGTACCCACAAGTTCGTTGTGTTTGACGCAACGAACGATGTGATACAGAGCATGAAGGAATTCCATGACAGCTGTAAAATACACGACTATGTAAATGAAACGATTGCTTTACATACTACTGGTAAACATATTTATACACAGAACGAGTAATCATATATCAGGCCAGCATGGTACTTCTCATATTTAGAGTATACCATAATTTGTCACTAATTTGTTACCAAGTTTGTCTCTCCAGCTGATTACTGAAAAATATAGTTTACCCTCTAGTTGTCCAGTGGAAAAATAGCGTATTTCGAAAAACAAATGGTGTAGAAAGAAACTGTGAGGGTTATAATTTGTCGCTAACCCATTTTATCAAGAAACGACGTGGAAAAAGACTGTAATTTTTTGTTATTTTATCACTGAAAGGTGGTACTCATTTTATCGCAAGTCCAGCCTCGAACTTATCAGCGGAAATCCATTTAAAAGAAACCAAAATAAGTCAGCGACAAATTAAAGCCCTTACAGTATCTCTCTATACCATTTGTATCCGAAATGCGCTATGCTTGTATAATGTCAGCTTGACGGATCTCCAATCGTCAGCTCGAGAATGGATTCGTGACAAAATGAGTCAGTGACAAATACTAGACCTTACAACATCTGTCTGGACCATTCGTATTTCGAGATACGCTAGGTTTGTGTAATACCAGCTTGACGGATCTCCAGTCGTCATTTGCTGATAGACTGGAGATTGGATTCGTGAAAAACTGGGTCAGCGACAAATTATAGACCTTACATTGGTCAGCGACAAATTATAGACCTTACAGCATCTCCCTACACCATTAGTATTTTATGATACACTAGGTCTGTGCTTGACCGATCTTCAATCGTCATTCGCTGATAGACTAGAGATTGGATTCGTGACAAAATGCGTCAGTGACAAATTATAGACCTTACAATATCTGTCTGGACCATTCGTATTTCGAGATACGCTATGTTTGTCTAATGTCAGCTAGATGGGTCTCCAATCGTCATCTGCTGATAGACTGGAGATAGGATTCGTGACAAAATGTGTCAGTGACAAATTATAGACCTTACAATATCTGTCTGGACCATTCGTATTTCGAGATACGCTATGTTTGTCTAATGTCAGCTAGATGGGTCTCCGATCGTCATCTGCTGATAGACTGGAGATAGGATTCGTGACAAAATGTGTCAGCGACAAATTATAGACCTTACAACATCTCCCTACACCATTAGTATTTTATGATACACTAGGTCTGTAGATTGTCAGCTTGACCGATCTTCAATCGTCATCTGCTGATAGACTGGAGATAGGATTCGTGACAAAATGTGTCAGTGACAAATTATAGACCTTACAGCATCTCTCTACACCATTTGTATTTTAAGATACACTAAGTCTGTGGATTGTCAGCTTGACGGATCTCCAATCAACTCGTGATTGGATTCGTGATAAAATCGGTCAGCGACAAATTAGAAACAAATTGTAGTGCACTTTAGAAATAAAAAATATAACTTTGCGGCGCAAACTTGGTATATATGACGTCAACAAAAAATGGAGTAGAGAGCAACTATAGATTCCGGATTTACGACGTATCACATCCGGATCGCAACATATCATACCATGCGTAACAGATAGTGAGCATTTGAACTGAAGTTGCTCTATACAATCAAATTGATTATTATCAAGTAACTGGCAGTATACCTTGGTGAAGCCTTGTCAAGCACTATGATACACCTACTATAGTTATCTGTAAATATCTGTAAGAAGCGTACATAACTCCCTTTGATTGTTTTGCATTTTCTTTAAAACCGAAAATTCAATTATAATCTATCCCAAAAAAGAATAAAACACAACGTGTAATTATACAACACGCTACTGAAGTGAAACTTCTTCAAACATACCTGGATAGGGGTTAAAGAATTGGTTTAATGGTTTTATTTGTACACTGTGAATTTAAATTTTACACTATACATGCCGGAGTTGCCTGTAACGAACGTTGTATTGAAGCGCGCTCACGGCTCAAGCGATCCCCGCTACGAACTCGACTACTTGGCGGAATAGAGGGGGGACATCCGTTGCATGACTTCGTTACATAGCAACTAGCATGAAACGAACTTACCCTACCGTGCGTAAAGAAGTTTCACTTCAAAAACATACCTTTTGTACGTAATTTTCTCCCTTTAGAGTAAAATTTTTTCCTCCAATTATAAAATGTATACGCGGAAGCTTGTTCACCGTATCGCAATCAACCTGCAAGTAATTTTATTGTTACAGTAAGTTCTACCTAAATAGCTTCCTTTTTTTACTCACTTTGTAGAAACCAAAAAATAATTCCGTTGCATGTATTTGCTTAAAAATCTTTTCGACTTCGTCTTTGGGCCCCACAATATTGTTGGAAGAACTGTCAGCAATAGCCGAACAACCATTTTTGCAATATGTGATCAAAATGTCTTTTGTAATTGCGAGATCAATTCTGCAACATAATTTGACTCCTTCGTATTTTCAAAAGTAACAAACAAAGCATAACTACATTTACCTATCCATTTTGAATTGCCACCAACCACTACTTTTATCAACAGGAAGATATGTAATTTGATCAGGTTTCTTGTCGGTAACGTGAATATGTTTCTCATCGATTGCACCAAGAATTATATTACCGCCTCTGTTAGATTGTTTATCTCTAAAATTGAAAATACATAAGAGAAGAAGCACGGTAATAAAACTCTACATTTTGTTGCTCCCTTATCATAAAAAAAACTTTTCTATGTACGTCAAAAAACTTAAAGACGAATTTGGGTTTAGAACAAATAGATGCCATGTTCAAAAATGGCTGACTTTGGATAAAGTATAAAACTTATTAGTACTGAAAATCCCAAAAACAGCATTAACATTAATACTAATAAACATATTTCTCTAAAACTAACCTGTTAAGGTAGATACTAAATAGAGGTTTGCTTATATTAGTCTGATTTAAGATGTTATAGAAGAAGGGATTGTTACTGTCAGTTTTAAAACCCATTCCAATTACACCATCTGCTTTAGAAAAAAGATAAGTGTAGGGTACACTGGTCATTTCAACAAACAATTGACCTTCCACCTTTGAATGAGCAATCTATAAGAGCAATACCTCAATTTATTTAAGTAGCAATTCATTATCATCATTGGATCGTCAGTCCTAAGACTGGTTGGACACGCACCTTCTCTTTTTTTTATTCTGAGCTTACCTTTCCGTTAACCTAAAACTAGAACATCCGATATGCGTAACAGTAATGTAATCTAGGGCTGCTTCTACTCCTCTTAACTCCTGTGTCTGCTACTAATGTCTCTAACTAGTCCTTCATACCTGAGAGGATACCTATCTCGCCTATTTTTTGATCGACTTCTATAGTGACCTCTGTTCTCCTATTCATTTCTAACACCTCCTCATTTTGACAGTAATGTAATCTAGAGCTACTTTTACTCTTCTTAACTCCTGTGTCTGCTACCAATGTCCGTAAGTAGCCCTTCATGCCTGAGAAGGTATCTTACAACCCATCTTGCCTACTTCTTATTGACTTCTATAGAGATCTCTGTCCTATTCTTTCTAATACCTCTTCATTTTCAGCCTTCTCTATTCGCCTGTGACATCACATTTTAAAAGCTTCTAGCCTTTTCTGTAGCCCCCACCGTCCAAGTTTCGCACCCGTACAGCGCTGCGCTTTAGACATACACCTTTAACAATCTTTTTCGAATGTCTAAATTAACCATTCGCGAGCATAGAAGTAATTTCTACTACTCCTTCTATCCTGAGTTATCTGACTTCCTACTATAGATACCTAAAATCAACCGCTTCTTCTAGTTTTTTGTTTCCTATCTTTATATTCGCTTTTTCCCTACTTTTTCCTTCCTTGCATACCAGTATTTTTGTTTTATTTTTATTAATTTTCATACAATACTGTTTTGCCAATACCACTTCTATTTTATTTAAGGCTATTTCTAACTAATACTGCTACATCATCTGCAAATCTAAGCATACCGACCTTTTGCCCCTGTACATCTATACCTAACGTAGTAATTATAAAAAACAATAAAATCATTTTACACGTAACATTTTAACCTACCGAGAAATCATCATAGGAATAGTACCCTTCCAAGGTATATTCTTGTTCCTTTGCGGAAAATTTTGCTCCATTGGCCCTGTATGATGAGGAACCACCATGGTTATATTTGTTGTGGATCCCTTTGGTTTGGATAGTCAATTAACAAATAAGATACTAACGCTTGATATAGTAGTAAGATAGATTTTAAACTTACAACAACCAATCTTTTTCCAAGTACAGTCACTTGACATAATCCATGAGTCTCTCCAAGCGGTATCGAATACCATATTGAAAGTTTTCCCTGGCGAACCAACAACGATCTTACCATAAAATTCGGTCTTAAAGTAAAAGGCGTAATAAAAACTTCATTTTTTTATTTTCAAAAGTACTATTGTAATTGCATTGGTACAAACAGGAAATGTAGTATTTTCATAAACGTACAGTTCGTAGACATTTAAAATAGAATAAATAGATCGTCGGGTACATATGTAATAATTTTAAATAGTTACTCATGGAATTGAAATATTAAAGTGGAACACCGACCCTAAACACGAAATAGAGGGATCCTTTGTAGAAGAATTTTGTGTAACAACGACGATGTAGCTGCTGTCACTACTCGTAGCTTAGTGAAAGGGCAATGGCGCGTAAAGCCAGGCCCCAGGGTTCGATTCCCGGCGCAGGTGTGATAACAGTAAGAATTTTTCGTCATTAATTTAAGGTTATTTGTAGTTGTAAAAATTAATTCACCTTAATGATTGATAGAGACCTTAGCGTACGTTATTTATCTACTTCTTTCCATTACCCTATAGCATATTTGTCTCTTTTTTACTACGTACCTTTCAAAGTGTCCATATCAAGAAAGTAAGAAGATTTAAGTAGTAAATTGACAAGAAAACTTACGTCCAAAAATCTGTATAATGCTATCGAGTCATTTGTCCGTGTATGATTTTTATGGTGTGGTTTGAACCAATCCAGCGAATAGCCGTGTTCAGTTAAGAAATTCAAATTGTCCGAATTCAACATTACTTCTTTTGGAGTTTTTTGACGAAACAACGGAATTCTAAAAGATTAAGGTTTATTTCGTTTTTAAACTAGATCTATTAATTTACATTTGCGTTTGTAGTCCAGTCAAATGAGGGAAATGGCCGAGGAGTATCTTATAATGGAGAAAATGATTGAAACACGGGTCATTTTATTGGAAATTTCGTGAAGAACACAAATATGTAAATGAAAATTATTTTCCCGGCATATAGGGGGAGAAAATCCGCAAAAATAACTGCAAATTCGATTATCTTATATATTAGTATGAAAGATATGGAAAAAAAGTTTCAATAAAAGTTTTTCGCAATACCATTTTGCAAAAAAAAGTATTGATGACTTTTTTTCATATCTCTCATAGAACTGCGCGCCCAATGGCAAAGAGGCCTCAAAATTCGCGAAATGTTTTCAAATATTCAAAATAATTATTAAAAATTTAAAATTGGTAATTTAATCGATTCGTAACTGATCGTAATCGGTTAAACTATCTTTTCTGAGAAAAAATTATTTCATTGTTTTTTTAAACAATTAAATGTTTAAATTGCTATAAGTCCGTTAAGAATTGTCCAAATGCGTTACTTTTTGCATCAAAATTTGCAGCAGTCTAAACGAAACAAATTCGCATTTTACATTTTTTTTGTATCTATTAACGGTAATAAGATACATATATTACTTTCAGTTAATTTTCATTTACATATTCGTGTTCCTCACGAAATTTCCGATAAAATGACTCATACTTCAATCATTTTCTCATCATTAGAAGGTACTCTTCAGTCATTTCCCTCATTTGGCTCGACTATTGTTTGAAAGTTGCAGTTCTAACATTTTGTAGAAATAATAGTAGTTGATTGTGAACATTAAAAGTAATTTATATTGTTATATGTGCATATACAGATAAGTGTTGGTCATACACGTATGTAGCATACGTACTGAATGACCCTTGTCATCTATATGTTATCAAGTCGTTATTAATAGCATTGATAACAATTGTCTATCCATTTATGCTCGTGTTTATTTTTCAATATATGCAACTGCAACTAAATATTGTGTTACATGTTGATCTAGATAAGGAGATACTTATATATATATATNGTGGTGTGGGTAGCTTGCATCTCATCGTAATTTAACGTGCGCTTTTTTCTGTTTTACTCAGTATTCTCTGTATTAAACATAAATAATTCAGTAGCGCACTTATTTGAAGTCGCACTCGAAATCTGATGGTACCATTAAATTCTACGTACTTTTTTACATAATCATCCCCTTTAGTAGTGGTGTGGGTAGCTTGCATCTCATCGTAATTTAACGTGCGCTTTTTTCTGTTTTACTCAGTATTCTCTGTATTAAACATAAATAATTCAGTAGCGCACTTATTTGAAGTCGCACTCGAAATCTGATGGTACCATTAAATTCTACGTACTTTTTTACATAATCATCCCCTTTAGTAGTGGTGTGGGTAGCTTGCATCTCATCGTAATTTAACGTGCGCTTTTTTCTGTTTTACTCAGTATTCTCTGTATTAAACATAAATAATTCAGTAGCGCACTTATTTGAAGTCGCACTCGAAATCTGATGGTACCATTAAATTCTACGTACTTTTTTACATAATCATCCCCTTTAGTAGTGGTGTGGGTAGCTTGCATCTCATCGTAATTTAACGTGCGCTTTTTTCTGTTTTACTCAGTATTCTCTGTATTAAACATAAATAATTCAGTAGCGCACTTATTTGAAGTCGCACTCGAAATCTGATGGTACCATTAAATTCTACGTACTTTTTTACATAATCATCCCCTTTAGTAGTGGTGTGGGTAGCTTGCATCTCATCGTAATTTAACGTGCGCTTTTTTCTGTTTTACTCAGTATTCTCTGTATTAAACATAAATAATTCAGTAGCGCACTTATTTGAAGTCGCACTCGAAATCTGATGGTACCATTAAATTCTACGTACTTTTTTACATAATCATCCCCTTTAGTAGTGGTGTGGGTAGCTTGCATCTCATCGTAATTTAACGTGCGCTTTTTTCTGTTTTACTCAGTATTCTCTGTATTAAACATAAATAATTCAGTAGCGCACTTATTTGAAGTCGCACTCGAAATCTGATGGTACCATTAAATTCTACGTACTTTTTTACATAATCATCCCCTTTAGTAGTGGTGTGGGTAGCTTGCATCTCATCGTAATTTAACGTGCGCTTTTTTCTGTTTTACTCAGTATTCTCTGTATTAAACATAAATAATTCAGTAGCGCACTTATTTGAAGTCGCACTCGAAATCTGATGGTACCATTAAATTCTACGTACTTTTTTACATAATCATCCCCTTTAGTAGTGGTGTGGGTAGCTTGCATCTCATCGTAATTTAACGTGCGCTTTTTTCTGTTTTACTCAGTATTCTCTGTATTAAACATAAATAATTCAGTAGCGCACTTATTTGAAGTCGCACTCGAAATCTGATGGTACCATTAAATTCTACGTACTTTTTTACATAATCATCCCCTTTAGTAGTGGTGTGGGTAGCTTGCATCTCATCGTAATTTAACGTGCGCTTTTTTCTGTTTTACTCAGTATTCTCTGTATTAAACATAAATAATTCAGTAGCGCACTTATTTGAAGTCGCACTCGAAATCTGATGGTACCATTAAATTCTACGTACTTTTTTACATAATCATCCCCTTTAGTAGTGGTGTGGGTAGCTTGCATCTCATCGTAATTTAACGTGCGCTTTTTTCTGTTTTACTCAGTATTCTCTGTATTAAACATAAATAATTCAGTAGCGCACTTATTTGAAGTCGCACTCGAAATCTGATGGTACCATTAAATTCTACGTACTTTTTTACATAATTATCCCCTTTAGTAGTGGTGTGGGTAGCTTGCATCTCATCGTAATTTAACGTGCGCTTTTTTCTGTTTTACTCAGTATTCTCTGTATTAAACATAAATAATTCAGTAGCGCACTTATTTGAAGTCGCACTCGAAATCTGATGGTACCATTAAATTCTACGTACTTTTTTACATAATCATCCCCTTTAGTAGTGGTGTGGGTAGCTTGCATCTCATCGTAATTTAACGTGCGCTTTTTTCTGTTTTACTCAATATATTATGTTTGTATATATTTTTCGTGTATAATATGCATCTGTGTACTTGTCTATAACAATTAAGCGATACTGATTTGGGATTCCCCCGAACTGGTATTTTCAAACATTTAGGTATAGATGGATCTGATGTTTCAATTTGATTTGCGGTAAGGAATGCTTTACTTGTACACACATTGTTAGGGATACAGAAAAGGACGTACGGAACCTTTTATCTAGAAAAAATTACGATTCCTGCGGGATAAAAAAATTAATTTCATGCGGTCGTCAATGATCTTTGAAACAAATGTAGGACATAAACGTGAGCGAAGTCGCTGGTAAAGCCTAATTATGCAATAATTAAATTAGTGTAAATGTCTACATGAAGAGGTATCCCCCACCACTGTACCATAAAAAGTTCGTGGCGGTCTCAAACCCATAAAAAGTTATGGGGGTTGAAAGTTGATTATTTTGACAATTTTCATATACTATAATTCAAATAAAATTCAGTACAATAATTATTTTCAAGCGGGTGGAGGTGGGGGATCGAAAGAGAGTGGTCACTTGAACAAAACCCGATAACCTAACCTAACCTACCCTATTGATAAAGATATTTAAATAATGTTTTATATAACTTTCTCAATATTTTTATGTATTTTTCATTAGTTTTACCTTTGAATATTGTTTAAGAATGACTATATAAATATTTACATGCCTAGAAATGTATAAAAATTGGCATATTTATTAACTTTGAATCCCCATAACTTTTTATGGGGGTGAGACCGCCACGAACTTTTTATGGTACATTGGTGGGGGAGACCTCCTCTTTCGGTCCTTCATCTAGACCTTTACCCATTTTAGATATACAAGATCAGTAAATAAGCCATTTCTCTTTTATTAATAAAACTCGAAGAACAATAGTTTAATGGAGTAGTTACTACTATAACATGCTGGAATTATACCGTTACCCTGCATACTACAGTAAAATGGGTTGCCTATATGAAAGACGATTAACTTTAAAAACAATTTAAATTACTTCCCGCGAAATCGATTAAAAGCCCTGCGGTCTAGAGAGGTCATGCTTAGAACTTATGAAGATGGAAATGTTACAGCATGAATCGAAATTTGTGCCAAAACTGTTTTCAGTTAAAAAACTTTATTTATTTACATTTACATGGTATATAAGAACCATAAGATTTAAACAATGATTTAATTTATATCGCTGATGTAAAACGAATGTTTTTCCATTTTTCTAACAATATTTGCCCAATCTGTGGATTTTTCTGCCGTATACTGTACATTACAATTCTTTCAATAAACTTACTAAGGGATAATAGCACACTCTTCATAAATCAAAATATCAGTCATTCAAGATGAAAAATATAATAAAAGTTTTGTTTAGTTTATCCATTCATTAACCAAAAGAAAAAGTAGAAACAAATTCTTGTTATAAACAAATATATCGTAAATCATTACTTCAATCTCTAAAGTAGTAGCAACTAATAATGTAATTAACCAGTCATTAATCACAATAACTGACAATACAATGAAATAGAATAGTGAGTAATTTTTATTTATTTGTAATGATTTTACAGAATTTTTTTAAGCAGTAATGTTCCAGATTTATCCATTTTCATTATGTTAATATAACAATGAAATGCGTTTATTATAATTTGCGTTAAATTAATTCTGTTGAATGCAGGTTAATCAATTCCTTGAGTCGTTGAAATTAATCAATTATTTTGTTTCGGTTTTCCGTACGTTCACCAACACACGTCTCTTTGTCAATCAAATCAGCGTCACCGCCCGGCACCGTCAATGTCGTGCGATAACGTGCGATAGTCAGTTGTGTTGAATCATGTTAAATCGTCGGTCGTTATTGAACGTTATTGCCGTGAAAATCGCCATTTATTTCATATATCACTTTTATTCTTAATGAGATATTTGGAAAGACGAAATATTCTATAAACAAAAGGACAAGGTAAGACACATATGATTTTAAGAACATCCTAATTTTGTTTGTTCCACATTAGTATATTCTCTTCATAGTTAACTACGTTGTTTTCACCTATTAGTGATTTAACTTGCCCTTTTTATCCTATTGTTTTCTTTCATGTAACCATAAATAATTCAGTAGCAGAATTTTTAGAAATCGCTTTCGAAATCTGAAGGTCCCATTAAATTCTACGTACTTTTTTACATAATTATCCCCTTTAGTAGTGGTGTGGGTAGCTTGCATCTCATCGTAATTTAACGTGCGCTTTTTTCTGTATTAAACATAAATAATTCAGTAGCGCACTTATTTGAAGTCGCACTCGAAATCTGATGGTACCATTAAATTCTACGTACTTTTTTACATAATCATCCCCTTTAGTAGTGGTGTGGGTAGCTTGCATCTCATCGTAATTTAACGTATACTTTTTATGTTCACACAGTACAAAATATTCGCTTTTTTTATTTATTATGAAAATGTTTATATTGGTTTCTAGTTCCTTTCAATTAATTTTATTCTAAGTAGTTCTTGTGTATTAATTTACGTTAACAATATTAAGGATTTTGATATTTTTATGTAAAGCTTTTAATAAAGAAACTACTATTCTTTATATATTTTTAACCCTTTTCTCTACATTAGATCTATTTTTATATTGTTTCCTTTCAGTAACCAGAGTTTGAAATCGGTACAAGCCAGAGCTACGTACGTTCTGAAACTTCCCAGGGTCAATAATGGATTGATCGAACCCAATGGAGATATGCAAATTACAGGACATCGAATCTTCCACACTACCTTGACATCATAGGATATTGACAAGGGAAGAATCAAGGCTTAGTCCAATCTGCCCGTTTCACCCAAAACAAGGAACGTCAATGTATGGTATGTATTAACATTTTTATTCTTACTTCTTTTTTTTTTCCTTTTACTTGGGTTAAATCGTTGTCTTAGAATTCATTTAACTTTATTTAACATTATTTGTGTCTTTTGTTTTTTTTTTTTTTTAATTTACTTTCGTTTTCTTAAAACACTGTTTTTATTTTCATTGATTTGAAAGAATTTTATTTTAATTTGCAAGTGTTCACTCTTTTTGCATTCACCTTAGGACTCAAAACTGTATTTGTTTAATTTATTAAAGCTTAATTTCTTTCTTTTTAGTTATCCAGGCAAGACATTGGGACAAGACTGAGTCCTGTAATCTGCAAAACTGCCCAGGAATAAAGATGGGCATCGAACCTGTTGGAGATGAGGACTCATCCAAGGATCAGGAATTAGCATGTAAGTCTGTATTGAATATTCATAGGCGTAGGTTGATTAAAATTACAATTAATACGTATATTACTATTTGTAAAACTAAAATTATAATCGACTCTTTTGTTTAAATCGTTGAAGCTACACTTAGATGTATTAACTTTCAAAACTCCCTTCCTTTCATTTAATTTCAAGTTTATTTAAAACTTTTTATTTACATTGAGACGTTCTTTAAATTCGTATCCTGGACTTGAACTTAAATATTTTCTCTCTTTTTAGTTATCCAGGCAAGACATTGGGACAAGACTGAGTCCTGTAACCTGCAAAACTTCCCAGGATTAATGATGGGCACGGAACCTGTTGGAGATGAGGAGTGAACTAAGGATTAGAAAGTGGCGTGTAAGTATATATTATATATTCGTAGGCAGGTATAATTGATTAAAATGGTAGTTAAAAGGTATGTTGCTATTTGCTAACTAAAATTAGAATCGACTAATATATTATCACTCAACTGTCTTAACTTTGATTCTTGATTAACTGTTATACTTGAATTTTGGCGATTTTGAATTCAATTTTATTATAACTGCCATAAATTATAGTTTGTTCTTTATGTAAGTAATTACTTACCTTAAACTTATTCGCAAAACTTTCTTTTAAATTATTATCTTTAGTTAAATTCATTTTACTTTCCTTTTCTTCTCGAACTGTATCTTTTGTCTAACTTGCGGTGCCTACATTAATAGTATTTACCTTTAAAAACTTCCTTCCCTTTATTTAAAACCTTTTCAATTAAAACACTTTTTAATTTTTTCTGTTTTTCTATTCTAGTAGTGAAATTTAACTTAAATCTTTTCTTTCTGTTTAGTTATCAAGACAACATTTTGAGACCAGCCAGATATCCCCAATGTAGAAAACAACCCAGGACCGGGTATGGACATGTAATCCTTTTGGAGTCGGCTAAGGCATCATTATCATCGCAGGAGTGCATCAGGACCACTACAACATCGTTGGACATCGAGGGAACGAACCAGCGGACTCCGGGATCCGAAGACTTCCAGTCCGAACACTTCAGGGTTGGAAGACGTCGAATTCCAGAACATCCAGTCAGTAACGGACTTATTTGAAATCGCACTCGAAATCTGAAGGCACCATTAAATTCTACGTACTTGTTTACATAATCATCCCCTTTAATACTTGGGTAGGTAGCTTGCATCTAATCGTAATTTAACGTGCGCTTTTTTCCGTTTTGCTCAGTATTTTTTGTTTTAACTATAAATAATTCAGTAGGGGACTTATTTGAAATCGCACTCGAAATTTGAGGGCACCAGTAAATTCTACGTACTTTTTTACATAATTATCCTTTTTAATACTTGGGTAGGTAGCTTGCATCTAATCGTAATATAACGTGCGCATTTTTCCGTTGTGCCCAATATTCTCTGTTTTAACCATGAATAATTCAGTAACGGACTTATTTGAAATCGCACTCGAAATCTGAAGGCACCATTGAATTCTGCGTACTTTTTTACATAATCATCCCCTTTAATACTTGGGTAGGTAGCTTGCATCTAATCGTAATTTAACGTGCGCTTTTTTCCGT
>NW_020438894.1:379240-384065 GCF_000699045.2 Agrilus planipennis
TACCTTACAACAACTGCGATCACCCTTCGAAGGCTTGACTTGTCCCTTTGCAAACAGAAATCACCTTCAAGTTGTTTAAAAATGATCATATCTGCGGAAGATGTGGTACAAGTACCACCCTTTCGCTGATAGGATCACCCTCAAACCACTTGAAGGTGTTCCTGTCCGCAAAGGGACAAGTCTTACCTGCGAGGGGCGATCTTGGCTGTTGAAAGGGACTTCTTACCATTGGAAGACGGTTCCAGCCATTGGAAGATGACCCTCACCGTTGGGAGCTATTCGCACCCGTTAGAAATGGTCCCCCGTTGTCCGCGACGATGATCTCCCACGATGAGAGATGTCCCTGCAAAAGAAAGGAGAATATTAACCTACATACAAATCAATTAGAAATTAGAAAGAGCAAAGAAAAATAAATACTAAAAAAACAAGCAATTAAAAGCTTACCTCGATTGAAACGCGTCCTGATGTCCTTGAAGTGGTCCGAGGGTTGGTGATGAACTTCTGATGATGGTTGATGTTCCTCCAGTGGACGATTCTGTAAAAGGTTCTTAAAATTAGTAAAAGGAAAAGAATTTACAAATAAAAACAAGTGTTAAGATACATAAAAAAGAAAGGAAAGCATTAAAACAAGTTACACTAAAAATAAAGAAAAATAATTTTTATCTTAACCGATTTTATAATAACAATATTAAACTTTTTGGTTCACATTGATAAAAGTTTTCGTATGCACCTTGTAATATAGTTAAAACATATGTTGCGACCTGCGTATGACAATACACCACTGCGCCATCTTACATTAGTCCTTTGAAGTGGTTCTGCGGCACCTGCCGGCCGAATGAAGAACGTTGCTTTCTACGCGGTTAGTCACCTGCTAGGTTTATGTATAGTTTCACTACCACTTACAAGATAGCACGGTTAGTTACCTGTATACATAGCTTAGAACAAAAGTTTTGACACAAATATAAGGGACATACGACAAGTTTCGACAGTTACAACAAAACGTGCAACTCCGTACACGTGAAAGAAGCGAAACTTTACTCTATACCTTTATAACGAATAAGTAATGACTGGTGAATGAGAGAGTACGAGAAATTTCAGGAATTATGTTTTACAGTGTATTTTATTTTTAGTCCACCTAAGGAGAATTACTTTAATATGTTTTTATGTAATTCAATAACAAAGAAATGGTCAAATTTCTTTCGGTTCCGTTTATTTTTCTAAAGGCTTAAGAAACCGTAAACTATCAATAACTACAAGGAATTAGAATTAATACATAATACTCACACTTAAATAAATACCCATTGTTGTTAAATAAACATTTAATGTAATACACTTACTGTAATATAACTGCACAGATATAACCAAAACATTAATTTAGCACTATAGTATTTTGAATAAACAGTATAAAATAATTTATGAGATTCCGGTCACTACAGCTGACTGTAATACTGATATGCGCATGCGCGGCTTTCAATTCTCATAGCCTAGCATCGCGTTGTGAGACAAAACGTTGCAAAACGTGTCGTTTCATGTCTTTTAGATTTTACTCCCATCGAGCGATCGAGCCTAAAGAAGCTTCACTTCAAAAAGCAAATTGAAATCAAGTAAAAATTAAAAAAGGCAAAGAAAACGAAAATTAAAAAAAAAAAGTAATTAAAAACTTACCTCGACTAAAGCGCGTTCTGATGTTCTTGATGTGATCCAAGAATTAGTAATTAACATATGATGATTGATCTCCAGTGGATGAATCTGTAAAAGGTTTTCAAGTTAGTAAATGGAAAATAAGGCGGAAGTAAATAAAAGAATTAATTAACCTAAGAAAGAAGCCAGTTAACAAGTCACACTAAACATAAGCAGGAAGGAATAATCAAAACAGGGACTTCAATAAAAATTAAGAAAAAATTAGAAAAGGCAAAGAAAATAAATTCTAAAGAAAACCAGGTAAGACCTTACCTAACTTCAAGCGCATCCTGAAGCTCCTGAAGTGGTACAGGAATCGGCAATGATTACAGTGGCTGATCTTCCTCGAGCCGATGAACCTGTAAAAGGTCCATAAGTAAGTAAAAGGAAAAGAATTAATGAGACGATAATAAATTAATGTAATCAAAATTTTCTGGAGATACTGTGCACTGAGTGGATAACAAAAGCGCCCAACTAGGAGATTTCGTTTGAAAGTTATAACTGTCGAAAGCATTTTCCTAGTGTTATTTTTGAAAACGAGAATTACATGTTTAGGAAAACATATCTGGCGAACTATTTGAGAATACCGCAAAAATTCATGGCTCGTTCGAAGCCCAATAAGTGTGGGAAAGTTTTTGGAAAAACCAGTTCGGAATTGTCACATTCCTGGTCTGCGATAGAGCCGGCCAAATTCACGCACTTTGCCCTATTTTCATTTTTAGCGTTTTTCTGAGTCCACAGGAAGACCCATTACTTCCGATTGAATGGACCGACATCGATGGGAGTGTTATTAAAATTTTCTAGAGATCCTGTGCTCTGCGCGGATAGCAAAAGCGCCCACCTACGAGATTTCGTTTAAAAGTTATAGCTGTCGACAGCTTTGGCCTAGTGTTATTTTTGAAATCGAGAATTAAACGTTTAGGAGAACATATCTGGCGAACAATTGGAGATATCGCAAAAATTCTTGCACCAGTGGATGGCCCGCATCCTCGCGAACAGGAAAAACCTAATTTCGAAAGAAAATAAAATATTAAAAATTTTGAAAATTTTGAATTTCTGATCGGCACAGATTTCGACCGCACATGTCCTATAATGTTCGCACTGAGCCGGGGCATCCGTCTGTGAAAGAATTTTTCCGAAAAGTCCTACCGTTTTCCAGCTACGGGCTTCGAAAGGTCAAATTTGAAAATGTTGCGCTCACGAACATGGTCGCGTTTGAAAATTCATAGCTCCGCAGCATGACGTCTGATACACACCCAACATGGCTCGTTCGAAGCCCAATAAGTGTGGGAAGTTTTTGGCAAAAACAGTTCGAAATTGTAACATTCCTGGTCTGAGCTAGAGCCGACCAAATTCACGCACTTTGCCCTATTTTCATTTTTAGCGTTTTTCTGAGTCCACAGGAAGACCCATTACTTCCGATTGAATGGACCGACATCGATGGGAGTGTTATTAAAATTTTCTAGAGATCCTGTGCTCTGCGCGGATAGCAAAAGCGCCCACCTACGAGATTTCGTTTAAAAGTTATAGCTGTCGACAGCTTTGGCCTAGTGTTATTTTTGAAATCGAGAATTAAACGTTTAGGAGAACATATCTGGCGAACAATTGGAGATATCGCAAAAATTCTTGCACCAGTGGATGGCCCGCATCCTCGCGAACAGGAAAAACCTAATTTCGAAAGAAAATAAAATATTAAAAATTTTGAAAATTTTGAATTTTTGATCGGCACAGATTTCGACCGCACATGTCCTATAATGTTCGCACTGAGCCGGGGCATCCGCCTGTGAAAGAATTTTTCCGAAAAGTCCTACCGTTCTCCAGCTACGGCCTTCGAAAAGTCAAATTTGAAAATATTACGCTCACGAACATGGCCGCTACCTACCAAAATGGGCTCGTTCGAAGCGCAATGAATGCGGCAAGTTTTCGACGGAAGCACTGTTAAATTGTGACACTCCTGGTCCGCGTCATAACCGACCTAATTCGCGGAATTTGCTTTTTGTTCTTTTTAGTGTTTTTCTGAGGCCACAAGATGGGCCTTGTTTCCGGACTGAGTGGTCCGATCACAATGGGGGTACTATCAAAATTTTCTAGGGCTACTGTGCTCTGTGCCGAGAGCAAAAGCGCCCACCTACGAGGTTCCGTTTCGGAGTTATGGCTGTCGGAAGTTGTGGCAAATGTCTTCGGAATTGAGAATTAAATATTTAGGGAAACATATCTGGTGAACTATTGAATATAGCGCAAAAATTCATTCACCAACGATTGGCCCGTACCAAAGTGTACAGGAAAAATTTAATAAGTGTTCGGAGAATGAAGGTATGTAGTAGTATTGCATTCAAACAATAAAAGAACTTTCAGTTCTGGTTCGTTAATCGCTGAGATTAGCCCCCACACATTACACAATAGATAAACTGGCATACTGTCTTTCTAATACAAGTTTATAAAAACTTAATTCATACTAAAATAATGCATTAATTCTTAAAACAAATTTCTAATTACTATTTATATAAAGACGAAGGGAATGTGTTGTTCTCTCATATGATGTTGATATGTCGTTCTCTCGGTCGACCGTTCAACCATACGACTGTTTGACGAGAGAGCAAGTATTCGGAAAATGAAAGATAGAAAATTACGCTTGGGAGAATGCAACAATTCTTAACTACAAAAAGTGCTTTATTATATTTAAAAATATTAAATATAGGTTACAACCACCTCGATAATGGTATTGCATTCAAACAATAAAAGAACTTTCATTTCTGGTTCGTTAATCGCTGAGATTAGCCCCCACACATTACACAATAGATAAACTGGCATACTATCCTTCTAATACAGTTTATAGAAGCTCAATTCATACAAAAACATTGCATTAATTTTTAAAACAAATTTCTAATTACTATTTATATAAAGACGAAGGGAATGTGTTGTTCTCTCATATGATGTTGATATGTCGTTCTCTCGGTCGACCGTTCAACCATACGACTGTTTGACGAGAGAGCAAGTATTCGGAAAATGAAAGATAGAAAATTACGCTTGGGAGAATGCAACAATTCTTAACTACAAAAAGTGCTTTATTATATTTAAAAATATTAAATATAGGTTACAACCACCTCGATAATGGTATTGCATTCAAACAATAAAAGAACTTTCA
>NW_020438894.1:386407-489562 GCF_000699045.2 Agrilus planipennis
GTTACGTATGTGAGGACACGATCGGCAGAGGCAGGACTAAAAGACTGCTGGCGCAATCGACAACCGTAGTACGGAGAGCTTTTGAACTAAAACTCGCTGTTTTTAACATTTACAAAATATTAATAAAAATACTACAAATATAAAATTCGTATTAATTTATATTAAAATATTGAATTCAAACAATGAAAGAGTTACCAGCTTTGGTTTGTTAATCTCGAAAATTATCCCCCACACATTACAGAATAAATAAACTGGCATATTCTCCTTCCAATACAAGTTTTAAAAAAGATTAATTCATACAAAAATTATACATTATTTTTCAAAACAATTTTTAATTACTATTTATATTAATAAGAACGAAAAGTGTTATTCTCTCTGTCGACCGTTCAAGTATTCTGCACTATTGTTATCAACAAGATGTTATTAACACGTATTAATTAATAGCATAAGAACATTTATTTACCTAATGCCCTAATTTAGTAATTATGTATTTTAAATTATCCACAATCTAGTTGAATAAAATTCTGTATGTATTATCGATTGTAATATAAACGTGCAGAATGTCCTTCACAGATAACAAAGGTTACGAACAGTTAAATTATTGTGGACCAGTTGGCATCTGCCTGTATCTAATAATGAATTAACTGGGCGAGATAAGCCTAAATCAGAATTAGTAACTCCAGAATGAATAGAACACATCCTTACAACATTTTTTAAATTAATTCACAGAACATATATTTTTATATATACGCAGTATTAATTATTAACTGACAAAAAACACTAAAAAAATCGTACATAAAAAAGCGAACGTAAAATTTCGGCCATCTANGTCAGTGAAAGAATTTTTCCGGTAGGTCGTACCGTTTTCCAGCTACAGCTCGCAAAACGTCAGTTTTAGGACCAGAGCGCTCGCAAACATGGCCGCGATTAAAAATCCATAGCTCCGCAGATATACGTCTTACATATTTTTGGACCGGATTTTTTTCACGTTTATTTAAAATTCAAACTTCTAGATACTTTTTAAATGTAGAAACTGTCAATAAACACGTGATGTTCATGGTTGCAGAAAAAACCTTTTATATTTCTTTGAACTTATTGTAAGCGTATATTGGCTTCCTTTAAAATGCATTCATGGGCTTATTCGTTGTAGGGGAGACCATCAGAAATATATGTATACTTGAATAAGCAAAAGTTTTTGAACGTTCGCATAAAAGGTGAAGTGATGGAATCGAAAAAAAGTAATTGTTTCTCCAAAGCCACGAAGAATTAAACCGATTTTCTTAAGCGAAAAAGATTTTTAGCTTATTCGAGGAATTGTCAGCTTTTTGCGAAGGAGCTTAAGGAATTTTGAAAGCGAAATCACTTTTGACACGTGTTGCGGGAATATAGAATATTTCTCATGGGATTCTTATTTGAAAAGAGCTTTCAGGCTGTTCTAAAAAAAGATCTGTTCTTACGCAGCACGCGTACTTACCTATATCTAACGTTACATTTCGAATTATACAATATTCTAAAGAAGAAATTCCATCAATTCAATTTATGACAAAGAAATACTGTTTAGAAATTGTGATAGAAGTAATAAATAATATATAAATGGTAGGTTCGGCAATACTAAACCTAATTATGTGTATCACGTTTAGACAATTAGTTTTACTTTATTGTATTACTCCCAATAATAAGAAGCATAGGCGGGAAAGGATGTCCGCTGAACACAGCATTTTATCTGGAAACAGAACCAAAAAAAGAGAAGCACAATTTTGAGTTTTAAGAGTGATAAAAGTTGTAAGAAGAGGACCAGGAAGTAAGCCACGTTGCCTTGTTCTACCACTTTTTCTACATACCTAATAGAGCTATCCGACGTTGGAGGCTTAAGATAAAAGCGCACTAAACTAATTCGGCATTTGTTTTAAATGCATTCAAAGTAAAAATATGTTTTTATGTTGTTTTATGTCGAGTACCTACCAATAAAGATGTTACCAACATAAAAACTGAAAAAGCTATTTCTTAAAGTTCATATTTATTTACAGAACGATTATTTTATGTATTTTCTTCGCAATGTAGGGAAGGAACTGATTGAATTCTAGTGAAAGAAAACCACTTGAATAACAAATCACAAAAATAAATTGCTTTTTTGTTTACCCATAGGGCCAAAAATCCCAGTCTGAGTGGTAAGTCATTTTTATATTCGATTTCTAAACGAAATATAAATGCTAAAATTAAAATACATTACTGCCTTAGTTGAATCATTCAGAAATACAATGAACCCTTTTGTAACTTAGAGATGCTTTCTCGTTTTAAAAAAGTTCTAATTGTTAATGAGTATCTAGAAAGCCTTTATACTGCTTAGTTCAATTTTGAAATATTGTTCGTCATCCTTTATGAATAATACAGCTAAGTCTTACGAAGTACCTATCTGTAGAACAACCCAACGAGAAAAGCTGCAAAAGCAGATGACATTACATATTTAATAGTTTCATGGTCAGTGGTCCCCGAGTAAAGTACTGTTTACACTAATATCAAATGTAACTAACCAAGATATCGAAAATCCTCTAATTTGTGTCTCAAATTGTTACATTGTATAGTTCTGGCGTTAGGTACTATACCCTTCCTTCCAGAACATTATTTTCATTTCATTTACAAATGTCTATAACATCTCCATGATACGTACATATGTATATGCTAAAACTCGTATATCATGCTCAAGTTTAAGGAAACCAATCAACCAAAAAAGCGCGTCCTATATAATTTGTAATTCTGCTACCCCTCAGTCTAACCGCCACTTGTGTATATGTCGCTGCTACACGTATAAAATATGTCAGTGACACGTAAACCGAGCGGCGTGGTCAGCGGTTTGATCTCAGTTTACTGTTAGGATGGATACTGATGGTTAAATTCCGGATAAGCATGTGTTATAAATAAATCATAAATTATATGTTTTCTCAAAATGGTCCAACAATCAAGCAGTTTGAATAAAGAGAGATTTTCCACAAATTTTCATTTTTGTTCTTTTACTTTATAAAATATATGTATTAGGTACCATTTTCATTTTTAACTGGCTTTTATTCCACGAATTTTCTGAAAACTTCCTCTTTGTATTTGTAATGTCTTACAGAAATCAGTTCAACTGTTTTAGAGATTAGTCAATAAAGTCAGGAAGATAATTTCTTGAAGAGTAGCTTGGGTCTTATATCTTTAATAGCGCCTTTCTGTTAAAGATGTTTTAAACAACATTATTAAAATGAAATGAAATTAATCCCTTCAATAATAGGTACCTATCGTTTTATGATCATTTTTGAACATAATTTTATTTGCTTTAAGGTCATTACGTAGCTCATAATACATTATACTGATAATGAACTTAATGCTTTTAAAACCTACAAACGCTTCTTTTTAATAGTTTAAGGATACTTTGGTTGAATTTTGCAGACGTATCTAATTCTTTACAAAAAAACATTTTCACGTTTATTGAGTTTAAATGGTGTATAAAAACTGCCGTGACGTCGAAGAGATCACTTTCTCTTTAAAGTATTTGTAGAAAATGCACCAGACTGGAAAATGCAAAAATTTTGAAGCACCGAAACCTTTACTCTAGTGTTTCGTGTCATAGCGTTTGGGTCATAAAAGGAATCTATTTGCCAAACTAAATTTATGACAAAAATATATATGAATACAGATTTAAAATTACTGAAACTTTCTTCATTTTCATTTTATGTATATCTCGCAAAATTACGGCTTGATTTTATGATACGAAAGAAAATTATGAAATCATGTTTTGCATTCACAAAGTCCCTTTTCAGTGGTTACATTCACAGACGAAGATAACAAAGTCCAATTAGAGTTTAGACTATTACAAATGCATACTAGTTTTTAATATTCAGAAGGGTGTATAACTACATTTTGTATGAAAATTCTTATGGTTGAAGTATAATTTTGCAAACTAAACTTTTAATAAGAACAAAACAATTAGACTCGAGGGAATGAAAGAAATTTCAAAAATAACCAAGAAACATACAAACAATCTCTCAGAACCTGAATTCATTGAAACTAAGTTTCAATTAAAAATAACGGCAAGGTTTGACCGTACTTTAGTTGTTATAAACCAATTGTTTGATTTATGGAATATTAGAAATGAGAAGTTAGCATTACACCCAATAATAATATAACTATAAACATGTACCTACATTTAGCTCCATCAATTATATAAATAATATAACTGTCGATAATTATGCTTCGGTATTCAATCTCCCATGGCACGCATCTTCATAATTTTTTATTAGAGGTTTCAGGTATATTTAAAAAGAATAAGGATATAGACAAAAACGACCTGCAATATACTTATAGCGTGCCATTCAAGAAAACGGGCGGCTTAGGGTGAGAAATGCGGAAATAAATCAAAAAACAATCTGTAAAAATGATTGCATGGTGTTATTTATTTCTAAACTCAGCTGGGGTCGCCCACGACCGTATTATCAAGAAATATATATATCAAAACAATGACACAGTTATTTCTAATAAATTTTTTATGCTGCCAATGCTAACATTCGAAGAAAAATTATGTGTTTATAATATTAGAAGAAGTGCCTGAAATGCAATATTGTCTGTTCAAATATCCGGAATATTTAAGGTGATTTATCGTTATTTCTATAAGTGGTCACCATTATCTAGAAAATCGTAAAAGCCTTTAAAGTTCTCTAATTCCGGAGGTAGCTGTCACAATTTTCTCTACAACACTTAATCATATTAAAGTATCTTCTTTCTACATTTTTCATTTATAATCTATATCTGCATAAAAGTTTTAAACCCCAAATTTCCCGTCCCACATTCGCAATGATATGTTACGGATTGAACGGATCTATGATTGGTCTCTGCTCATCCTAGCTGTCTTTGCTCATTCTAGGTGCGTCAGCCGGCATGGCGATGTACATAGATACGTAATAATATATAATTAATTTTGAAGTTTCAGACCTAACCGTATCTCGGCTCGTTTTGTTTTAAAACTAAGAGGGTTACAATGGCTGAGTGCCGCCACGATGGCATCTTTAGTTAACGACTCAGTCGCTACATCCATTTAGAGTGATTAGTTTTGGCAAATCTCATGATACTTGAGTTTTCCTTAAGAAAGAAAAATTTGTCAGTTGTAACCCTTTGCTACGATGCCTTATTTTCATTCGGAGCGGCGTAGTTGCTATTCTAGTACAATAAACAATGTTCCTGAATAAAAAAATGCGTCCTCATTCTACTCCTCCGACAGCCAGTCTGAATCAAGAGCCAAGTTTATTATCTTTTTGTCTTTACTAGAAATCCAGTGTCTACTGCTCGCGATGGTTGAAAAAAAACCGGGTCAAAGAACACCAACAGCCAACCACTTCAACTAACCTGTTTATTCCCGCAGGAATCTTGCTTAAGAACAAGATGAAAACGAAGAAGAAATACTCCAAGAAAACTGTTGTCTATTTGGAAACCGAGAAAAACTATTATGAATCCTACTCCTCTAAAACATGACGTCAATACCTAAATATTCTTTTTGTAAATAAAGATAATAATTGGAGTTATAATTAAATATAATTACCAGAGTCGAAAAATAGGTCTTGTATAAGTCCTGCCAGATAATTTTTGCTACTTTCAAAGTCCTTATTTATACTTAATTTTTTTTTCTTTCAATTATAATCCTGTTTTAAGCCTTTAAATTATTTTTCGTGTATTTCATAATTTACGGGTAACTTAAGCATGCTAAATGAAAATCTTTTTTTTAAGAATTTTTTAAATAAAATAACATTTTCTAGTTTGAGGTCTATTAAACGAAATTATGAATTACTTAGAATTGCCTTTGTTTTAAAAACTTTAAAAATTACTGTTAACCAATCATTTCTAATAGTAAGCATTCCGTTGCTTTAATTGAAACCCTTATCTAATGTATTTTCATTTTAAGTAACAATAAAAAAGTTAATTGGTCGTTAACTTTTATATATGTACAATACACTCTGGAACAAAAACTAGACTAGAATTTCTCACGAAAACTATATTCTGTATTAGAAATATGTAAAATATCTCAAGAATAATAAAAGTGAGATTGAAGAACGATCAAAATCCGAAGTCTGTCAAAAGCGTCCATGAACATAAAAAAGTTTTAATTTAAATTATCTACATGATACTATCTATTGATTGATTTTCCTTCATTAATTGTCGCTCTAAGAATTTCATTTATTTATAAACCGGAGCAATTAAACAAAACGCAAGTCCTCAACATTTAATTAAACAATCTACGACTGTCACTAAACGCCATAAGATCAGGCAAAGTTTGTGTGAAAATGGAGAAAATCAAATGTGTACACGTTTATTATTATTTTGACTTGTAGTTGAGAAAAATTGGTAAAATAAATTGCAAAGAGTTCATCAGTATCTTATCACGCTAGAGCTTTCGTCAGAGACCATAGTCCGGGTATTCTTCACATCGATACTTGTAAGGCTTTATCGTTTGATTAGTATTCAGTCGTTTTCTCTAAGACGCGCGTTTAGAGAACGATTCTTTTGTCATTGATTTTTATTTTGCTTATTTTGCGTTAGAATGTCGCGATACAAAAAAGTGTTGAGTTACGGACAGTTGATTGCTGCAAATAATTACAAATTGTTTAGATTGCCAATTCAATTGGTCGCAACACGACGATCAATTGTGTTCTCGTGTGTACGAACAATCTCAAGCTTTGGTACCAGATCTCCCGTGGTGAGTAATTTTATTGGATTTTGTCCCCGATCGTCAGGAAATGTTTCACTGAGAGTTAATTAGAGCTAATAACATTTTATTTGGACGAAGCGACTTGTTGCGCGAAGTTTGGGTACGTTTACAAAATAAAACAACACTGGAGGGTTGTTTTAAGGAAACTGAAATTTGCAAAGGGAAATGCTTCTATAATCCATTTAACCATGTATAGCTACATATCGGGTAGTTGTAACTTTAAGATAACAATAACTTGTTGTTCATACTTCATACTTTAATGTTTGCATTTAGATGTCTTATATATGCTTTTGATAGCATGCGTATTGAGAAGAAGTATTACTGCAATTAAATTAATAAGCGCATTTTGTTATTACGATTGACGTTACTAAATTTTTTGTATTTCAACTAATTTATAATCAAAGGTTAAATGTATATTTGATGAAAAAATGGGTTAAGCGATGTAAATAAATAAATAAATAAATATAAGAGGAAGCTTATCAAACTCCTTCGGAGAGGTTTATCGGTGATTTAACATGCAAACAATGAATGTTATTTCTCGTTGTTTGGTATAATTAATTTGTTGTAGTGAATGGATTATGCAAACTAAGAATATTGCTTGTTTTATTACATAAGAAGATAAAATTTTGTATAAAACAGTATAGTTAGGTTTTCGTTACCATTTTTAATTTTGAGGACCAAAAATGGATCAATTTCTGATGTACTAAATTATTGGCAGTTTAAAACTTTCTTGGTCAGGGAAAGAAAACAAAATTTCAACGTAAAATATTTACAGTTATTGCAACAACTAATTGATCATAATCGTTGAATTGATTATATTTATATCTATATATGTACATACCTACCCTTCCTCTTTAGCATAGAGAATTACTCTCTATTGTATAAGGGTTGCTGCAGGAGGAATGGATTATAAGCAACTGGACACAAACTAGGGTAATAAATTTTAACTTAATTTGCACCTAGTCGTAGTATCATAGAAGATATTATCTATAAACTTTTTGTTAACAAACTCTGCACATATAAGTATATAAATGATATATCGGAAAGTTGCAGCATAACCCATTACTTCATAATTTTTACAATGGTGTAAGTACGATTGTAACGGTGGTCTCACGTTAGTCTCCAGACCACCAGACCAATTTAGGATGAACAATGAATTGAAGTATTTCCAATTATGTTTATTAAAATGATTTACAAAATGAAACTTCATAGAATATTAGAATTCAAACAGCAATTTAAGGAATTGCAAAATGCACAAAGCATAAGGCACCAGTCAATGGATCTCATGGCCGGGTTCAAAACGAAACCAAAAATTACAATTTTGCTTTTATTGAAAGGCTACTTAATGTAATTCTGTCGCGAAATAGGAATATGTATAATTAAGAAAGAAAGGCAAACCAAGATAATAGAAAATCAATAAGTTGTTTTTATTTATTTTTTTGCCGGCTTACCGTATGAAAAATAAAACTAAAAAAGTTTCATATTTGTAAAAAGGTATTTTTGAAACATAGAGTAAGCAAAGTATTAGATAGAATTATTATTTTCTTTATATTAGCAATAATGTTAACAAAGTGGCAGTTTTGAAGTCAGCTTACCTTTATTATTGGATGCATCCCTTCATTTTCAATCAGCCAAGAAAAACACTAATATTTCACATCCATGGCGTAGGTAAGCAAATCTCTTCAGGATTATGTTGAATTTGCCTGAAACGAAAATATTTTTTATTGGGTTTTGTTACGTTATTGGCTTTACAGTATAGCCATCAGAAGAGGAAAGTTCGATCTAAAAAATTGTATTATCAATAATTCGATTATTTTTAAGTGATTTTCCTGTTCGTCTTGGAGATTTACAGTTGATTACTTTTTTCGAAGGTTTTCAAAGTCTTTGAAAACTTTATTACCGAAATGTCGCTAACGAAAAGCCTATTTCGAAACAGACAAAGTTTCAGACAAATTCCGAAAAGTTACGAACGCAAACTTTGTCAATTTAGATAAAAAGTAGTGGCCAAAAACTTAATTTTTCAGATTTCTAAACCTGTTTTTTTTTTGCAAAAATGCCCAACTAGCAACTGTATACAGGTATTTAGCCTATGACTTCAAAATATCGTCCCGTTATCAAAAAATAGCAGAAATTTGAATCTTATCTTGTGTTTCTATTCTTCTTGTACTTTATACATTGTCTTAATTTATTCTTCTTTTATTTTTAGACTTGCATCAAAACCTTGGTCTCGTTCCTATTAAGTTTGTCTAAAGTTTTGTTTGCCTTATACAAAAGCATATATGCTTTTTATTTATGATATGTTTTGCTTACCATCTGTAGAAGACTGCTACTTATTCTGGGATACTTTTTCAATAAAATGATTTTACATTTTTACGATTTCTTTAGAATGATGTCATAGCTTAATGAACAACAACAGTTACATAACTTAAATTGAAATAAATATTCGCAGTTTTGAAGAAATAACTGTATCTATTAAAAAGTGTTTGAAATGGCAAATGAAATCCGAACATGCTTTCCATAAATTAATTATTATTTCAGACCAGACTTTTCGTGAACTTTTTTTATTTTATCATGTTATCCTGCAGAAATCAGTTTCTACTTTAAATAAGGAAGTTTTGCGTAGGCGAAGATTTCAATTCAGCCACTAAATTTGCATTAAGAAGTTAACTTTGCAATCTGTTACAAAACTGGAACTTAAAGTTTAATTTATTATCTAGCGGGTAACAAAAGAGGCGGTCTAATACTACCTAACAGCGATAATTTTCAGTCGACGTAAATGATGATGATACATTAATTTTTTCTTCTTCCTTGTACTTATTTCGCCGTATCGTATCAAACAGTTCATAATATTTTTTGAACTTCAAAAGTAAAATCCTGCCGTAGCTTTTGTTTATTATTTTTTATTTAGGTGTATTAAAAGGTGTAATTAAAGTATTTTTTATATTTTATGCTACGGTCTCACATTTACATTTCGCTGAAATGAGAGATCAAAAGGAACGACGGAAGTTATTAAGGCAGTAATTCGCAATTCCATAATATTCTCCCTTCAGTTATTTCCCAGATGTGTAATAAAGTAACGACTAAACACTCTGATATACAGACTGTCCCATTTTAAATTACTCACCTGGAAACTTCGTCAGGGAAAGTGCTTAAACTAAACATCACCTCTACAAAAGTTGTAGGGTACGAAGAGGAAATCTATATCCATAGTTACTTAAAATTGGACCTTAAATAAATTGGAATTTTAAACAGCACTTTCTATTATTGACATTTTTTGGATTCGGAAACTGTGTNCAAAATAATAAATTTATGATTATAATAAAATTCCGGTGTTGTCTTAGTTTTATTGAATTACTTATTTAATCTATCCAGTTATGGTTCAGCATTGCACCAACTATAAGGTTATTCAGGGTTTTGTTCGGAGGAGAAGGCTCAAAATAATAATTAATTCCTTATCAATTTAAATACAGTTTTCTTCGATTCAATTAAAAAATGTTTCTTTTTTGAAAACATCCTTATCTCTAATTGTTTAGTATGAAAGTAATCTTGATATAATTTTACTGAAGCGTACTGACATGAAGAATTGTGCCACTTAATGTTTACTTTTGAGTTTCTCAGGAACAAACTCTGTCGTTTATTCACAGATTTATAGTTCGCTATAAACGCTCAACAGACGAAGATTGATTCAAGTATTTACGTTCGTTATTATACTAAGTGATAATAAAGTAAAAAAGAGTATCTAAGAATAAACATAATTTATTTTATGGTGATAAAACTTTTATAGTAACCTTGATATACATTTGTACATAAATGAAAACAAAAATAAGGAAACTTTCAAATGTCTATTTTAAATAAATAGGTAAAAACAAAAGAAATTATTATTCAATTTCCGTATTTGCTGAAGAATCAATGCTATTAGAGACTGAACTGTTTGTTTATAGATATCCATTATTTAGTTTTGATATTTTAATTTAATGTCACTGAACTACTAAGTGTAGTCAAGAAATTCATCATTCATCATCCAAGGCGACAATAAATCTAGAGATACACTATCCGTCCCTCCGTTTGTCAGAGGGTTGTGGTATCCAAACGAAATGGGATGTTGACTCGAAATTCAGGCATAATATGTAAATCCTAGACCCAAAGACGAAAATGACATTTAGAGCTATAGGAGGCTATTCGAAGAGGGCACAATACGTGCACATAAGAGAAAAAATAAATAATTGTATCCGTTGAAACGAGTCTTGCAAGCACAGTCTAAATTTGCGATTTAAATCTACATTGTAGGATTATCAAAATCACAGTTCTTTGATGTATTTTGCTATTAGGCCTGTTGCTAAAAGAGCTTTACGTAAGAAGAAGTAATTTTAAAAATATCTAAAAATAAAGTATCTACTTCAATTTGATCGATATTGACTACTAAACTGATAAATTTTTCACAGTGGTAAGTTTCTTACAGCCTCACAATTGACTAGGCTTTTATACGTGCATACAAATATTTGAAGCCAAACTGAACTTGTTGGCTTTAATTTTACTATTATCATAGAATGTTTTGAAATAGTTTCATTCAAGTATAAATAAATAAAATAAAACGTCACTGAAATAAAAGGTATTCTCCCTGTTGAAAAATATATAGTTACAGTTTGAATTGCTAATAACGAACCAGGAATCCTTCGTTTGCGTACTTTTTTTATTAGATTGTTTATGATTTTGGTTGTCTGACCTTTTAAACGTTAGTATAACGATAAAGAAGTGATTATTCTATCTGCAGTTCACGTGGGGCAACGGATATAAAATTATATCTTTCTAATGTCATAATACATAATTATAATAAATATTATTATTACATCTATCATATTTTTAATTTTCCATATTTTTAAGATTTTGTAAAACATCAAAAAAGTCAAAAACTTGACATTACAGCAATCGAAATTAAAAATATAACAGAACAAATCCAACACGAAAAATTGGACGAGTGTCGCAATAATTAAATTAATTCATATCCTATTTTTAAACGAGAAAAGTTCAACACAGTGACGATTTTAACTAATATCGCTTTAATTAGGGCGATAGCAAACTGCGGAAGCGTAAGCAATCATCTGGTTTTAAAGGTTAAAGCTCATGGTCACTGTCTAGTTTATATACGCGATTGTTTCTAAATGAAAACATTTTGCAAAATTTTAAGCGAATTTGTAGACATTGTTAAATATTTGTTACCAACGGAACCGTGTTATTTTAAGAAGAAAAGCTTACACGTAAGTATAGCTTAAATTTTGATGTAGAGTTTTGTTTACATATAATGTGTAGACCTTTTCTCAAAGGTTTGTTTAAAACCATTCCAGGACAAAATAAAGCTAACTATATAGAATGTCTCTTACGTAAATATTACAAAAGTATTTACTTGGTTCGGAATACAGATATTCCAAATCTCTAACAATGTTATATTAATCAAAGTTCCGAGTTGAATTCTTTCCTTGCTACATTTTTTTTTTCAGAAATTTAAAAGCTGGATATTGCGTTAGCTAATTTGCTTATGAACAATTTTGTGTGGGATTCTAACCAATTAGGGCAAAGAGCCGTTGTTTTTTTGCAGATTCCGAGCGAAAAAGGGAAAAGTTCTTTTTTTAAAATTAATTGATAAATATCCTCACATTTGCCTCATGCGCCTTTGTCATTAAAATTTTAATCTAGATATCGCACTGGCCGCAATCGATTCATTATTTAAATGGCAGTGCAACAATTTCTGCTGTGTTCCAATGTAACTGAATAAACAGATAAATGCGCTTGTTTTTTCAAATCCCGAACAGGGTTTAGAGAGAAATTGCCTTTTTAATTGCCCATTCAACGATTGAAATCCATGTTTTTTATTCAATTTGTTAGTTTAATTTTACGAATACCATCAAAATTGCATACCTTGCATTGCAATTCTTATCAATTTTTACATCCGCAAACAAAAAATGAGAAACATTTCCACTTACTTATGGTAAAACCTTTATCTGATTTATACTTGCTGGTACACAGTTGCGAACTTCTATCGTGGATAATATAGTAGGTACATAATATATGATGAGAATTTAAAATTTTCAAAATTGTAACAACTTTTGCTTCCCCATAGTCATTTATCTCCGTAAATGTACGACACCACTTTTGAACGCAGTTTATCGTAATGGGATTTAGCATTAGAAAATGGAATCCGTGTTGGTAGGTACCATTAAAGCAGCTTTCAACGCAAATTATCAAGTCTATTCATTTTAGATTATTTGATAATACACGTAAACGTATCGTATTAAGTCGCGGTTACAACGCCTCAGTTGTCACTACTACATCGCCAATTTGATTAATCTTAAATCTATCTTGTTGTGCTAAAATTACCAAATGGAAACCACACCGAGTGAGGAACACAACTTATCTATGTCTACTAATGTGATACTCTACATGAAATTTTACTATTTCAAAATAATAAATTTATGATTATAATAAAATTCCGGTGTTGTCTTAGTTTTATTGAATTACTTATTTAATCTATCCAGTTATGGTTCAGCATTGCACCAACTATAAGGTTATTCAGGGTTTTGTTCGGAGGAGAAGGCTCAAAATAATAATTAATTCCTTATCAATTTAAATACAGTTTTCTTCGATTCAATTAAAAAATGTTTCTTTTTTGAAAACATCCTTATCTCTAATTGTTTAGTATGAAAGTAATCTTGATATAATTTTACTGAAGCGTACTGACATGAAGAATTGTGCCACTTAATGTTTACTTTTGAGTTTCTCAGGAACAAACTCTGTCGTTTATTCACAGATTTATAGTTCGCTATAAACGCTCAACAGACGAAGATTGATTCAAGTATTTACGTTCGTTATTATACTATAATATAAAAGTTTAATGAATGGAATGAAAATCTTTTTGACAGCTTCTAACGACCCTCGGCAGAAACTTGTGTAAAAATAATTACATTATTCGTTTAACGCCAATCAAAAAGAAACATGGTCGACAAATAATTCAAAACTTTGCATAATTAACAACAAAAAAGGGAAAGAAAAGAACTTGAATCATTTTAAAAGAGAGGAAAAGAAAGGGTCTTGTCGGACATGAAATAAAATTATTTCCCCAGCTACCGTTTCTCAAGTCTTTTTAGGATAAAATACAAGAACTCATTTCAAACTAAGGCCGGTTGTCCACGAAGCCGATCAGACTGAAGTCGGAACGAACGACGACAGTTGAACGATAAAGATCGACCACGTATAGGTGAGTGTTGTAGAAGGGCCATGGAGGATACATACGCTGCATGTGTGTGAAAACTTCCTTTTTATGTTCAATTCATAGACTTGAATCTGTCATATGTGAAGAGAAAATATAATATATACATTTAAACGCATCTTTTTGCTGATTGCTGTAAATATCCGGATGCATTCAAAAGCGATGCAGTCGATACAAGCGCCTTTTTGTTATTCAACTACATTTTCCTAATCACGCGAAGTCCACATTTTGACTCTCTGTATATGTAGGTACTTTAATTGCGCTCGATATGGTTTATACGGAATAAAAAACTTAAGTACGGTTCACGTCGTTTTAATCATCTTCCGAACCGTCCGACCACAGTTTGTTCGGCTTCGTGGACAACCGGTCTAAGACTCGAGTCATTCTAGAAGTACCTCCAGGAAAAAATTTACTAAACAAACAAATCTAATCCTTTTCATTTTTGCAAGTGCTCGACGTTTTAATCAGTTAATGCTCCTCTTCAGGAAATCTTGAATATAGTATTTGTGTTTGTGCCGTTTTCTTTATAGATTAAGTTAAATGAAAATTTAATCTGTTGTTACTCAATTGGCTTTTTAGAATGGAAACTCACGACCCGTTTAAACGTCAATAATAGTGAAGACGTGATTTGATTTAAAACTTTTTTTTAAGCCGTAGCGTAGACGTCGACCCTTCTTGTAAACAAACAACTGAAGCTCAGAGCTGCCATAAGGGGAAAACCAATTTTAACAGGCATACATATATTAAACTAGCAATAGGAAGATAAAACGGAACGACGCATACGATAACGGAAAATAAAAAAGTTCTTGAGCTGGTGATCGTTTCTATTTAAAAAAATAAATGATAAAATTTTTAATTCCGTGTAGTAAAATTTCCAATTGCTATTGTCTGAAAGTCTTTGAAACATTTTAATAAGAGAGTTCGCTACTTCTAGACTTGTTGGAATTTTTATTGTTATCGATTTTGCATTTCAAAGTGAAACAAGGAGAGAAAAACATCAACAAACTTTATTGGGCAAACATAAAGATGCTCATATTTCACATATAAACGTCCCCAGCCGTTAAAAGGTTGTTTTTCTGAGAAACAAATTCCCTTGACAAGCGTTATCATCTTTTATCGCGGTGAGAGGCTCTTTGAAAGGTATTGATTCTAAACTTTGTTAGATATGAAGCCACAGCAGGCCAGAAATTTACGATTAAAAGTTAAACGAGCTTCATTATAAGAAGTAACTTTATGTCAGGAAAGGTTGGCTCGAATTCCGTGAGAAATTATAATGGTTAATCTATGTATCAATTAGGGTAGTCTAAAGTAGAGATTTCTTCAGATTCTAGGATTAAATGGGATAAACCCGTTTGAGGTTGTGATATGGAACTGATACAACAAATACATAGGTAGATTGGAGCGAACCAATTTTTAACTTTCGACACAAAGATAGACTTATCCTATTGCCGTGTCCACTGTTCTAAATATCTCTGGAAGTTTTCAGAGACCAGGGTCTTTAGCTGCCTCATGATTTTACTTTTTATCGTTCCAACGTCCTCCAGTGCCACCCTTACATGACTATTTTACATTTGGGTAACAAGAAGAAATTTCGTAGAACTATCTGGTGAGTAGGGATCGTGGTGATAGAATTACTCTCCAGAAGCAATTACTGTTCGATGTCTAGGCGCATTATCATGATGCATGCAACAATTTCTACGAACATTACTCGTTCTTCAGAAAGAAATTCGCGATGGACAACTTTATAAAGAAAGTGAGCAGCGCACCATTCACTTAGGATCGAGTTTTTCGACATATTTTTCATTTCCATTCTTTACTCCGTCAAAGAAACCAGATTGTGTAACGCAATCGTAGAAGCTCAGAGTTCGTGTATTTGTTGGACGGACTATGTATCTCATCGTACCTAGTTTAAGTTCTCGTATTCCTGAATAAATTCTCATCACGTGGACACATATCACGACCATAAAACGGATTCTCCAGCTTCACTTCACTATGCGTTTGTGGCCTGTTCGTGAAAATGACATCGGCTGTAATTCGCACGCATTTTCCTGGCGGGTTAGGAATTGTAATAACCGCGAAACGCACAGATGAATGTGAAAATTATGCAAACCCAGCATAATCTTGTTGAGCGGTCAGAATAAATTTGAAAGTGACAAAATTCATTTGCATTTCGTTAATCTACATTCACTTGTCAGAGCAAGGTGCGATAAACTGATGTTAATCAAGACGAAACTTTCTGATTTGCCTACTGTATATATATAATTACATGATTTGTTCAAATTCGTACAAACAAGACCTTTAATTTTACAAAGAGGCGAATCCTGCTAAGGTTGTTTTTTGAATGTGAAAACGAAATTGTTCAAACTTTCGTCATTTTCTATTCCCTCGGTAGTCTCCCAATTTGCCTAAGTGATTTTCCAGCAACAAGGCCTCCTATCGATTCGATTCTTTTTAAAGTTTGGCATTTTATGTTAAATTTAATGTTTTGTGACGTTACTCGCAAATCTATCATATCTTTCGAATAACCATCATGAAGCACATCAAAGCTTAAATAAGCAGTACGGTATAGATTCTTATTATATTTTAACAAAATGTGATGTTGTACAAGGAAAAGCTTCTTCAGGTTGTTATGCTGCATTAGTAAAACGTTTTTGTAACAATCACTGCGTCTGTGTATTAGAATACCTACAATTATTGGAACGTGCATGCCAGAAATGTGGAGCACACATTAACCGATAGATATATACGTAACTTCAAAAATCATCGAGCTCTAGTAACAAAATTGTTAAAATAAAGTCGTACAAATCAATTCATCTAAAAGTGCGCTCTAAAAATTTCGTATCTAATCGTTTGTAACTTGATCAGAGTAACCGAAATACGAACAAGTGAATTGCGATCGATGTTTCAAGCATTCGCAATTGCTTCCGATATCCAACTTTTTTAATTTGCTAAACGTCAAGTTGTTAAAACATTGGTACACAATTTCCATTTGCAACGCTGACAGAGATCGAGAGTCACAAAAGTAGAGGTACCTGCGAACGCAAACCGTGCCGTTTGGACCCGAGGGATTTCTGCATTTAAATTTCAATTGGAGTCGCTCGATTTATCATCACCTACCTACATACAACCTAGTAGTCGCGCGATAGCTATAACGGTTTGCATAAAATTGAGTTTGCGCCAGTTCGCGATGCTTGATGCTGATGCAGCTTCTGGGCGACATCGTTCACTCTTAATGATGCCAATTTTCTTATACGCAAAACGTACTCCCTAGCGTCCATTTAACATTCGCCAGTAAGATTTTGTATTTTTTAATAAAGATGAATAATAATTAAATACCTGCGATGCTTTTCAAATTTGACTACATTCTTCGCGAAAATCTACTTGGTACTTGAGGGTTGAAATTGAGGGTAGACTTGTCCAAACGCAGAATGTGTTTTATTAATAATATGCTTTTACCAGAGGTGTGCGAATATTTCGAATAACTCCTGAAGCTGGAATTTTCAAATTATAAATACCCAATAGACTTTTCGAATAACTAGCATTTTGTAAATTGTGATATAGAGTTAACATTACAATGTAATGATAAATAACCAGTTTCCAGTTAAACCAAGTCTAGACCTTTTTTCTATTTATTCTAGTTCTGCTTTTTATATGGAAATAAGTCACTATTGAATAAACGAATTCTTTTGGAATCCAGCACATTACATAAATAATATACAATTCTTACTAAATAAATTATTCATGGGTATCGTTTTTCTCTTCTATAGTTAGGTAATTCAGTTTTCGAGAAATATCAATCACTTTTTTCCTTTAGATGCTTACGGCGATCAGTCATGTCCTAGATTAAGGTTTCATCGATACCGATAAGTCGGAAATTTTTCTAGCATCCATTTACAGGCATCTGTTTACTTATCACATTATACCGTCAAAATAAAAAATTCTAAGAACACTTTATATTATGGAAATAGGAAAATACAATACGTCTGACGAAGGTAGTATTACAACGACTGCGTTTTTATGGAAATGAAGAGCAATCGGATCAATCACCATGTACCTGAATATCTAGTATACTGTAACATATATAACATTATTGACGGTTCTAGCGATTTTTTGACACCCTCTGCATCGCAAAAATGTTTTCCGTTGAAATTTTTCATCATTCTTGAGAAATAATGCCGCATGGGTTTAGGTCGACGAAATAAGGTGGGTGAGACTTGGTTGACTTTCAACGCTATACGAGATGAAACAGTCAGTCTCTTTATTGCCACAGTTCGAGGTTTTCATCTTGATTCACGCACAATATAGTGTACTGAGGAATAAATTTCACTTGCTGGGCAGTGTTTTCTTAGTCGTATCTATGTAGGTCTCCAACAGTAACTGGATTGCTGTTTTGCTTCGGGGTCACAGCCGTAACGCCAAGATTAATCTCCTGCGATAACTTATGACAAAAAATCAGAGTCAATCTGTGCGAGTTCATTCAATCCCTCGTACACTCCCAGACGGCTCTCCCTTTGAGAAACGGATCCTCTACGACGATCAAACATGATGACATCGTCCACNAAAATAAATTGAAACTTCATAAGAATGCTGAAGAAATACAAACTTTTCGAGAAAATCTGGAGAAATTGGAAGTTGAGCGCTTTTTAGGAGAATACTCTCGCTTAAGCTCTAAACGAAAACGCTTCCACAAGAAGAAGAATGCCGTAAATTTATATCCGAATATAAATCCTAGAATGAAGGAACTTTCAGAATTAGTCCACTAGTTTTAGAGATGATAAAAAAGTATTATGTTTATGTACAAAATATACATTTTTCATTTTTCGTTATAGTTTAAAAGAAAAATATTAGCAGTAAACGACCTTTTAGAAGCGTCTCATTAAATTTCTATAAATAATGTCGCAATTAACAGTTTTAATTAACAGAACCGTGCTGCTACCCTTCTTCAATGGTTTTAGTTAAAACATTAAGAAGGTTNAACGAGTCTTGCAAGCACAGTCTAAATTTGCGATTTAAATCTACATTGTAGGATTATCAAAATCACAGTTCTTTGATGTATTTTGCTATTAGGCCGCAAAGTATTAGATAGAATTATTATTTTCTTTATATTAGCAATAATGTTAACAAAGTGGCAGTTTTGAAGTCAGCTTACCTTTATTATTGGATGCATCCCTTCATTTTCAATCAGCCAAGAAAAACACTAATATTTCACATCCATGGCGTAGGTAAGCAAATCTCTTCAGGATTATGTTGAATTTGCCTGAAACGAAAATATTTTTTATTGGGTTTTGTTACGTTATTGGCTTTACAGTATAGCCATCAGAAGAGGAAAGTTCGATCTAAAAAATTGTATTATCAATAATTCGATTATTTTTAAGTGATTTTCCTGTTCGTCTTGGAGATTTACAGTTGATTACTTTTTTCGAAGGTTTTCAAAGTCTTTGAAAACTTTATTACCGAAATGTCGCTAACGAAAAGCCTATTTCGAAACAGACAAAGTTTCAGACAAATTCCGAAAAGTTACGAACGCAAACTTTGTCAATTTAGATAAAAAGTAGTGGCCAAAAACTTAATTTTTCAGATTTCTAAACCTGTTTTTTTTTTGCAAAAATGCCCAACTAGCAACTGTATACAGGTATTTAGCCTATGACTTCAAAATATCGTCCCGTTATCAAAAAATAGCAGAAATTTGAATCTTATCTTGTGTTTCTATTCTTCTTGTACTTTATACATTGTCTTAATTTATTCTTCTTTTATTTTTAGACTTGCATCAAAACCTTGGTCTCGTTCCTATTAAGTTTGTCTAAAGTTTTGTTTGCCTTATACAAAAGCATATATGCTTTTTATTTATGATATGTTTTGCTTACCATCTGTAGAAGACTGCTACTTATTCTGGGATACTTTTTCAATAAAATGATTTTACATTTTTACGATTTCTTTAGAATGATGTCATAGCTTAATGAACAACAACAGTTACATAACTTAAATTGAAATAAATATTCGCAGTTTTGAAGAAATAACTGTATCTATTAAAAAGTGTTTGAAATGGCAAATGAAATCCGAACATGCTTTCCATAAATTAATTATTATTTCAGACCAGACTTTTCGTGAACTTTTTTTATTTTATCATGTTATCCTGCAGAAATCAGTTTCTACTTTAAATAAGGAAGTTTTGCGTAGGCGAAGATTTCAATTCAGCCACTAAATTTGCATTAAGAAGTTAACTTTGCAATCTGTTACAAAACTGGAACTTAAAGTTTAATTTATTATCTAGCGGGTAACAAAAGAGGCGGTCTAATACTACCTAACAGCGATAATTTTCAGTCGACGTAAATGATGATGATACATTAATTTTTTCTTCTTCCTTGTACTTATTTCGCCGTATCGTATCAAACAGTTCATAATATTTTTTGAACTTCAAAAGTAAAATCCTGCCGTAGCTTTTGTTTATTATTTTTTATTTAGGTGTATTAAAAGGTGTAATTAAAGTATTTTTTATATTTTATGCTACGGTCTCACATTTACATTTCGCTGAAATGAGAGATCAAAAGGAACGACGGAAGTTATTAAGGCAGTAATTCGCAATTCCATAATATTCTCCCTTCAGTTATTTCCCAGATGTGTAATAAAGTAACGACTAAACACTCTGATATACAGACTGTCCCATTTTAAATTACTCACCTGGAAACTTCGTCAGGGAAAGTGCTTAAACTAAACATCACCTCTACAAAAGTTGTAGGGTACGAAGAGGAAATCTATATCCATAGTTACTTAAAATTGGACCTTAAATAAATTGGAATTTTAAACAGCACTTTCTATTATTGACATTTTTTGGATTCGGAAACTGTGTACCTGCAATTTTGCTTTGAGGCTTTTCTCTTGATAGACGTTCTTCAGAAGTTATTTCAATAATAAGGCAGCAAAATGTTGAATTCCTCAGCCGAAATCAAAAGTAGAGGTTTCTATTTTACAAATGATCTTAAATATCAAGCTCAAGATCAAATTAGGGGCCACTATCCGATTCTTCTTTCCGAAACCAATTACTTTAGTATATGAAGATTATTTTTGGAGAATTGGTTGCTAATTTAAAATGGGACAGCCTGTATATTTACTGTACCCATCTAACAATTAATGCGAACAAATTACTCATCAGCTTCTGCAATATCTAAGGAAAACTCATGTACCTATCTACATAATATTTTTGAATACACTTAAATAAAAATAACTGAAAGATTGATTAACTGTTGACGGGGACGACATTTTAACAGTATTTCTCGTCCTTTTGACTCCTGCAGGATGTATAAATGTGGAACTTCGATTTTTTATCTATTATCAGGCATAAATAGATAAGTTGCTATTAAATATTTAATGTTTGGCCATCAAGAAGACTTCCTTAAGTCATATGCATAAATAATTATTTGTTTCAGAATAAGTGATAATAAAGTAAAAAAGAGTATCTAAGAATAAACATAATTTATTTTATGGTGATAAAACTTTTATAGTAACCTTGATATACATTTGTACATAAATGAAAACAAAAATAAGGAAACTTTCAAATGTCTATTTTAAATAAATAGGTAAAAACAAAAGAAATTATTATTCAATTTCCGTATTTGCTGAAGAATCAATGCTATTAGAGACTGAACTGTTTGTTTATAGATATCCATTATTTAGTTTTGATATTTTAATTTAATGTCACTGAACTACTAAGTGTAGTCAAGAAATTCATCATTCATCATCCAAGGCGACAATAAATCTAGAGATACACTATCCGTCCCTCCGTTTGTCAGAGGGTTGTGGTATCCAAACGAAATGGGATGTTGACTCGAAATTCAGGCATAATATGTAAATCCTAGACCCAAAGACGAAAATGACATTTAGAGCTATAGGAGGCTATTCGAAGAGGGCACAATACGTGCACATAAGAGAAAAAATAAATAATTGTATCCGTTGAAACGAGTCTTGCAAGCACAGTCTAAATTTGCGATTTAAATCTACATTGTAGGATTATCAAAATCACAGTTCTTTGATGTATTTTGCTATTAGGCCTGTTGCTAAAAGAGCTTTACGTAAGAAGAAGTAATTTTAAAAATATCTAAAAATAAAGTATCTACTTCAATTTGATCGATATTGACTACTAAACTGATAAATTTTTCACAGTGGTAAGTTTCTTACAGCCTCACAATTGACTAGGCTTTTATACGTGCATACAAATATTTGAAGCCAAACTGAACTTGTTGGCTTTAATTTTACTATTATCATAGAATGTTTTGAAATAGTTTCATTCAAGTATAAATAAATAAAATAAAACGTCACTGAAATAAAAGGTATTCTCTCTGTTGAAAAATATATAGTTACAGTTTGAATTGCTAATAACGAACCAGGAATCCTTCGTTTGCGTACTTTTTTTATTAGATTGTTTATGATTTTGGTTGTCTGACCTTTTAAACGTTAGTATAACGATAAAGAAGTGATTATTCTATCTGCAGTTCACGTGGGGCAACGGATATAAAATTATATCTTTCTAATGTCATAATANTTCCATATTTTTAAGATTTTGTAAAACATCAAAAAAGTCAAAAACTTGACATTACAGCAATCGAAATTAAAAATATAACAGAACAAATCCAACACGAAAAATTGGACGAGTGTCGCAATAATTAAATTAATTCATATCCTATTTTTAAACGAGAAAAGTTCAACACAGTGACGATTTTAACTAATATCGCTTTAATTAGGGCGATAGCAAACTGCGGAAGCGTAAGCAATCATCTGGTTTTAAAGGTTAAAGCTCATGGTCACTGTCTAGTTTATATACGCGATTGTTTCTAAATGAAAACATTTTGCAAAATTTTAAGCGAATTTGTAGACATTGTTAAATATTTGTTACCAACGGAACCGTGTTATTTTAAGAAGAAAAGCTTACACGTAAGTATAGCTTAAATTTTGATGTAGAGTTTTGTTTACATATAATGTGTAGACCTTTTCTCAAAGGTTTGTTTAAAACCATTCCAGGACAAAATAAAGCTAACTATATAGAATGTCTCTTACGTAAATATTACAAAAGTATTTACTTGGTTCGGAATACAGATATTCCAAATCTCTAACAATGTTATATTAATCAAAGTTCCGAGTTGAATTCTTTCCTTGCTACATTTTTTTTTTCAGAAATTTAAAAGCTGGATATTGCGTTAGCTAATTTGCTTATGAACAATTTTGTGTGGGATTCTAACCAATTAGGGCAAAGAGCCGTTGTTTTTTTGCAGATTCCGAGCGAAAAAGGGAAAAGTTCTTTTTTTAAAATTAATTGATAAATATCCTCACATTTGCCTCATGCGCCTTTGTCATTAAAATTTTAATCTAGATATCGCACTGGCCGCAATCGATTCATTATTTAAATGGCAGTGCAACAATTTCTGCTGTGTTCCAATGTAACTGAATAAACAGATAAATGCGCTTGTTTTTTCAAATCCCGAACAGGGTTTAGAGAGAAATTGCCTTTTTAATTGCCCATTCAACGATTGAAATCCATGTTTTTTATTCAATTTGTTAGTTTAATTTTACGAATACCATCAAAATTGCATACCTTGCATTGCAATTCTTATCAATTTTTACATCCGCAAACAAAAAATGAGAAACATTTCCACTTACTTATGGTAAAACCTTTATCTGATTTATACTTGCTGGTACACAGTTGCGAACTTCTATCGTGGATAATATAGTAGGTACATAATATATGATGAGAATTTAAAATTTTCAAAATTGTAACAACTTTTGCTTCCCCATAGTCATTTATCTCCGTAAATGTACGACACCACTTTTGAACGCAGTTTATCGTAATGGGATTTAGCATTAGAAAATGGAATCCGTGTTGGTAGGTACCATTAAAGCAGCTTTCAACGCAAATTATCAAGTCTATTCATTTTAGATTATTTGATAATACACGTAAACGTATCGTATTAAGTCGCGGTTACAACGCCTCAGTTGTCACTACTACATCGCCAATTTGATTAATCTTAAATCTATCTTGTTGTGCTAAAATTACCAAATGGAAACCACACCGAGTGAGGAACACAACTTATCTATGTCTACTAATGTGATACTCTACATGAAATTTTACTATTTCAAAATAATAAATTTATGATTATAATAAAATTCCGGTGTTGTCTTAGTTTTATTGAATTACTTATTTAATCTATCCAGTTATGGTTCAGCATTGCACCAACTATAAGGTTATTCAGGGTTTTGTTCGGAGGAGAAGGCTCAAAATAATAATTAATTCCTTATCAATTTAAATACAGTTTTCTTCGATTCAATTAAAAAATGTTTCTTTTTTGAAAACATCCTTATCTCTAATTGTTTAGTATGAAAGTAATCTTGATATAATTTTACTGAAGCGTACTGACATGAAGAATTGTGCCACTTAATGTTTACTTTTGAGTTTCTCAGGAACAAACTCTGTCGTTTATTCACAGATTTATAGTTCGCTATAAACGCTCAACAGACGAAGATTGATTCAAGTATTTACGTTCGTTATTATACTATAATATAAAAGTTTAATGAATGGAATGAAAATCTTTTTGACAGCTTCTAACGACCCTCGGCAGAAACTTGTGTAAAAATAATTACATTATTCGTTTAACGCCAATCAAAAAGAAACATGGTCGACAAATAATTCAAAACTTTGCATAATTAACAACAAAAAAGGGAAAGAAAAGAACTTGAATCATTTTAAAAGAGAGGAAAAGAAAGGGTCTTGTCGGACATGAAATAAAATTATTTCCCCAGCTACCGTTTCTCAAGTCTTTTTAGGATAAAATACAAGAACTCATTTCAAACTAAGGCCGGTTGTCCACGAAGCCGATCAGACTGAAGTCGGAACGAACGACGACAGTTGAACGATAAAGATCGACCACGTATAGGTGAGTGTTGTAGAAGGGCCATGGAGGATACATACGCTGCATGTGTGTGAAAACTTCCTTTTTATGTTCAATTCATAGACTTGAATCTGTCATATGTGAAGAGAAAATATAATATATACATTTAAACGCATCTTTTTGCTGATTGCTGTAAATATCCGGATGCATTCAAAAGCGATGCAGTCGATACAAGCGCCTTTTTGTTATTCAACTACATTTTCCTAATCACGCGAAGTCCACATTTTGACTCTCTGTATATGTAGGTACTTTAATTGCGCTCGATATGGTTTATACGGAATAAAAAACTTAAGTACGGTTCACGTCGTTTTAATCATCTTCCGAACCGTCCGACCACAGTTTGTTCGGCTTCGTGGACAACCGGTCTAAGACTCGAGTCATTCTAGAAGTACCTCCAGGAAAAAATTTACTAAACAAACAAATCTAATCCTTTTCATTTTTGCAAGTGCTCGACGTTTTAATCAGTTAATGCTCCTCTTCAGGAAATCTTGAATATAGTATTTGTGTTTGTGCCGTTTTCTTTATAGATTAAGTTAAATGAAAATTTAATCTGTTGTTACTCAATTGGCTTTTTAGAATGGAAACTCACGACCCGTTTAAACGTCAATAATAGTGAAGACGTGATTTGATTTAAAACTTTTTTTTAAGCCGTAGCGTAGACGTCGACCCTTCTTGTAAACAAACAACTGAAGCTCAGAGCTGCCATAAGGGGAAAACCAATTTTAACAGGCATACATATATTAAACTAGCAATAGGAAGATAAAACGGAACGACGCATACGATAACGGAAAATAAAAAAGTTCTTGAGCTGGTGATCGTTTCTATTTAAAAAAATAAATGATAAAATTTTTAATTCCGTGTAGTAAAATTTCCAATTGCTATTGTCTGAAAGTCTTTGAAACATTTTAATAAGAGAGTTCGCTACTTCTAGACTTGTTGGAATTTTTATTGTTATCGATTTTGCATTTCAAAGTGAAACAAGGAGAGAAAAACATCAACAAACTTTATTGGGCAAACATAAAGATGCTCATATTTCACATATAAACGTCCCCAGCCGTTAAAAGGTTGTTTTTCTGAGAAACAAATTCCCTTGACAAGCGTTATCATCTTTTATCGCGGTGAGAGGCTCTTTGAAAGGTATTGATTCTAAACTTTGTTAGATATGAAGCCACAGCAGGCCAGAAATTTACGATTAAAAGTTAAACGAGCTTCATTATAAGAAGTAACTTTATGTCAGGAAAGGTTGGCTCGAATTCCGTGAGAAATTATAATGGTTAATCTATGTATCAATTAGGGTAGTCTAAAGTAGAGATTTCTTCAGATTCTAGGATTAAATGGGATAAACCCGTTTGAGGTTGTGATATGGAACTGATACAACAAATACATAGGTAGATTGGAGCGAACCAATTTTTAACTTTCGACACAAAGATAGACTTATCCTATTGCCGTGTCCACTGTTCTAAATATCTCTGGAAGTTTTCAGAGACCAGGGTCTTTAGCTGCCTCATGATTTTACTTTTTATCGTTCCAACGTCCTCCAGTGCCACCCTTACATGACTATTTTACATTTGGGTAACAAGAAGAAATTTCGTAGAACTATCTGGTGAGTAGGGATCGTGGTGATAGAATTACTCTCCAGAAGCAATTACTGTTCGATGTCTAGGCGCATTATCATGATGCATGCAACAATTTCTACGAACATTACTCGTTCTTCAGAAAGAAATTCGCGATGGACAACTTTATAAAGAAAGTGAGCAGCGCACCATTCACTTAGGATCGAGTTTTTCGACATATTTTTCATTTCCATTCTTTACTCCGTCAAAGAAACCAGATTGTGTAACGCAATCGTAGAAGCTCAGAGTTCGTGTATTTGTTGGACGGACTATGTATCTCATCGTACCTAGTTTAAGTTCTCGTATTCCTGAATAAATTCTCATCACGTGGACACATATCACGACCATAAAACGGATTCTCCAGCTTCACTTCACTATGCGTTTGTGGCCTGTTCGTGAAAATGACATCGGCTGTAATTCGCACGCATTTTCCTGGCGGGTTAGGAATTGTAATAACCGCGAAACGCACAGATGAATGTGAAAATTATGCAAACCCAGCATAATCTTGTTGAGCGGTCAGAATAAATTTGAAAGTGACAAAATTCATTTGCATTTCGTTAATCTACATTCACTTGTCAGAGCAAGGTGCGATAAACTGATGTTAATCAAGACGAAACTTTCTGATTTGCCTACTGTATATATATAATTACATGATTTGTTCAAATTCGTACAAACAAGACCTTTAATTTTACAAAGAGGCGAATCCTGCTAAGGTTGTTTTTTGAATGTGAAAACGAAATTGTTCAAACTTTCGTCATTTTCTATTCCCTCGGTAGTCTCCCAATTTGCCTAAGTGATTTTCCAGCAACAAGGCCTCCTATCGATTCGATTCTTTTCAAAGTTTGGCATTTTATGTTAAATTTAATGTTTTGTGACGTTACTGGCAAATCTATCATATCTTTCGAATAACCATCATGAAGCACATCAAAGCTTAAATAAGCAGTACGGTATAGATTCTTATTATATTTTAACAAAATGTGATGTTGTACAAGGAAAAGCTTCTTCAGGTTGTTATGCTGCATTAGTAAAACGTTTTTGTAACAATCACTGCGTCTGTGTATTAGAATACCTACAATTATTGGAACGTGCATGCCAGAAATGTGGAGCACACATTAACCGATAGATATATACGTAACTTCAAAAATCATCGAGCTCTAGTAACAAAATTGTTAAAATAAAGTCGTACAAATCAATTCATCTAAAAGTGCGCTCTAAAAATTTCGTATCTAATCGTTTGTAACTTGATCAGAGTAACCGAAATACGAACAAGTGAATTGCGATCGATGTTTCAAGCATTCGCAATTGCTTCCGATATCCAACTTTTTTAATTTGCTAAACGTCAAGTTGTTAAAACATTGGTACACAATTTCCATTTGCAACGCTGACAGAGATCGAGAGTCACAAAAGTAGAGGTACCTGCGAACGCAAACCGTGCCGTTTGGACCCGAGGGATTTCTGCATTTAAATTTCAATTGGAGTCGCTCGATTTATCATCACCTACCTACATACAACCTAGTAGTCGCGCGATAGCTATAACGGTTTGCATAAAATTGAGTTTGCGCCAGTTCGCGATGCTTGATGCTGATGCAGCTTCTGGGCGACATCGTTCACTCTTAATGATGCCAATTTTCTTATACGCAAAACGTACTCCCTAGCGTCCATTTAACATTCGCCAGTAAGATTTTGTATTTTTTAATAAAGATGAATAATAATTAAATACCTGCGATGCTTTTCAAATTTGACTACATTCTTCGCGAAAATCTACTTGGTACTTGAGGGTTGAAATTGAGGGTAGACTTGTCCAAACGCAGAATGTGTTTTATTAATAATATGCTTTTACCAGAGGTGTGCGAATATTTCGAATAACTCCTGAAGCTGGAATTTTCAAATTATAAATACCCAATAGACTTTTCGAATAACTAGCATTTTGTAAATTGTGATATAGAGTTAACATTACAATGTAATGATAAATAACCAGTTTCCAGTTAAACCAAGTCTAGACCTTTTTTCTATTTATTCTAGTTCTGCTTTTTATATGGAAATAAGTCACTATTGAATAAACGAATTCTTTTGGAATCCAGCACATTACATAAATAATATACAATTCTTACTAAATAAATTATTCATGGGTATCGTTTTTCTCTTCTATAGTTAGGTAATTCAGTTTTCGAGAAATATCAATCACTTTTTTCCTTTAGATGCTTACGGCGATCAGTCATGTCCTAGATTAAGGTTTCATCGATACCGATAAGTCGGAAATTTTTCTAGCATCCATTTACAGGCATCTGTTTACTTATCACATTATACCGTCAAAATAAAAAATTCTAAGAACACTTTATATTATGGAAATAGGAAAATACAATACGTCTGACGAAGGTAGTATTACAACGACTGCGTTTTTATGGAAATGAAGAGCAATCGGATCAATCACCATGTACCTGAATATCTAGTATACTGTAACATATATAACATTATTGATGTTTCTAGCGATTTTTTGACCCCCTCTGCATCGCAAAAATGTTTTCCGTTGAAATTTTTCATCATTCTTGAGAAATAATGCCGCATGGGGTTGATTTTCAACGCTATACGAGATGAAACAGCCAGTCTCTTGATTGCCACAGTTCGAGATTTTCATCTTGATTCACGCACAATATAGTGTTCTGAGAGGAATAAATTTCACTTGCTGGGCAGTGTTTTCTTAGTCGTATCTATGTAGGTCTCCAACAGTAACTGGATTGCTGTTTTGCTTCGGGGTCACAGCCGTAACGCCAAGATTAATCTCCTGCGATAACTTATGACAAAAAATCAGAGTCAATCTGTGCGAGTTCTTTCAATCCCTCGTACACTCCCAGACGGCTCTCCCTTTGAGAAACGGATCCTCTACGACGATCAAACATGATGACATCGTCCACTTTTTAAATCACTACATTCCTCTACTCCGAACGTTGAGTAGCGACCCGTACAAAATCATCCGACAACCTCTGAATTGTGCAAACTAATCGCAAATTCTTGCCTAATAAGTTCTTTTGTATCAGATTTCTTGTGCTGCCGGTTCAATCAGGATTCGATGCTCTTCTGCTATTCCGGAAAGCTTTTGAAATTTTGAGATATCTATTAAAGTCACCTTGTCTCATAGATAGTGAATGCTACCTGATATAGTTACGTATTTACATACCCACACAAATCAATTATCATCCCTATTGGACACCCCTCGTATATTACAGAAGTCACACCATCCAGTTGATATTTGGATAGTCAGGAATAGCGAATATACACCCACTTAAGATTTAAAATGATCTAAACCTACTTATTTTTTTAAAAAAATATCCTAGAATGAAGGAACTTTCAGAATTAGTCCACTAGTTTTAGAGATGATAAAAAAGTATTATGTTTATGTACAAAATATACATTTTTCGTTATAGTTTAAAAGAAAAATATTAGCAGTAAACGACCTTTTAGAAGCGTCTCATTAAATTTCTATAAATAATGTCGCAATTAACAGTTTTAATTAACAGAACCGTGCTGCTACCCTTCTTCAATGGTTTTAGTTAAAACATTAAGAAGGTTCTTTGTCTTCCTTTCATAATTAATAATGGGGTAGGTTATACCGAAGTTCTTTTACATTTTTTTTATTCCGACTCCTTCGAGCCAACATGAATTACGAGATCCAAACTAGCGAAAATTTTCACTTTTTTTTTCAACCAGCTATTGACTAACCATTTTCTTTTACACTCAATTTCGACTATGACAGGATTACAAATAAAAGACATATTATTTCATAACAGCAGTATATGTTTACTAATTCTCTTCAATGAAACAATATGCCTTAATCAACACAGATAAAAATTTCAGTTGCTTTCTTATACTATTCGTAAGGAAAATTTTTCATGTCGAAATAAGCGTTCGGCTGCTTAAGCTTCGATATTAAAAGTTTTCGGTGTGTAAATATAATGCAATAGCAACATTCATAGTGATAATTGCCTTTTTTTCTGTTACAGGTTCAGAACAATGGACAGTTGTACGCTACACAAGCTATCGATAGGAAGCACACTACATTTACAGATCGGAGTCAACTGAAATACGCTCGACGTCTTGTAGTCAAATTAGGAAGTGCAGTAATAACAAGAGAAGATGAACATGGTCTTGCATTAGGCAGACTTGCATCGATCGTTGAGCAGGTGAATATGGACGAAATTTCTCATCAGGAGAAACTTTAAGTAAAACCACATTTGTCAAGTGGGTGAGGTTATCATTTCAGTCAGTTAAAAAAGTGAATTTAGAAAGATAAAATCAAGATGTTCCGCAAATGTATTCAAGAAATTCTAATAATTATTATGTCGGTAATTTAAATATTGCGTTTCAGTCGTAGTCGATATAATCAATACGGATACGTTCCGAAACGTAATTTTGGGCTCCTATAGACTACGCTTATATCGTTTTATGCGTACGCAAGTGGTGTGAACTTAAATTATAACTAACTTTGTGTTCTGAATAACATACCTACGTATCAGTTGTAATGAAGCAGCTCAATATCGGTTAGGCATGTGAAATAGTCCGAAGACAGAAAATGATGCAGAGAAAACTGCTCCAAGTTTTCGTTTAAGGGAAAATCTTAATAAAGTTGGTAAGCTATTCAACGCACGGCNTTAGAAAGATAAAATCAAGATGTTCCGCAAATGTATTCAAGAAATTCTAATGATTGTTATGTCGGTAATTTAAATATTGCGTTTCAGTCGTAGTCCATATAATCAATACGGATACGTTTCAAAACGTAATTTTGGGCTCCTATAGACTACGCCTATATCGTTTTATGCGTACGCAAGTGGTGTGAACTTAAATTATATCTAACTTTGTGTTCTGAATAACATACCTACGTATCAGTTGTGAAGAAGCAGCTCAATATCGGTTAGGCATGTGAAATAGTCCGAAGACAGAAAATGATGCAGAGAAAACTGCTCCAAGTTTTCGTTTAAGGGAAAATCTTAATAAAGTTGGTAAGCTATTCAACGCACGGCCAGCTTAACTTTCGAGAACGGAAGATATTACCCTGACCAACTTTATTCAACTTTTATTCCGACTAAAAAAAGAGAACGTTCTGCCTGGCAAACTTAATCGTACAGAGTTTCTAACTTAGGATTAAACAGACTACGTGTATAAACAAATCTTTTGTAAACTTCAATACCATTCGAACGCTTTTCATCCGAAATGGACCGCCTTTACTGGAATATATTTTTGTTGATATAAGCAAGTTTAATTTTAATGCCTAATGGATAAATCTGAAGCAAAAATAATCTTGGAAGTTTCATAAATAGGAAAACAAACAAACCTTCATCCTCGATGTGTACAAAGGAAGCTCACATTTCATTTTTGACATATACGTAAACATATGAAGGATATATCGATTGAAACTACTTTAAAGTTTGACTATACGTATGGTATATATACATTTAATAAGGACACAGTAAAGAAGTACAACGCAGTTAAATTTATTTTCGTGTAGGAACATATACATACGCTGTGATATCTATTGTGATACCCCAAAAACAAAATCCTTTAAAAATTTTATTAAAGCTAATTTCAGTGAGTGTCCGCTGTATTATTGATAAAGGATATTGATGTAAAGGTTTCTATTACCGCTTCCTCTACGGCTTACATTTATACTCAGAAGTGGTTGAATTATTAAGATTTATATGGTTGCAGTCAAGTGTAAAGGTCACAAGGAAAAAAGAAGGAAGAAAAGAATTTGACGAGCAATTTAGCAGAATGGAAAGCAATAAAAACACACACACATAAGTACAATTCAATTCAATATTAAAAGACTCACTTAAATACACCTTCTTCCTCCTTGCAAACGTAACCTAACCAAACCCAGATAAGTTCTTGCTCAGTCGACAATATTTCAAACAGCCTAAGCTGGTGGTGATTAGCAGTGATAATATTATTAAAGTGAAGGTGGAGCGGTGACTGAAAAGGACCTTATTGAACACTCACGTTAGCGGCAAATGTCTGTAGATGTCGTTTAATACGGTGTCTATAGTTACTTATTAACCTAACCCACTTTAGGTAAATCAAATTCAAAGAGTAGAACATTACGCTAGAATTGTACATACTGTGGTAGGTATTTCGAAGCGCTGGATAGTTCTCGAATTGTCAAAGTTCGAACGTGCTTCGATGGATACGTTAAACTTGCGATACTGAATGTCTGACTAGGAGCCCAGGCACCCGATAAAGACCAGTCTAGAGAACTACGACTGTGATTAGAGCATCGAGAAACCGCACAATAAACGGAGATGGCAGACTTTACGGCAGTTAAACTGTTTAAATACGTTACAGTTTGCATCTCTCGCTTAAGCTCTAAACGAAAACGCTTCCACAAGAAGAAGAATGCCGTAAATTTATATCCGAATATAAAAAATTAAAATCAATTGAGTAAACAGAGAAATATCAATGAAACACGAATAAATCGTTATTACTTAAGTCAAACATAAACAATTGATCATAACTGATAGAGCAGCTCGAAAGAACTACTTTATTAGGTAATTGTGAGCTTTATTTAGTTTGCCAAAAGATTCATGTGGCATTTACATTCGTCAACAAACTTTAGAACAACAAAAATATATCCAAATAGAGGCAGTATCGATAAATTACCGACCAAGCAAAAAAGCTGCTAAAGATATAATATGTTATATTCAGATAGAGACAATGATCGCCGGAACATATGAGGATGTCAAAGGAAAGTATTGAAGAATAGCTTTCGGAGTACTGGAAAAGGAAAACGGCATAGGAAAAAGTTAAACAAAACAGACACTGCGCGTTTCGTTATTCACATTGTCTTCCCTCTGTTGTTGTTTAATATATAACTGCAATAGAAGTGTTAATGGTCAGCTAATTCTCGCAGATAAATAATTTAAATTTATTGCCTGATTATCGCAATATGCAGGTTGCAGACCACAATTTATGTACATGTATTTGAATGTTTGAAATGTACGAATGAGAGCTTAATACTCGATTGTAGCATTAAGTGAAATTGAAAACTATTAATGATAGAATAGTATGCGTTGTATCAGATTGAGTTAAATTATCGGCTATAGATTAATATTATTACTGCAAACACATTAATTATTAAATTCCATATGTCGGTTGCCAAAATCAGTCACTTTTCCATATACTTAATATATATGTTTCATTGACCTAACACAACCATTCGTTTTAATTAATTAGTTTCTTTGTTCGACATTTTGAATCAAGTCCGATTTAAATTATTGAATGAATAGTTTCCATAGTTTAATGGATTTAAACTTTTCGTAATATATATTAGTGATACGTATCTATATTATTCCTACAAATAGTATGTTATCTACGCAAAACTTTTATTCAAAATATGGAAGCGCGCCTGATTGTGGTGGTAACATTTCATAACGCTATAGATATAGGTACTACATTTGTAAAAAAAGGTGGAACGTATATTATGGAACATACGAATTAGTTGCGATTTATGTTCAACTTACATAAATTTCCCGATAACTAGAGCAACCGACATCTTTATTCTAATCCAATCTAGGCATATCGCTCATCCACTTAAACCCTGCTTCTGTTTCTAATATGTCTCTAATTAGCCCTTCAGAAGGTGTCCTACCAACTTGTCTCGTCTATATCTTATTAACTCTCACAACTCCGTTTGGTTCTCCTACCCTCCTCATTTCTAACCTTTCCTATTAAATTAGCAGATATTCATAAAAATTGGCGAAAATCCACCGATTCCTTTTTAGAGAGCGTACAAATTAACATCCCTTTTCTCGTTCTAAAGCAACAGTTTGGAAACGATTATAAACTCAAAAATGCCCATTCTATCCTTGTGGACCGAGTTGCCTGCTAAACGTCCGTTGTCACAACAAATTGGATTTTTACACGGGAATATTTGATACCCGGCAAAACGACGCGGCTTCACTCGATGAACGGTTCAGGAATTTTATGAAACTGGAACAATGCAATAAAAAAATAACATAGAGCACTATCGAACTGTTTACAAGGCTAACAGACTAAAACAGTTTTAGTATCAAACAATATCTATAGCTTAGCGGTCACCCCTCCCCAATATCACACATTCAATCGACTGTTCTTGTTGTAGGTCACTGAACAGCTTTTCCTATATTTTGAGCATTGTGCTAAGTTTAAATTTGTTATTGCGATAATTTATGTTTAAGCTTTCTCTTCCTTTTATACCACTTTAATTTGATAAAACGGTACTAAAGGATGATTCGACTGAACCAGAAACACGAAGCATTCTGTGCCTCCCTTTCCGTCTTGCGATTGTTTCTATCGCCGCAGGTTGTTTCAATTATTTCCAAAATGCTCAAACTGTGCGGCAAAATGCAACTCCGATTCTAAACCAAGCTTAACTACAATAATTCCACCACCCCATTATCTTCTAGTCACACAAACTTGAAGATTAACTTCTTATAAACGATCTAGATAAGGTTTATTTTACGTGCATGTAAATGAGTCTTATCTCGGGACCATTTGCGTGGTTTTAGGGAACTTATATTGTTTAAAATAAATTGAAACTTCATAAGAATGCTGAAGAAATACAAACTTTTCGAGAAAATCTGGAGAAATTGGAAGTTGAGCGCTTTTTAGGAGAATACCTATCAAAATTTTCGTGAAAAGAAGTAATGAGAACAGAGGACGCTATGAAAGTTAATAAAGAATAGGCCCGATGAGGTGGACTTTTGAGGCATAAAGAAGTAGGTAGTGAGAGATCTACTAGAAGCAGAAACAAGAGCAAAGATGGTCATGGACGACCTTAGATTAGATTACAGCTTGAAAATAGAGATGCAGACTGCTCTAGTTTTCGAGAAATGCGAGACAGAATACTAAATGACGATGATGGTATGATTATATGAGTACCAGTCATAAATAGAATATTTTTAAAGAAATTATTTTTGGAATATATCTATTTTAACTGAGAATTTTAAAAAGAGAACAGTAACGTTGGTTTCTAGTTTCCTCCAAATAAAACGGTCATGTATTCAATTGGATATGAATCCGTTTTTTTCCATAAAATAATTAACACAATCTACGTTTTCGTTCTTGTTTATCAGACGCTTTCAATTCATGCATGTCGGTGTGTCTATTCGCGATAATGGCTTTTGTGGTGCACGGATCCAAGCCAAAAAATAGAAATAGTGTTTCAAAGCGAAATGTGAAAATAACGATAGCACAGCACAGACGCTACACTATATATGCATATATATTCATCAGAAGAGTTCACACCTCTGCACACAAAAATGTAGAAATGACATTTGTACAAATGTCAAAGACAATTTCATACTGGTAACTTAATCATTCCTGTCATGATTCTCTGCATCGTGTACGCGTCTAGAATGTATTTTATATAGTATTTTCTAGGTGCATGTTGATATTTGCAGGACAGTGATAAAGAATAGGAGTGTGAGGTAATCAACTTTACCACAGAAAATTTTACTGAGTGAATGAAGGCAGTCTTAATAACAATTGCTCAAAAAACTTTTACTAAACCTATTTAGTTAAACAAAAGGAGTCGAAATTTAATATCTTTAATAATAGAGCGTTATATACTAGCGTTTTACCAAAAAATTTTATAAAATGTTAAAGGACTGAACTTTGGCATTGTATTAAGATTTGTTGTTTTAAATTTAGACATCATTTTAAGATCAACTTTTATACCTGTAGGTGGCAGAATGTCAATTGGAAGGGCGAGAATGTATCATGGTAACAAGTGGAGCAGTTGCCTTTGGAAAACAGAAACTGGCTCAAGAACTACTGATGTCACTTTCCATGAGAGAAACCTTATCTCCAAAGGACCACACACAAGTAAGTGATGTAGTGGGAATACGATATATTACTTAGTTTAATTAAATCTAACGCCACAACTGTTCAGAATAATTTCATTCCGAAGAATCACATGCCACATTGAAGTTGGAATCGGTATATTTGCTAAATTCGTGACAACAATTCTGAACAAAGTAGCCACTCAACAGAATCATTTTAACACTAACAATATCATCTTGCAAAGGTAACTTAGGTATCTTATGAAAACCTTCTTACTTATTTTCTCCAATAACATCCATTTTAGTATTCTTATCTCTTCCAAACATTCAGCGAAACTGTCAAATACTACATTTAGAATAAGGATAATTGATACACTTTGAAGGGGAACATATAATCGCTATTAAAGAATAAGCTGCTTCAACATTGTCAAATTGTTTGGCGAGGATAATTTTCACCGCATTTTATAAATACCACACTCATGTGCTACGTAGCAAGGAACTAAGAATGATAATGTAACTATTACTTTAGTCGCATTAACCATTAAAACGCCCTAACCTTATTCGTTTGAGTTTGTATCACACTATTCAGGATCTAGCTTCGATAGAACACTGACGAAGATACATACTGCTAACTAAACAGCGTTTAAGGAATAAGTACGAACAGCATAGTGAACGCCATCTATAGACATATTGTGGGATTGAAGAATATTCAACAAGGTCCTTTCATAATAAGTGGATCCTATAATAAGCAGCTAAAATGACATTCACTACTTATATATTATTATCGATATCCGTTTAGCAACTCTTTTGCGTGCATTTCCATTTCGATTTCCACAAAAGAAGCTGATAATTTATTGAGATAAATACTTCCGAAATATTATCCCATATAAAAGCTTCGGCACAGCACTAGCGACGCATTTCAACTAAATCGCCCTTAATACATCTTTTATTGCTCCTTTCTGCTTGTTTCAGTGAAAAAGTTGGACAACAGATAAAGAAGATGTCTTGAGAAGGCTAGTGGCCTCCTTAGTGAAAGAGGCCATCAGAGAAAAGTACTAAATAAATAAAAGTTCCACTTTTAGCTAGGTGCCCTTTGGCAAAAACTTTTTAGGCACGTGTGTAAACAACAACGAAATTATTTTGTTAGCTTTTCAAGAAAAAAAGAGCTAAATAAAATCTACTAATTTAATAGTAAATAACTCCACACTATAAAATTAATAGAAAAAAGTTATTCATTTCCAACGAACAAGCTTTTTCGAATATCGCATATTGTATATTAATATGAAAAACTGTAGTTAGCAGTATTTACAGATTTACTTAATATTGCTCCAAAATGTGTAGGTATATAAAGTTAGTTAACTATTCAAAATTTTTAATTACAAAAGTTGTACCAAAGCATTTTAAAATGTCACCCGCATAGCCCCGGAGAAACTCATTAAAAATGTTTATAAATATTCCATAAAACAGGCGCTTTTTACAACAGCACATTTTGGGTATGAACAATATTTCGTGTTATTCTTGAAATCGACGAGTAAACGTTTGGGAGAGTAGATTTGGAGAACTATTGAAGATGGCGTAAAAATTCTTTCGTCAGCAGTTGACCCGTGCCAAGAACTACTTTGTTCTTTTGCAGAAACCAAAAGTGACATAAGTATGTATTATAATCGAGGTTTTGACCCGGCGTTCGGCATTAACCCGACCTTATTCGATTGTCGACAGAAATAAATTCTGGATCATGCAATTACAGTAATCTGTATAATCAAAGCCATGACCTAATTTTACAATTTATTCAATATTCTAGAGAGCAAAGCACTGTGTAATATCAGACGTGATGACCTTTCGTCTCTTTAGAATTCGCTATTCCTGAGAATTGGCATAGCTTAACGTTTTGCTGGTGATATGGAATGTCCGGTCCGTGCCTGTCAATTAGGTTGTCTATTGTTTCACATTATTGATTACGTTTTCAAATGTCTCTACATTTTCGAATTGAATAAATTTCAGCGAATTTTGATTGGTCGCTACTATAGGTACGTAGAAGGAATTGCTGCATACATTGGCATTAAATGGCTAAGAGTTGGAACAAGTTAACTGAAATTGCTTCTCCGGAAATTATAATCTATCGGACAGAATAATCAAATTACTCCAACAGAAATATACGAACGATTTCACTGAATGTTGTCAATTGAAGATTGATTTTTAGTTTTATAAAGTTAGTGTCATCATTCGTTAATTTCTTACTGAGAGTGGCATCTTGGGTGCCGAAACGGGTTTTAGGTGTTTAAAAACGTTTCTAGGTAGAATTTTCAATTTTAGTGTTTTATTTAGTTCAGTTCCACAGAAATCCAATCCAATTATTATTTTATCAAATTCAAAACTATGAAACTTATGAAAATGACAATTTTTTTATTACAACGATGAAGAATTGGATGAATTTTAAACAAAACTTTGAACACACCATAAAGTTTATGAAACTAATTTGTGATAATTGATTATGAACAGTTGGGTGACGGTTAGCCTTAGTAATTTTAGTGGAAACAAGGCAAACGCATTTACGAACCGTATGTATTAGAACCGTTATTTCACTCGCTAAATGTACCACCACATTTTATACATATATATAGGCAATATTCCATTTAACATAAACATAAGCGCCTATGATTATATGGTTGTATTAATGGCAGTATTGTTTCGGTTTACTCATTTTAGTCGCTTTATATAATGCTGGTGGTAATGGCTTAGAGATTAGCCTGGCATTCGCAAAGGCGACAGCAAAGCCAATGTTCCAAATATTAACATGGAGTTAGCATATTCAAACGCAAGAAAACAAGTACATCCAAGAAAATCGTCTAGCGACTGATACAGATAGTTTGCATTTGCTATTGTGTTTATCTCCGAAATGAGGCTGTACCACGTTATTGAGCAGTTTCTATTAGGGATATATATTTAACACATGACCAAACGAAACAACAATACAATTGTAAATTATTTCGCATTGCGCTACTTGCACAAGCAGCTTAACGAGAACTGTTGTCTCTTCAAACAGTTCAGGTATTATCTTATGCAAGCCGCAGCTTTAGCCGAAAATCGCTAATGGAATCATCAACGATATATTTAATTAACAATAATAGTTTTAGTTTAAAAACAATATAGCTGAACTTATACGAAACATAACAGGAGCGATTTCGGTTAGGAAACTGCATGTATATACTGATAGGTACTACGTGATGTACAAGATCCTGCAGGACATTAATCAGGAGTTAGGAGAACAAACATTAAGCTGCTTTTGTGTGACATCGCCGCCAATCGCAACAACCAGGGGCGGCATTGCCAAGTGTATGATAGATATAGCAGAATCTAGGGCTCACAACAACGATCTAGCTCGGAAATCATAATCATTCTTTTATTTCCAACATAAAATAATTGGAAAGCAAACTTGTTCTTATACAAAACCGAACTTTAAACTAAAAAGACGAGGAGATCACAGGGCTCTATTATGGAAAGGAAGGCATGAGATGGTTGAATACCTTCTGAGACGTGAAGAGTTAGTTACAGACATTAGGAGCAAGAGCAGAATAAAAGAGAGGTAGAAGAAAACCTAGATTAGACTATCGTTCGCGGAGAAAACATATTGACCCTCCTGACAACAAAACATCCTACACTTCTGCTCCTGCACATATCCATTCTACAAATTCTGTCCCACATAAAGCTCGAACGTGGACAATTGGTGTTTAGGTTGGCGGTTATCTCGAACGTCAGACATCTAAACATTACCCGTTTCTATTTACCTTTTTCTGCAATGTATGGTGCAAGCTGTGCAATTTATGTACATACAAGACGACCGGAAGTTATTATTGTGCTCGTGCCTCGTTCAAGCAAAAGGAATGTTCTGTGTGTAAATGTACACATTTTGTAGGTATATTCCACTGTAATAATATCGCATTAATTAAACTGTACAGGTATTTGAGTTTAGCTCAGTCGTACATTTTGAGCCGATAATTTTAGTTTGTTATCCAGTATTAGGTACCAACAAAACATAATTAAATTACAACCATTAATTAAGTAACTGTTTTATATTTGTTTCGTTATTTACAAATCCCACTCTTTATAAGTTTAATAAACTTTGGTCTCTGTGGTAAAACTTGCGATATATTAATGGCAAATATAAGTAAGTTTATTCTACGTAGGATAAGAAAATTGGAGTTCGAGATTTCTCTTTCTTGGTTGCGGAAACTCAACGGTTATTATTATATTACCGCTTCAATTTGTGATTTTAATTCCATGAAGTAATCTCTTCAATTAAAATGATAATTTTCTGAATGTCTTAACTTTTCAGTTTTCTGGAGTTTGTACCGATTCAGTCGTAATGAAACTTGTACGTTATTATGAAACGGCTTTACAGTTTTCTCAAATATTAAGTGAGTGTAATATTCGATAATATGTTCCAAATCATTGCCAGTGTTTGTCGGATTTCGAAAAACAGTAACGTACCCTATTCTCTTATTCAACATTTCGATCGAAGCACAGCAAAAAGGTGTACGCGTATTGAAATTGTCAGCAATACAAAGTATATTGCCAATAAATGATGACGAAGAAGTAACTATGTTCCTATATACCTGTATATAATAAGAGAACCGTGCCTGTTGGAATATGTATATCAGTAGGTTGTGTTACGTAAAATACCCATAACACTTTCTGTATTCCATTATTGTTGCATATATTCATGAATTCAAAACAGGTATATGTAAATTTCGATGTTGGGTTGCTAGCAGCTTATATGTTAGAAAATCCCTGCGATCAAATTGCTTCCAAAAGCACAAAGGAAGAAAATCAAATATTTTACATTCCGCACCCCACAGTTATTTCGTCATTTTACATGATCAAATTCCGTTTGTCGTTGGCCATCAAGTACAACATTCTCGTTTATGCATTCGTTACGGTAAAGAATCGAATAATGGTACCTACTAATAACTCCATCTCGATGATAATATCCATTATTTATTTCTTGTGATGTGCCCTTAGGTACTTATCCTAATTTTTGACGGCATAGAAAAGGATATCTGTAGAGATTTGTTATTTAGTACAAATTAAACGTATTTTAAAGTTAATTGGTCCTTTTCAATATTTTTATTGTTCCAAAACTGTGTAAAATATCTTCTGCAGTATTATCCATTTCGGTTATTATGTAACAAAGTTCGCGAACAGAAATGGCAAAACTTTTCGTGTGATGTGTCTGTCTGTCCGACCTTTACAACCTTTTTCGTTACAACCCCCTTTGACGTATACATAAACTTTTTGAAATAACTGTAAATTGTATTAACCCTCGTTTTATTTCAACAGTTAACATTCGAAGCTTTAACATGAATATTTAATAAGAGATGAATTGAATACCGACTAACTGTTGGAAGTTGTCAAGGTAGACACACGTGGGAATATACATTTCTCCCAAGCATCAATTCTCATGGTGTATACGTTGAAATTTCCTATATCACACTTATGTTCCCAATTGAATTGGAATTTATTGTTATTTTTGGTTATAATTAGTTCTAAACAATTAAAGCTATTGTTTATTTCTTCTTCAATGGTAAATTTAATATTAGGGTGTCGATTATTAGCAAATTTGGAGAAGCCAATATTTAGTAAAACATGCTAACTATTTATGCTAAGGAAAAATTGAGAAAACTTATTTTTATTGTTTTTCCTTTACAGTATTACATCAGTAAAGAAGTTAAGCAGTTAAACGGTAATTCCGCGTTTATTTTATTATTGCCATATGATTCAATAGATCTTTGTAAATGTAGGGGTGAATTGGGACATAGTAAATTGGAACCAAGATTTATAGCATTTGTGAACTGGTAAACGGAAGGTACCTGTCATTAATCTACTAAATTAACGGTCCAAACGGTGACTTTTGACTGTATCTACAACCAGGATTTATGATTTCGCCCTTCTACGGCGTTAATTCATTAATTCACAGGTAGCGGACTCTTAATCAGCAACAACAATTATTAAAATATTGACTTAGACTACGCTCTTTGTTTTCATGTAAATTAAACTCGCGATAACCCTCTCGTATTAAATGGAACACTGTTCTATACATTTCCTTTCCTTCTACAATTTTCAGATTTTTATTTGTAAATTATAATTGTTAACTGAATTGGACACATGTATCGCAAGCTTTATGAACTCAGAAAACAAGCGATTCAAACATCAAACTTTTAAACATTCTATTGTTTAAGTTGTTAATTTTGCATGCATGTTCTCTTGAACATTTTATAGTAAATTTTGTATTGTACAAACATTATCTTATACGTTTTCTCTCCTATTTATTTCAATTTTCTAAGATAAAGTTAAAACAGGCCGGTTTATACGAGTTTCGCCTAACTTGGCATTCGTGTCGTCGTATTTAAGGGTTGAAAAATTAAACTGGTTGAATTCATAAGCTTTTTATCAATATTGGTTAACTTTTCTACGAGTTTTTTACTTTAACATGAACGTGCTTTCAAAGTATGAGATGATTTGTAGGCCGATAAACTGATGCTATCGATCTTTTATTTCAGGATACAGGAACATTACTGGAACCAAGAGCAGCTGCAGCTGTGGGCCAGTCGGGACTTATGTCACTCTACGACGCTATGTTTGCACAGTATGGAGTCAAAATAGCCCAAGTTCTTGTGACAAAACCGGACTTTTATAATGAACAAACTCGAAAAAATCTGATGAGCACTTTAGCCGAACTGATTAGTCTTAACATTGTTCCGATCATCAATACAAACGATGCTGTTGAACCACCTCCACAGGTGACATTCCCAAATGAAATGAATATTAAATATAAGCAGAAATTTTCCGCTTTGTAGATGTCATTGTAATGAAAAGCAGTACATATCAAGAATATTTCATAAGTTAATTAACCGATCAATTCTTCATAATGAGCATTCCAGAAAATGAATTTCGAGAAAGTCCTTTTTCGAGCAAATTATTTTCAAGAAATATTCTGTGATATTAAATAATGTTCTAAATTTATTAAATTCTACGAAACTCTTCCGTAATATGCTTTAATTTATATTTTCGATAATTTGTTTCCCCCTTACGCTATTATTAAAATAAATTAACTTTAATCTATAACCAGTCTATTTAATATTTACAGGTCGATGAGCCTATAGGTGGTAAAAGTGGCAAAAGAGGGATAAGTCTCAAAGATAACGATAGTTTAGCGGCTATGGTCGCTGCCGAAGTGCAAGCCGACCTGTTGATATTGATGTCTGACGTGGATGGAATTTATAACAAGCCACCGTGGGAAGACGGCGCAAAAATGATACACACATTCACGTCCGATGTACGAAACACCATTCAATTTGGTCAAAAGTCGAAGGTGGGAACGGGCGGAATGGATTCTAAGGTTAATGCTGCCACATGGGCACTCGACAGGGGAGTTACTGTGGTTATATGCAACGGAACTCTAGAGAAAGCTATTAAAACTATTATGTCAGGGCGGAAAGTTGGAACGCTGTTCACCGATACAACTTTTAGTGGCTCGGTTTCCGTTGAAACCATGGCTGAAAATGGTAAGTTTACATTTAATGGCTGTAATGGAAGTTATCACCACTTGAGTAATTCCTGACCAATATTAGGAGGTCAGCATATATCTAAATTTTACTTACATCAGTGAGTTTCTAGTTAGTCAGTTGAATTGCCCCCTCTCAGAGGAAAAGGGCGAAGGAACTACGGGTTTGGTTGATTGAAAAACTTAATTTACAATAGAAACAAAACAATACTTAATTAACAAAAAAAGATAAAAGGTAAATCACAAAAGAAATTAATAGGTACAATGCTTAGATCACACTGCAAAACATTCACTCGTGAAGACCTTATAACTTATAAGTCAATAACTTAGTCAGTCATTACCGGTAAAATTATCTTTATCAATAAAATAATCCATAAACGGGCATTTTCGCACATTACGTCAGAAAATGTGTTTCTAAATTTTAATTTTAAGTTTCGGGGTCAAATTTCCATTTGTTTCTGTAATATTTGTGGACCGGTGATAATCATACCCAATGTCAGGATTGTAAGTATCCACAATTAATTTTGTAAATTTCATTAAAGTATCTACGTTACACATTTGTTTCAACGTAGAAACATTTTGAACATTTATCAAAGGAGGAATGTAATGATTTATTTCACACTCCTGCGTGCAAAAGCACATTCGGACGATCATTTAATTACTAAGTTGTTTCATGAATCCAGAACATGTGAGAATGTGGTTACATACCTATATATTCAATGTTTTATATGTTGTGCATAACGATGTCATTGATCATTTTATGTAAATTTCAGAAAACCACAGTGACAACATTCCCGCGGGAAATTTGCTGGTACATATCTTTGATGCAAGTTTTATTTCTCTTACACACTAACTCAACTGTAAGGAGAATAGTTGTCTGTTTACCAACAGAAATGTACCGAGCAATTTTACCTATTCATTCCGCATCGATAATGCCGTAAAAATTTCCTTTACTGAAAACGTTTCATTTCAGCACGCTCGGGAAGTAGAAGGTTACAAAGTTTGACACCGGAAGAGCGAGCTTTTTGTATCCACACATTGGCGGACCTTCTTATTTCAAAACAAGCCGACGTCCTGGACGCGAACGCGAAAGACTTATCGGAGGCAACGAAGTCGGGTTTGTCGAAACCTTTACTCTCCCGTCTCTCCCTTACGCCGGCCAAATTGAAGACCCTCTCCGTCGGCTTGAATCAGATTGCCGACTCGAGCCATCGGAATGTGGGCAGGGTATTGATAAGAACTAAGCTAGCAGACGGATTGGAATTAAAGAAGATCACCGTGCCCATAGGAGTGCTGCTTGTTATTTTCGAATCGAGACCGGACTCCTTACCTCAAGTTGCGGCTCTCGCTCTCGCTTCAGCTAATGGGCTGCTCTTGAAGGGAGGCAAGGAAGCCGTTAATAGTAATAAGGCCTTAATGGATCTGGTGAAGGAAGCATTAAGAAAAGTGGATGCAGAAAATGCAATCTCGTTGGTAAGTCTCAGACGTTTTGCAAACTTTATACCGCAGACTAACCATTTATTTACATTAAAGTACGCTTAATATTCACTCTATTAAACATAAACATCCGAAAATCCACGAATAAATAATTACCGTCGATTTTAAATATTTACCAATTCGACTACTGCAAAACTTGAATAAATGGGCAATTTCAAAGTCATTGGTTTCTAATCACATGCACCAATGACGTCAAACCGATCTAAACATAACGTTCCCTTTGGCATTGACATGCACTTGATAATTATTCAAATGTTAATAATAATATACACCAGAGAGCAGATTCGAAGATTAAAGAAGATTAGGGACTGTCGTGCAATAATATGAAAAGGTTATGTAGTTGAACGAAAGAAATGACTCCGCCGCTCAAAGGGCAAGATGCTCAAAGTAATAGTGCATACTATAAGCCGTCATATCAGCAAACCACTCGATAAAAAGATAAGAATTAAGCCAAAAGATGACTAATTGACACCCGCGCAAATATATAAGTAAAGAGTTTTGTTAAATATATATACTGACACAAAAATAAAATAAATGTCAAATCATTAAATAGAAGGTCTAGACTGAATGATGCTGTTATGTTACAGAGAGTAGTTTATGTAATTAAAAATGGATTAATTACTGTCGGCTTTCATGGCCGGAGCCAATGTGAATATTGGAGGTTTCCGGGCTTGCTACAGTAAAATCATCAACCAACCTAGACCACAGTCAGAAAGCCTGGAAACCTTCAATGTCCATAAAAATATTTTCACCGCGAATTTTTGAAAGTTTCAATTTTGTTACAAAACAGCTTCATCCACTCATTTCTTCACTTTTCACCCTGAAACGGTCTAATATTAAAGGATGCTATAATAAATCTGCCATGAATGAGGTGGTAACCGCCTGCATGTCGAGAACGGCTTCAAAACTAACCAATTTCAATCTTGCTGAAGTTTGAAATTGTCGAGTTAATTTAGATACATTGTTTCCCATTCATTATGTAAATATTTCTCATCAAAACTTTTGCAACAGGACCTCCACTTGCAATAAAAGCGGTTAAAACAGGCCGCGAAACTTAACGAACTTCCTAGTTAGTATTCAGTATCAAAACTGTATCTATTTGGCTCAGCAACTTTTTAAGAGTGCGGTTCTTAATCAAAGTTTTGCTAACTACACATGCAGCACCTGCGGTTGAATTATCGGTCCCATAAACTAACAGGATTGAGCTTCTTAAAATTGTTACAACAAAGTCTCAGGCTAATTCCCTCGCTTTCTCCACTAATAATATATAATATACAAAATCCGTTAATAATTTTTTGAAATTGAAATTATCAAACAAAATCAACTGACATAAATGTAAACGGAAAATAATAAATATACATATAGTTTATTCATGAAAAGACGTAAATAGGTTTAATACGATTCTAAAATTTATTGCTAAAAGTATCTATTACACGTAGAACACTTCAATGTACATTTAAATAGTTTATTGTGGATTATAAATTGCCACATGCTTTAAAATGCAAGAGAGAAAATGGAAATTGACGATAAATCTATTGAACTTTGTGTCACAAATTCATTAACATCCTAATTTTCCTGTATCATCTCAATTTGTAGCGATGTCGTGATTAAATTGCTTTGTACTTTGCTCGGGAAATCGCTAGCAATTCCCTAAATGCAATGTAAACAGAAACTTCAATTATACATTGAGTAAATTTTACAGTGAATACTTTAAGGTAATCAAACCACACCAATGTAGCATGTTTGCGACCTGCAAAACAGACTTCGCATTGTTTACTATTGTTATTATTACTTAATATTAAATATAAATTTATTTAGGTTTGAAACGATTGCGATGTAGGTATCATATGATGTCATTTTCCACACCACCGGGGTCCACCACTCAACTTGTCTCTCACAACAAGACAAAACGAGTGACACACGTAATCGCTAACTTCAACCATCACGGTCACTTTACCCGGAAAATGCAATTTCATTAATAAACATTATTTAGCCACTTAATGTTGGCGTAGTAATTTTTTTCGCAAATATTCTTTCAAGTGTCTTCTGTCTAATTTCCACTGTCTTACCCTTACCACAACCACTCAATCCCACAATTCCTAAAAAGAATGTTGTTGAAGAACGTCTTCCACCGTACCCTCATGCTTTGCACTACACGGGGAAAAATGAGATATGAAAAAGTTAATGTCCAACCATGTCATTACAACGGATGCACCCAGCGGGGAATATAGAAATGTCTACAACAGGAACAAAAGTTCATTTTTTTCCTTTTTGTAAAGCAAATTTGTGCAGAACATTTCGTTTTGCTACAATATAAGTGCAATAAGAGAAGTGGTTTTGAGAGTTTAGTCACGTATTACCTACCATGGCAACTTTATTTTCAGTTGTAACAGGTATTACCGCATGGTTAGCACTTCCAATTTTGTATTCCACCACCTCGAGGTAACTGAACAATCAAAATAATTCTTTAACACAGCTACTGCTACATCACGTCTACATCGTTTATCATACCTCATGAAACACAACTTTTAGCTTCCCAGTTTCCGTTTTGTTGAAATAGTTTTAGAAGGCAGATGTTAAATGACGATCAAGAGTACAGAACTTTTGAACTTGTGTATAGGCCAATTTTCCCAATAAAATTATCACGCCGTCACTATTTCGAAAATTTCTCAACTAAAAGATGTTTTAGCAAAAGCCTATTACGTATTCATTTTTAAATCAATTTTAAATTTTTAGAACTTAAAACAAAACGAATAGTGAAAACGAATAGCGCAATTTTTTATCAACTTTCTATTAATGTCAATGTTAAGGAATGGCAAATATGAGAGGAAAGTTTTCTTTTGTATTAGAAAATTCCTTCTCAGGATTCCGAAAATATAAGAGAGACGTTGGAGAAATATTCAGTTTATATTTAAATATTAGGAGGATGAAATAATTAGGACATTACTCTAGGTTATTATTATCTGTCGAAATTGCAATAAGACCGATATTAGCCAGGATCATTTCCTAAAAACCATGCAGCATCTAATAATATAACACAAAAATTAATATTGATACCCTAAAATAGTCCGTTCAGTAAATGAAGAAAAAACTTAACTAGCGCTACAAAATCTGTTCAAAAAACAATCACTAAAAGTCAATTAACCAAATATTAAATTAATCGGAGAATCATAACTTAAGGGGTAAGTAATTACAACGGTATTAGTTTTTTGATTTAAAAATATTACAATCCTTTGACGTGTTTAGTAGGACAAAGAAGAGATGATGTAGCAGTGGCTGTGACTAAATGCCCGCCAACTGAAGCATTAGGCTGTATTAGATTATGGTAAGGACGAGCGTCATGGTTAAAGTGGTGGAGTGCTCTGCACTATCAAAAACGATATTCAATCGTCCAACTTTACATGAGTTACACTAGTTTCGTATAAATTGTTGCCTCTTGCGTTCGCCTATTTTGACTTCCGACTTAATTTAGAGACAATAATTTTTATGAAATAAAAGGTGTTTACTCCCACCATCCAATTTTATACCCTAAAGCCTTTCAGCTTACTTGTCGAAATAATTCAATAACATTGTCTTGTAAGTTCATTAGCTGACTACAAATTTTTGGGCCTCGGGTTTCTTGTGTATAACAATCGATACACAACTATCCCAAAGACGTAGGTACCTAAGTTAAAAAAATTGCTTACTTTTATAATGTGTCTAATGGCTCCCATGTTTCGTTGCGTCAATGTCTTGTTAAAGTGAAAGAATTTATTTTACCGGCAAAAGAATTTAATCTAAAACGGAGTCTCGCCAATGAGCAGGTAAATTGCGTTTGCCCCCATTTCTAGAATTTAATTGGTCGCGAAGTTGAGAGTTTATGCAACTGAAGTTGTATCTCAGATGTGTAGATGAATATTTAAGCTAAATTGGATTAATGGACGGACGGTAACCAGTTTAAAGCATTCATTAAGAAACTCGATTCACAGAGTACAAACTTTATATAAATTAATGGCTTGTTGGGATGGACCAATTCGGGAGGACTTTTAGACCAATTCCTTATAGCAATAGAATATGTATTCTATTTTTACAGAATTTTACATTAACACTATAATTAATTCTTTGTACCAATATAGAGTTGGTACTTCCAGCGAATTATTACAAGTTATAAATGATTTGTTTCAATAAATTAACGTCTACTGTGGCGTCCGCCATAGTTCGACAGTACCAATAATAGATACTAATTTAATAATTAGCGGATATTAGTTTTTGAAACCTACCCTAATCTTTGGACTCATACTAAACTTTATTTTGTTGGGCCAAATACCTAGTACCTATTGGTACAATATTTACCAAGGATTCCGATTTTGGAAAACTCCTGGATTTTCACGAAGGATGCTAGAGGTTTGCACGTAGAATCAAGGTCACTGTCGATCCTATGCGGGGATGCACACACCTGCCAAGGTGAGGGATGCAGCGCGCGTAACTAAAAGGGTGATGGAAGAGAAGGAAAACGTCCGCGGAGTGGTTTCCTGGTGGCGCCCTCTAATACGGTACTCCAACGCATAAACGTACTAATAGGGGTTGAATTCGGTTAGTTGTTTCGCTTGAGTGGAGGTATCCCACGGGGTTCAAATTGGAAACCTTGAATCTTTGGCAATTAATACAGTCCTTAAGGTGATAAGTAGCAGCGAGCGAGGTATCGATTTAACTCGGTCTCGTCTCGATGGAAAAATCTTCCAGTATTCTTTTGAATTCGGTATCTTGCATTCGGTCGTGACAGATGGCCGAGAAAGTTCTCTTCTTTCGGGCACGGGGGTTTGGATATTCCATCAGCGACGATGTTCAATATTTATGATCCGTACTTGATTGTCAGATTGTATGGTTGTAGTTGGAAGACCCACCGGTTTAAACTTTCAGAAAACAACTTCAGACCTAGTAGCTATTTCAGTGGTTAATGATCTGTCAAAACAACCACTGAGGACTCATTGATACAACCACGGAATTTTGACATGCCCACACAATTGCCAAGGCTTCGCATTCGGTGGTGGAGTGGTTCTTCTCCACTGGCGTTAGCAATCCGTTGGTCTATTTAATGGGTTTCTCCTCAGGTTCCTCCCTCTGCAGCAAGGCTGCTTCCCAGGTCGACCGCGTCTTGAGATAGGCGACATGGTCTGTTGCTTCTCTTCCCTTCTTGGTCAGTCGAAAAAGAAGTCGGGCGATTTCCGCGAAGCCCATTATGAAACTGCGATACCAGGAACAGCGACGGCAAGGAGCGTATTGCCAAAACCTTTTCTGAGGAATTAGAATGTATCCTAGGTAAAAACTTCAAGGCAACAGAATCTACATTTCAATCGATTTATTCGGAGGTTAAATCTTCGCATCCAGTAAAAAACTCGCACCAGGTCCTCCAGGTGGTACCGGTAGGTAGGGTCCAGGTAAATCAGAAAATGTACATCCCATAACTCGCTACTGAACATATTCATTAAACGCATGAACGTGGCTGAAGCGTTTGACAGCATTCTTCTAAAGGAATAAGTCCTATGCGGGATGTCGTTTTTATTCACCCCTGCCTAAATGGGTGATGCAGCTCGAGTACATACAACAGTGGTGGTGGTACCGAGAAAACAAAGTCATCGGCGGAGTAGACGGGTAAACGTGTGGTTTTCTGGTAGCGCCCTCCAGAACGGTACTCCGGCGAATAAACGTGCTAATAAGGGTTGAACTCGGATAGCTCTTTCCCGCCTGAATGTTACACCAAGTACTTATTGCTCTTTTTGGTAATCGTTTTACGCCGCGGGTTCAGTTTGTAAAGTCGACGTCCTTATTGGAAAAGGACCTTTTTGAACATTACTCGATACCGTAGTAACAGGAAATGACTACACAAAAACTGTGTGATTCCTTACAATCTCTTAGAAATTGTTTCAGAAAACCTCATTACATTATAATATTTTTATAGGTATCAACTCGCGAAGAAATAAGCGATCTGCTATCAATGGAACAGCATATAGACCTTATTATACCTCGAGGATCTAACGAATTAGTTCGCAATATACAACAGCAATGTCAACACATCCCCGTTTTAGGGCATGCCGAAGGGGTTTGTCACGTGTATGTCGACAGGGACGCAGACCTTAACAAAGCCTTAAAAATCGTAAGGGATTCCAAATGTGATTATCCTGCAGCATGTAATGCCATGGAGACGCTTCTTGTTCACGAAAGTCATCTGCAAACCAATTTCTTCAACGAACTTTGCAATATGTTGAAGAAGGAAAACGTAAAAATTTATGCAGGTAAGTATTCAACAAACCGACGAACAATTCTGTGTACTTATTAAAAATTACCTACAGATATTGCTAAGCTAATGTTATTGCAACTGATGAAATTTAATGAAAATTCTTTTCTACAAATAGTATTTATCGAAACGATTTTTGTAAGAGGTGTAAAATGAAAAATTGACGTAGTCTGTATAAAAAATAGATATTAATCTTTTGTCTGAAGACATTTGAAATAAAATCGGCGCCAATAAAAAACCTGGACAGCGATCGATATTTACCGTCGAATAAATTGTACCCGTCGAACCGTTTTCTTACCCTTTTGATACTTAGGGTAAAATTGAAAGGAATATTTCAATAGTCGACATCCAATTTATTACATGAATGGTCCAGTGAGATCACCGTCAAAGACCATTCAAAAGTTTTGATCATTTGGAACAGGGTTTTCGCTTCTTTGAAATTCTTTAGACGTGTAGGCAGGTACAGATAAGTGCACATAGCATGCATTACGAATCGGGGACCTTTAAACTGCATTTTTCAAAAACCTTTGTCATAAAGTCTGGATGCCTATTGGATTTAATTTTAATTTAATCGTGAAGACGTAAATTTAGTAGTAAACGCATTCATAAACACCAACCAACTGCATTAGTTGAATTATAAAAATCACTACTAGGTATGCTCCAGAAACGTAAACGGAATGAAACATGTGAGGAACACTAAAAAATGTGAGCAACTATAGCAGTAGACTTGTAGTAAACAAACAAAGAAATAGTTTGCACAATATCATTCAAACATTTGAATGCCATTTATGAATTGTGAATTCTTGATGATAGATTTGTATTAAGCAAAGGACATTGATATCCAGCAATTAGTTTCTCATTTCTAACAGAATGAATAAATAATTTATTCTTTATTTGATTTTTAAATTCCTTTTTTAGGACCAAACCTATCCCAACACCTAACTTTCGGGCCACCTCAGGCTAAGTCTTTGAAACATGAGTACGGATCATTGGAATGTTGTGTAGAAGTAGTGAAGTCACTGGAAGATGCTATAAATCACATCTACTCCTATGGAAGTTCGCACACAGAATCCATTGTGACTGAAAACCGTAAGTAGAGCTCCTATAATTAATAACTCTGAACAAGACAGGGAACTATCAATTTTATGCTCTTCTGAGGAAATAAATATTACAAAAAACTATCCGTTATAATGTAACTAAATGTCTCTACAAAATTTAAAGGATAACTCAGATATTTCCGTTTACTTAAACAGCAAATCTCTCGTAAATTTTAATGTACTGGAAATTGGGCTCAACAAAATAAATGAGTCAGAATCATTCACGTTTTAAAGGGAATTTATATTAAATATTTGAGAATTCAAAGGCAATAAAAAACTATTAAGGTACAAATTAAACAGCGGAGATCAAGTTGGTGCTTCTATCTCGAAACAAGGACATTAAAATCTCAAAACCGTCAAATGTTTAGCAAACGTTAGAGATAGTTTAGAATTTTTTGGGCCATGACCTTGGATTGCGAAGGTACTAAATTCCGCCTGTTCATTGATTTGCACATCTTACTAATAACGTCTGGTCGTCATCATTTAGTTAGCTAACAGCATCAGAGTCATTGTTTTTAAGGTGTACAATAAGGTCCGCCTTTCACACATTTCGTGATCCAACACGCTTTAAAATGCTTCCAGTCTATTATTCGGGATGCGCTCCGTTTTTCCTCTCAATCAAACTACGAGACTACATTATGTTGGACAAGTAATAGAAATTTTATCTTTTCAATCCTTAAATCCACCGAGTCTGCTTCTATTGAAGATGAAATGGGGTGCTACAGGCTGGTGATGATAGAAATGTCGTAGAAAAGAAAGTTACAAATGAAGAGATATTAGAACCAGTAAGCAGAGAAAGAGCTCTATGGAAATTACGAATTCTAAAAAAAGATGGAATGGATTTGGATTGACGACCTTATAAAGATGACGCAATGTTCTATATTTTTCGGCGTATTATAAGTACACTTCGTTTAAAGATAAATTCATCTCAAACAATTCATTGCCAATTTATATAGCTCTAACAAACATAATTATGAAAAGATCTCGTTTTCCGAGATACACAATGCCAATGGCAGGTATAAATGGCTTATCAATAAGTTAATTTGTTTTATTGTTTTTCATTTCAACGCACTTATTTAGCTTTCTACAAGACATTTATATTTGTTCAGCGAAGCTACTAAGCTCTTTAAGTAAGTACCTAAGAGAATACTGTTACATTGTTTGCTGAACAATTTTATTTAACCTGAAACATTTATTTACTTTCCCTTTATCAAATTTCGGTCGAGCGATTTTAATCCCATTTTTGTTAAACCAATGTTATGTTTATTTTACCAGTTTAACTAACATCAGCTATTAAAAGCTTATAAAATTTTTCTGCTATCAACCGTTCGAACAATGAAAAGGATATGCCGCAGTTTTTTATCTTATTTACTTCGAAATCTCGCAATTTCAGGATAGCAATCATCTTCAAAGTCATAATAAATATCCCTTCAATTAAACATTAATAAAAACTCAACTTCAACTGAGCTGTATGAGAAGATATTGCTTCATAAATGTACGTACTTACGTATACGATCGGTTCTAGCAGAAAAGTAGAGCGATCTATTTTTCGAACTCAATTGTAAAGTTCTTATACATTTCGCTGCAGAAAACTGAACTTCGCAACTTTTTCTAACGAACAACCGTATATGTAGTTACACCTTTAATAGAGGTACTTCAAAATCTGGAGCTGGGAAATGCACTAAAATCGTCCAAAACACTAAACAATTTTGGAAATGGTACTACTAAGTCCTTACACGTGTGTGTTTGGCCGGCAATTATTTTCTACAGCCACAAAGGACCCCTGAATAATTTGAATTGCTTTCAAAAGAAAACGACGAAATCATGTTTGGTTTCCAATAAAAGAAAATTCCGCCGCTTTCCCGCAATTTGCTGCGTGGTTGATTACATTGAGAGGTTCAATGGCGGAACCAAACAGGAGAAAAGGTCCATTAAATGGATTTCTTCTTCTGCTAAATTAACTGATTACCTCAAAGACGCTCATCGACAAACCGAGTTACCGAACGAGCTTTAATTTGTTGTAAAAGGAAACTATTCTGTTAAAGCACTTTAGTCACAAGGATAATAATTGTTTTCACAAGATTTAGAGGCCGAAGTATTGGCTTCAATTGCTTTCAAATCCAGAAATGAGGGACGTGGCCCAAGTGGTCTCGCATGGATTCTAATATTAGAACACGAAATCCCAAAATTCCGTAGATATAAAAACGTTTAAAAATCTAACGCACGCTTTCGGCCGGAAGCCAGGAAAATTAGATGAAGATCTTTGAACTGAAACAAAGAGTAGTGTAGGTATGTTTGGAACACGGCTCTGTATAGGACAATCTTTGCGGTGGGAAAACAAAAGAAGTCAATAAAGAAACGCAGAGGGCATCTTGAGACATGGAAGATTAAAGATATGTATACTAGCAATAGGAACAGGAGTAAAGAGAGGCAGGGAAAAGTACCAAAATCCGTTATTAAAACAGTAAGAACACGATAGGAAATTTAATTTTTTGAACTTTTAATTAAAAATGGTTGTAGTATCTTGGGGGGGGGGTCAATTAAATAAGAAGATGAAGGCAGAGTTGACCAATGTTGCTGATTTTTCATTTAATTTCATTAATTTTAGAAAATTACTTCCTTATTGCGACATTTTAAGTTTCATTCAAAGAAGCAATAACAAATTTAGAATAGAAAATAAGGAGGAAGCGCTAAAAGTAGAGCAACTCTTGTAATCCGATGAAGCAAGTAAAGTATTAGCGAACTAAATTCAATCTATTATGATACACTTCTATACTACTCCCAATATCAATTAAAACTTTTGTACTGAATCCGTTCAGCTTTTGTATAGCCCATTTATGAAATCAAACTCTAAAAGTGCAGTCAGCAATTTCTTAGATGCCGACTTCATTCACAGTTATGGCTATAAAATCGAAAAGATAAAAATGGGCTTTATTCTTGAAACAGTTCCAAAAAAAAGGTCGTACGTTGAAGAAGATTGTCGGTACCTTTTGGATTAGTTCGTGCAAACTATGTCGATGACGTAAATGCAATCTCTCAATAGCTTTACAGTAGAATTATTATAAGGGCTTTATGCAATGTCTATGCTAACGGTTTTTTCACGCTGTAGTTGTTTCCTTCTAATACGTGTAAACGTTAAGAGAGCTTACTCGTTTTCATGCTGTCTTTTTGTATGCACATTACACCGAGCTGTTTGTGTAGTTAAATTCGTTTAGTACTTGCATACGGTAGCGATTTTCAGAGTTTGATCCCCGGAGAAAAGATGAAAAGGCTTCCACCGCGGGACGAAAGTAAGTGGAAGATTCTCAAGTCGCTCGATGGGACTCGTACTCTTTCACGTGGGCATGTGTACTGTACACCTTTCATGCAATTTACTACATCTCTCTTAGCAACTACAGAATTTACACGAAAATCATCGTAGTTATACAACAAGAGTATCTAAACTGCAAGACAATTTATGAGATTCAGCATCTGTTCATAAATCGTCGTTGTTTACTAGATACCAATTTATTAGCGGTTTCTATAAAACATAAACTGAATACCACGCCCTGGTAAAACCATTGGGTCTTGTCTAACCTAACGCACCTCCATCACAGCTGCACCTTACTTAATTCAACCTAATCCAAAATATTCTGAGTCATATTGTGAATGAGACTGCCATTAGAATAGAGTAGAGACAAAATTAAATAAGAATGAATAGTTTAGTCCTAATCACTTCATTTTGGACTATGAAGAGATGTGAGATGTGTATCCTCGTATCAAGTTGTTGGTTGTTGCTGTTGATTCAACTGTTTTCCGAATTATATGTGTAGTAATAATAATTACATTTATAATTTATGGTATGGACACTGCGATGTAAAAGGAATTGCAAGGTCGCACGCTTAGGAACTTATTGATATGCATTGTGGAACAAGCAACACCCCAGGAGGAACAATTACCTTCGCATACATTGGTTAACGTTATGATGGTGCACCCTGCAGACATAAATAACTGTATTGTCTATTTCAAAGGAAGTGCCATGCTATTTCTAGAAATTCACCCTAGAAACCTGTAAAGTGCCTTGAGGACTGCGTTAATCATCAACCAGGAACCGCTGCATACAATATTACTCAAACCGTAGTAAAAGCTAATCCAGTTGCTGTAGTGTTTGTTAAATAAATAATTCCCTGGAGGTGGTAACTGGCGCACTTTGAAGCCGTGTATTTCAAACCCATTAGCGATATTAACATCTGCACAATATTATTAATTGATTGTCGCTATTATTACAATCGATGTTTTATATCTTCTATTTTGTTTATCAGTTCTTCATGCCTCTTGTTTCCGATATTATAATTCTCCAAATCGAAAACTGCCATCTACTACATGATGGTTTAGGTATATATTAGGAAGGCTGAAATAACCTCCTCTGTTGACTCTGACGATACTCTTTTCCTCTTGACTGTACCATAGATCGCAGATAATGATGTACCTCTACTTGTTTTCGTCATGATTTCAACATTTCACCTAAAATCCATTTCCTTTTACAGAGGAACGTGCAGATGAGTTTCTTCGAAACGTCGATAGTGCATGTGTCTTCCATAACGCCAGCACAAGGTTTGCGGACGGTTTCCGGTTTGGACTCGGAGCGGAAGTGGGCATAAGTACTGCACGAATACATGCCAGAGGCCCCGTTGGCGTAGAAGGACTCCTTACCACTAAATGGGTACTTAATGGAGACGGACATGCTGCAGCGGATTTTAACGACGGAGGACCGTGCAAGTGGCTCCATGAGCAACTACCACTCTAAAGAATCCTTTGTTTGGTTGTTCAGATATTAAAATACTTATTCGAAAATATTATTAAGATCGTTATCTTTAACTATTGGTATAAAACTAGATTTTTAACAGATGTATAATTGTACATATAGGTACTGACAGTTATTTAAGTAAAATTTAATATTGATAAGGGAAATGTTCGTATATATTTTTGTGTATTTTAAATAAAATGGTAAAAAAGAATAGAAAACTTGTAGTTTTATGTAATAAGGATAAATTTACAGAAACCCGGAGTAGTTACTGTGGGGGACTCAAATTCACAGAGGGACCAAGTATGCCTCAATACGGGGTCATTTAATTTGCAATTTTCCGAAGCAACAGTTTATGTGGGATCAAGAATGCGATCTTCTGGGATCTGCATTTTGGGACAAAACAATGAAGATCGATTTTTTTTTATTTCCCTAGATTGTCAAATACTTGAAAACTTTTTTCTGTAATGTACACTAAACACTACATTACGTAGTTGGATCTTATTAAGGATAATTTAAATTCCAAAACGTAAATTATAAACGATCTCTTTCGCCAACGTCGGTTATTGATTTTAACTTCAGAAACAATATACCTACTACCTAAAGCGACCGCGAGTTAAATTAATTATCACTTTTATAAACAGATTGCTGCTTCATTGGGAAGCCCAGCCATCCTTTCCTTTTTCTCTTTTGTTAATTATTTTCCTTGACCAAAAAAAAAATTCGCTGGAAAATAAACGATGCCGAACTTCTTCCGTGAAAGTTTATTATTGATACAATTCAAACATTTCACGGCACAACAATTGTGAAACATGTTCATTAAAAGTAAAACAAGGAACAATGGAATGTATTTAATTGATTCCGCTTTCAATTAATGGAAATTAATTACAAATCAGAAATAAAACTCGCCTATCAATTTCTACATTTATTTATAAATAGCTGACACGCGTTTCGCCACTTTGTGGCTTCTTTAGAAATTAGGTTTAAACTGAATTAATTCCAGTTTAAACAAGTTAGACTTAAATTTTTAACTTCTAAGGAAGTAACAGGGTGGTGAAACGCGTGTCAAGTATTTGTAAATAAATATGGAAATTAATAAATCAGTTTTAGTTTTGCATTCTTTGTTGTATTTCATTGGTCTTTTTCTGATCCTATAATTAACAGTTAGCCGCACATAATCAATGGGTGAATCAAACAAATTTGGTTACCCATATTATTATATCAACAAAAATAGTCATCCAGCCCGTATATAAAGCATTTGATAAAAATATAAACAATTTAAAATTTAGATGAAGTACACCTACATATTTGAATACGATATAATAATAATTAATGGTTTGTCGTGTTTTGAGATGCAGTGAACGGCATACCTTCCGAGAAATAATATTAATCTTTAAACCGAACCACAGTCTCCTCAACGAATATAAATTTGGTAACATGTGGAAAGTGTATCACAAGTTACGTGAAACGAGCTCATATCTTGACAGCCAAGGGTTATGAACGTCTAATAGCATGACTGTGCAACTCCGCCAATGCAAACTACCTCTTTCCTGGTACATTGGCTCATAATAAATAATTCGCCACCTAGAACCAGCAAATAATACCTCTTGACGTTACGCTCATGGTTTTGGCAACTCGTAATATTAAAAATTGTGCTCTATCTGGACTAATAAGAAAATTAAAAAAGTGTGTGTATAAGGGATTGTCGCTTGTAGTTGGCAGAGATACAAGAGTCGGATTCAAAATTTTTTGCAGCAACAAAAAGAATTAAATGTACACTGCAATTTTTTCTTTTCGGAAACAATTAAACATAAAAATTATGAAACTTTGATTAATTTTAATATTTTTTTACTTTTTTATATTGAGGTCTGATCCTACTTATTTAAATTATTTTCAGTCAATATGTTAGGTATATTGTAGTGACTCAAAATTGCATCTCACAATCAAAGAAAATAAATTTGCCACCTGGTAAACTAATTAAACAAAATTTCTCACATTTAATGAAGAAGGCAGTAGATTGCCATCTAGAGAGTAAATGTTGCTAAATTTAATTCAGTTTTCTTAAAATTCTAGTATCGTAATAAATGCAGAAGCCTGTCATGTTCAAGGTTTTCGTAAATCGTTTTTCTTTCCGAATTAGGAATTAGTACGAGGGTTGAGAACAGGGTTGCTTCGAAAATCTAATAAATTTTCGTTTCTGGGAAGGAGTTTCTAGATCTTTCTATAGTTAAAAATCACTGGATTGCGTAGTAGCAAAATTAAAATAAAGTTATTTTAAAGAACATATTGATGGTAGAAATCCGTCAAATAGGTATTTAAATTGTAGGAAATCGGGAAGAAATAAAAAAGTTTAAGATATAATCAGTTCAATGCAAATCTGCATTATGCAAAAAGCTAACTTTCCATTGCCCAGTTTTAAGCTTGCGAAGATTTCTACAACAACGGTTAAAAAGTACTTAGAAGAATGGAAATTATATAGTGTTTCCTTCGGCTGAATTTCCCGTTCGGGTAAGGACTTTTGCAATAACGGCAATAGGTAGCGTAATGAACCGTTTTCCAGGAAAATAAACTAGAAAACAACTAAATTTATCAAACTGAACGCTGAATTTTCTTATTTTTAAACTCTCAAGTAAATTTTATATTTGCAATTAGCTCAAAAGATTGAATTAGCTCGTACACAACGACAGCATATTTATGAAAAAAATATGAATTACATTTTTAACTCTGAATCTTCGAATAAACTAAACTGGTTTGGAATAGTGTTTCTAAACAATGTTCATTAGCTTTTTGAATTAAAATCTTAATGTCAGATGTTAATTCTGCAATCTGCATTTCTATCTACTGATAAAAAATGGAAATTTTGCTTGAAATGAGTTTCCAGTCGTTACATGATCAATAGCGAACACGGTAGGTGGCGTGGCAAAACAAATTTCCAGATTGTTCGGAAAACCATGATGAAAAACAGTTAGAAATTACGTTTTGTTTTTTAATTACGCACACCTATTTGTTGTAGTTTAGAGCTGTTCTACTAAGGTACTAGTATTTTTATGTTTACAGGATTTATCAAACAAATCGCTTTTGAAATACAAATTACCTATTTTATAATAAATTGGATTGTCTAAAATGATAATATTAATTAGAAAAAGATGTTGAAATTCAATAAGAGTTCGTAAAATATGACCGTTACCTAAATTTTTGAATAGTAGAATACTAGAACAAATCAACTCATATTTCATCAAATAAATATGTAGGTCCTAAGTTGTTAATAGCTTTTCACCAAGCGCGTCGCATGTGAAATTACAATAAAAAATATGTCTATAAACCTAATTTATTATATTGGAATCAAACCTGATTGTTAACACCAACCCGGAATATTTTTCCTTGGTTCTAATCTCTACTAAAGACCTTTACAATAATGAAAATCTGGTAAAATTTCTAAAGCGAACTTTTATCATATGTAAAAAGCAATTATTGACTCAAAATCATTGGGTTTGAGGATGTCTGTCAAGCTAACACACTAATATCACAAAATTTTAGTTCCAACTTAGTGTTCTTATTAAAATTGAATGGTGGTTCTAAGTGAAGTCTAAACTAGCATATCCACTATTACCTGTTTAAATTTGCAACTGAATAATTACCTACATCAAACATTCTGAAGCATATTTTAGTCCTGGCCTTACTATATATAGTTAGGTAATATTCTCAGTAATTTCACAAAAGTGAGTTGTAATAATCATGAACTTTTTCAGTAAAAAGTTGTAGCAAAATAAATTACAATATTGATATTGTATTATTAGATTTTTACAGAGTAGTCTTGCCTTATAACATTATTCTGCTATTTTTGTAAAATTACCACAAAAATTTTAACAGTGAAATATTAACCAAACCTTCGCCAAATTCTGATGATGAGGGTTTTGCCTCAGTACTTTTCAATACTTTTCCAAAAAATATTTATTTTTATTCGTTGCATTAGTTCAATTCAAACTACCGATCACCTATTGTTGGATTTTCTGGTGTACTCATAACATTTATAATTGCAGTTATTATTATATTCTGAATAAGTCCGTTTTGTTATGTTAGGAATAAAATATAAATAATTTTATGATTGTTTGCTCAGAGTGCAGTTCCAGTTACTGTTATTACCTTAGCATATTAATTTGTTCTATATATTATGGGATTTTTACCATTTCAATATAAATCTGTTAATTTAATTGATATTAATTAATAAATGTTTCGACTACTACACATTTACATAGTTTTGTGTATTTGAGATTTTAACAAACGCCAAAATCAACATTTTTGTTATCTTATACTGCAAACAATAAATTATTAATCTACAGAATAATTAAATTACTTACATTATGGGACAAAAATTGGTCTGGAAGAAGAAGCACACTTTCACTTTCAACACGTTTACTCTCTCACTTGTTATTGTATTCAATTATCCTCATAGTTGTTTTCATTCGATGGAACCTTCTAGAAGCAAAGTTTCTGACGCAAACCGTCGCGGATTTCCAATGTCGAGCATCTGCGCACCGTTCGCGTCAACAGTGTTTCCTGAAGAAGCAATCGCAAGTTCGTGCAAGCTCGATTAATGTGGTGTTAGCACAGCGGTATAGTGATGCGTAGTCTTAAGAGCTTCTGTTGCTTTCTCTTGTGTTTCAGTTTCCTCAGTTATTGTTCGAAGAATTCGTTTTATTTAATTGCATGTAAGTAACTTGAGTTTGAATTTATCTACTACCAATATGTTTAAAAACGTTTTCAGGTGAAAAAACAGTTTATTCGACATAAAATCCATCTTTTGATTGAGGAATCTCAAAGAAATTGTCTAATCAAACAATTAAGTACAAAATTAATACGTAATATTACAACTTCTTCATAACTTCAGTCTAACAATTTTAAAATTGATTGCAAAATTATTCAAGACGCACAAAATATTTTAAAAATTATTATTACTTATTGAGTATTGCTTGAGTATTTTTACAATTGATTTTAAAATTATGATTTTTAAAAAAGTTAAAATTATTATACTGGAATTTTCAAGAATAAGTTGTTAAAATTACGTTTTAGGCCCAAGCCGATGATGATTTCGTACTTTATTTTTTTGACGTAACAATTTACTTGAAAAAGCCTTAAGTTTATGTCTAATAAAGTGTTTTTTTCACATTTAGTTTAAATACATTGGTAGTACAATGTTGAACAGAGGCAGATAAGGGAAATTTTAATAATTTAGGTATTTTAAGTATGAATTACACTAGGCAAATAAATTCATACGTAAGTTGGCCTTAGAACTGCATTCCCTATCAATGTAAAATTAAATATTTGAAAATAAGTGCGTACTTTGTCAGTCACTCTAGTTGGTATATCAATGTGCATTATTTTCAAATATTGAATACAAAGTGGAATTAGTTGTAGCAATATTAATGTATTTTTTTCAGCATAAAGACAAATATGTCTTATTTACTTTATTTTTAATTGATAAACGTAATCATTATTTTATTTTCCTATTTTCTGCCTTCTATTTCAGTATGTTTTACATTACCAAATAATTATGGTACAACGATCTATAAATTTTTGTTGGTAGTAATTGGTCTTGAGTTGAAACTAGTCTCAACACAAGCCAATACTATCCGCTGCCAAAAATGTGTTCTCAGCCCTAATAATTCTTCAAGTAGTACGTTTATTACGTTGCAGCGTACAAAATTGTAATATTTGTAGTTCAACTACAGACATATATTTCGTAATAGCAACTGATCTTGGTGTTGAAACTAACTCTCAGCCCAAGTGACCAGAGCTTAAATTACATTTCTGCTCCTAATTGAGCTCCACAAATTTTGATTTGGACATGATTACATCGTAATGTATAAAGGTGGAAATGAACATTGAACTGAGTATANAATTAAATAAGAAGATGAAGGCAGAGTTGACCAATGTTGCTGATTTTTCATTTAATTTCATTAATTTTAGAAAATTACTTCCTTATTGCGACATTTTAAGTTTCATTCAAAGAAGCAATAACAAATTTAGAATAGAAAATAAGGAGGAAGCGCTAAAAGTAGAGCAACTCTTGTAATCCGATGAAGCAAGTAAAGTATTAGCGAACTAAATTCAATCTATTATGATACACTTCTATACTACTCCCAATATCAATTAAAACTTTTGTACTGAATCCGTTCAGCTTTTGTATAGCCCATTTATGAAATCAAACTCTAAAAGTGCAGTCAGCAATTTCTTAGATGCCGACTTCATTCACAGTTATGGCTATAAAATCGAAAAGATAAAAATGGGCTTTATTCTTGAAACAGTTCCAAAAAAAAAGGTCGTACGTTGAAGAAGATTGTCGGTACCTTTTGGATTAGTTCGTGCAAACTATGTCGATGACGTAAATGCAATCTCTCAATAGCTTTACAGTAGAATTATTATAAGGGCTTTATGCAATGTCTATGCTAACGGTTTTTTCACGCTGTAGTTGTTTCCTTCTAATACGTGTAAACGTTAAGAGAGCTTACTCGTTTTCATGCTGTCTTTTTGTATGCACATTACACCGAGCTGTTTGTGTAGTTAAATTCGTTTAGTACTTGCATACGGTAGCGATTTTCAGAGTTTGATCCCCGGAGAAAAGATGAAAAGGCTTCCACCGCGGGACGAAAGTAAGTGGAAGATTCTCAAGTCGCTCGATGGGACTCGTACTCTTTCACGTGGGCATGTGTACTGTACACCTTTCATGCAATTTACTACATCTCTCTTAGCAACTACAGAATTTACACGAAAATCATCGTAGTTATACAACAAGAGTATCTAAACTGCAAGACAATTTATGAGATTCAGCATCTGTTCATAAATCGTCGTTGTTTACTAGATACCAATTTATTAGCGGTTTCTATAAAACATAAACTGAATACCACGCCCTGGTAAAACCATTGGGTCTTGTCTAACCTAACGCACCTCCATCACAGCTGCACCTTACTTAATTCAACCTAATCCAAAATATTCTAAGTCATATTGTGAATGAGACTGCCATTAGAATAGAGTAGAGACAAAATTAAATAAGAATGAATAGTTTAGTCCTAATCACTTCATTTTGGACTATGAAGAGATGTGAGATGTGTATCCTCGTATCAAGTTGTTGGTTGTTGCTGTTGATTCAACTGTTTTCCGAATTATATGTGTAGTAATAATAATTACATTTATAATTTATGGTATGGACACTGCGATGTAAAAGGAATTGCAAGGTCGCACGCTTAGGAACTTATTGATATGCATTGTGGAACAAGCAACACCCCAGGAGGAACAATTACCTTCGCATACATTGGTTAACGTTATGATGGTGCACCCTGCAGACATAAATAACTGTATTGTCTATTTCAAAGGAAGTGCCATGCTATTTCTAGAAATTCACCCTAGAAACCTGTAAAGTGCCTTGAGGACTGCGTTAATCATCAACCAGGAACCGCTGCATACAATATTACTCAAACCGTAGTAAAAGCTAATCCAGTTGCTGTAGTGTTTGTTAAATAAATAATTCCCTGGAGGTGGTAACTGGCGCACTTTGAAGCCGTGTATTTCAAACCCATTAGCGATATTAACATCTGCACAATATTATTAATTGATTGTCGCTATTATTACAATCGATGTTTTATATCTTCTATTTTGTTTATCAGTTCTTCATGCCTCTTGTTTCCGATATTATAATTCTCCAAATCGAAAACTGCCATCTACTACATGATGGTTTAGGTATATATTAGGAAGGCTGAAATAACCTCCTCTGTTGACTCTGACGATACTCTTTTCCTCTTGACTGTACCATAGATCGCAGATAATGATGTACCTCTACTTGTTTTCGTCATGATTTCAACATTTCACCTAAAATCCATTTCCTTTTACAGAGGAACGTGCAGATGAGTTTCTTCGAAACGTCGATAGTGCATGTGTCTTCCATAACGCCAGCACAAGGTTTGCGGACGGTTTCCGGTTTGGACTCGGAGCGGAAGTGGGCATAAGTACTGCACGAATACATGCCAGAGGCCCCGTTGGCGTAGAAGGACTCCTTACCACTAAATGGGTACTTAATGGAGACGGACATGCTGCAGCGGATTTTAACGACGGAGGACCGTGCAAGTGGCTCCATGAGCAACTACCACTCTAAAGAATCCTTTGTTTGGTTGTTCAGATATTAAAATACTTATTCGAAAATATTATTAAGATCGTTATCTTTAACTATTGGTATAAAACTAGATTTTTAACAGATGTATAATTGTACATATAGGTACTGACAGTTATTTAAGTAAAATTTAATATTGATAAGGGAAATGTTCGTATATATTTTTGTGTATTTTAAATAAAATGGTAAAAAAGAATAGAAAACTTGTAGTTTTATGTAATAAGGATAAATTTACAGAAACCCGGAGTAGTTACTGTGGGGGACTCAAATTCACAGAGGGACCAAGTATGCCTCAATACGGGGTCATTTAATTTGCAATTTTCCGAAGCAACAGTTTATGTGGGATCAAGAATGCGATCTTCTGGGATCTGCATTTTGGGACAAAACAATGAAGATCGATTTTTTTTTATTTCCCTAGATTGTCAAATACTTGAAAACTTTTTTCTGTAATGTACACTAAACACTACATTACGTAGTTGGATCTTATTAAGGATAATTTAAATTCCAAAACGTAAATTATAAACGATCTCTTTCGCCAACGTCGGTTATTGATTTTAACTTCAGAAACAATATACCTACTACCTAAAGCGACCGCGAGTTAAATTAATTATCACTTTTATAAACAGATTGCTGCTTCATTGGGAAGCCCAGCCATCCTTTCCTTTTTCTCTTTTGTTAATTATTTTCCTTGACCAAAAAAAAAATTCGCTGGAAAATAAACGATGCCGAACTTCTTCCGTGAAAGTTTATTATTGATACAATTCAAACATTTCACGGCACAACAATTGTGAAACATGTTCATTAAAAGTAAAACAAGGAACAATGGAATGTATTTAATTGATTCCGCTTTCAATTAATGGAAATTAATTACAAATCAGAAATAAAACTCGCCTATCAATTTCTACATTTATTTATAAATAGCTGACACGCGTTTCGCCACTTTGTGGCTTCTTTAGAAATTAGGTTTAAACTGAATTAATTCCAGTTTAAACAAGTTAGACTTAAATTTTTAACTTCTAAGGAAGTAACAGGGTGGTGAAACGCGTGTCAAGTATTTGTAAATAAATATGGAAATTAATAAATCAGTTTTAGTTTTGCATTCTTTGTTGTATTTCATTGGTCTTTTTCTGATCCTATAATTAACAGTTAGCCGCACATAATCAATGGGTGAATCAAACAAATTTGGTTACCCATATTATTATATCAACAAAAATAGTCATCCAGCCCGTATATAAAGCATTTGATAAAAATATAAACAATTTAAAATTTAGATGAAGTACACCTACATATTTGAATACGATATAATAATAATTAATGGTTTGTCGTGTTTTGAGATGCAGTGAACGGCATACCTTCCGAGAAATAATATTAATCTTTAAACCGAACCACAGTCTCCTCAACGAATATAAATTTGGTAACATGTGGAAAGTGTATCACAAGTTACGTGAAACGAGCTCATATCTTGACAGCCAAGGGTTATGAACGTCTAATAGCATGACTGTGCAACTCCGCCAATGCAAACTACCTCTTTCCTGGTACATTAGCTCATAATAAATAATTCGCCACCTAGAACCAGCAAATAATACCTCTTGACGTTACGCTCATGGTTTTGGCAACTCGTAATATTAAAAATTGTGCTCTATCTGGACTAATAAGAAAATTAAAAAAGTGTGTGTATAAGGGATTGTCGCTTGTAGTTGGCAGAGATACAAGAGTCGGATTCAAAATTTTTTGCAGCAACAAAAAGAATTAAATGTACACTGCAATTTTTTCTTTTCGGAAACAATTAAACATAAAAATTATGAAACTTTGATTAATTTTAATATTTTTTTACTTTTTTATATTGAGGTCTGATCCTACTTATTTAAATTATTTTCAGTCAATATGTTAGGTATATTGTAGTGACTCAAAATTGCATCTCACAATCAAAGAAAATAAATTTGCCACCTGGTAAACTAATTAAACAAAATTTCTCACATTTAATGAAGAAGGCAGTAGATTGCCATCTAGAGAGTAAATGTTGCTAAATTTAATTCAGTTTTCTTAAAATTCTAGTATCGTAATAAATGCAGAAGCCTGTCATGTTCAAGGTTTTCGTAAATCGTTTTTCTTTCCGAATTAGGAATTAGTACGAGGGTTGAGAACAGGGTTGCTTCGAAAATCTAATAAATTTTCGTTTCTGGGAAGGAGTTTCTAGATCTTTCTATAGTTAAAAATCACTGGATTGCGTAGTAGCAAAATTAAAATAAAGTTATTTTAAAGAACATATTGATGGTAGAAATCCGTCAAATAGGTATTTAAATTGTAGGAAATCGGGAAGAAATAAAAAAGTTTAAGATATAATCAGTTCAATGCAAATCTGCATTATGCAAAAAGCTAACTTTCCATTGCCCAGTTTTAAGCTTGCGAAGATTTCTACAACAACGGTTAAAAAGTACTTAGAAGAATGGAAATTATATAGTGTTTCCTTCGGCTGAATTTCCCGTTCGGGTAAGGACTTTTGCAATAACGGCAATAGGTAGCGTAATGAACCGTTTTCCAGGAAAATAAACTAGAAAACAACTAAATTTATCAAACTGAACGCTGAATTTTCTTATTTTTAAACTCTCAAGTAAATTTTATATTTGCAATTAGCTCAAAAGATTGAATTAGCTCGTACACAACGACAGCATATTTATGAAAAAAATATGAATTACATTTTTAACTCTGAATCTTCGAATAAACTAAACTGGTTTGGAATAGTGTTTCTAAACAATGTTCATTAGCTTTTTGAATTAAAATCTTAATGTCAGATGTTAATTCTGCAATCTGCATTTCTATCTACTGATAAAAAATGGAAATTTTGCTTGAAATGAGTTTCCAGTCGTTACATGATCAATAGCGAACACGGTAGGTGGCGTGGCAAAACAAATTTCCAGATTGTTCGGAAAACCATGATGAAAAACAGTTAGAAATTACGTTTTGTTTTTTAATTACGCACACCTATTTGTTGTAGTTTAGAGCTGTTCTACTAAGGTACTAGTATTTTTATGTTTACAGGATTTATCAAACAAATCGCTTTTGAAATACAAATTACCTATTTTATAATAAATTGGATTGTCTAAAATGATAATATTAATTAGAAAAAGATGTTGAAATTCAATAAGAGTTCGTAAAATATGACCGTTACCTAAATTTTTGAATAGTAGAATACTAGAACAAATCAACTCATATTTCATCAAATAAATATGTAGGTCCTAAGTTGTTAATAGCTTTTCACCAAGCGCGTCGCATGTGAAATTACAATAAAAAATATGTCTATAAACCTAATTTATTATATTGGAATCAAACCTGATTGTTAACACCAACCCGGAATATTTTTCCTTGGTTCTAATCTCTACTAAAGACCTTTACAATAATGAAAATCTGGTAAAATTTCTAAAGCGAACTTTTATCATATGTAAAAAGCAATTATTGACTCAAAATCATTGGGTTTGAGGATGTCTGTCAAGCTAACACACTAATATCACAAAATTTTAGTTCCAACTTAGTGTTCTTATTAAAATTGAATGGTGGTTCTAAGTGAAGTCTAAACTAGCATATCCACTATTACCTGTTTAAATTTGCAACTGAATAATTACCTACATCAAACATTCTGAAGCATATTTTAGTCCTGGCCTTACTATATATAGTTAGGTAATATTCTCAGTAATTTCACAAAAGTGAGTTGTAATAATCATGAACTTTTTCAGTAAAAAGTTGTAGCAAAATAAATTACAATATTGATATTGTATTATTAGATTTTTACAGAGTAGTCTTGCCTTATAACATTATTCTGCTATTTTTGTAAAATTACCACAAAAATTTTAACAGTGAAATATTAACCAAACCTTCGCCAAATTCTGATGATGAGGGTTTTGCCTCAGTACTTTTCAATACTTTTCCAAAAAATATTTATTTTTATTCGTTGCATTAGTTCAATTCAAACTACCGATCACCTATTGTTGGATTTTCTGGTGTACTCATAACATTTATAATTGCAGTTATTATTATATTCTGAATAAGTCCGTTTTGTTATGTTAGGAATAAAATATAAATAATTTTATGATTGTTTGCTCAGAGTGCAGTTCCAGTTACTGTTATTACCTTAGCATATTAATTTGTTCTATATATTATGGGATTTTTACCATTTCAATATAAATCTGTTAATTTAATTGATATTAATTAATAAATGTTTCGACTACTACACATTTACATAGTTTTGTGTATTTGAGATTTTAACAAACGCCAAAATCAACATTTTTGTTATCTTATACTGCAAACAATAAATTATTAATCTACAGAATAATTAAATTACTTACATTATGGGACAAAAATTGGTCTGGAAGAAGAAGCACACTTTCACTTTCAACACGTTTACTCTCTCACTTGTTATTGTATTCAATTATCCTCATAGTTGTTTTCATTCGATGGAACCTTCTAGAAGCAAAGTTTCTGACGCAAACCGTCGCGGATTTCCAATGTCGAGCATCTGCGCACCGTTCGCGTCAACAGTGTTTCCTGAAGAAGCAATCGCAAGTTCGTGCAAGCTCGATTAATGTGGTGTTAGCACAGCGGTATAGTGATGCGTAGTCTTAAGAGCTTCTGTTGCTTTCTCTTGTGTTTCAGTTTCCTCAGTTATTGTTCGAAGAATTCGTTTTATTTAATTGCATGTAAGTAACTTGAGTTTGAATTTATCTACTACCAATATGTTTAAAAACGTTTTCAGGTGAAAAAACAGTTTATTCGACATAAAATCCATCTTTTGATTGAGGAATCTCAAAGAAATTGTCTAATCAAACAATTAAGTACAAAATTAATACGTAATATTACAACTTCTTCATAACTTCAGTCTAACAATTTTAAAATTGATTGCAAAATTATTCAAGACGCACAAAATATTTTAAAAATTATTATTACTTATTGAGTATTGCTTGAGTATTTTTACAATTGATTTTAAAATTATGATTTTTAAAAAAGTTAAAATTATTATACTGGAATTTTCAAGAATAAGTTGTTAAAATTACGTTTTAGGCCCAAGCCGATGATGATTTCGTACTTTATTTTTTTGACGTAACAATTTACTTGAAAAAGCCTTAAGTTTATGTCTAATAAAGTGTTTTTTTCACATTTAGTTTAAATACATTGGTAGTACAATGTTGAACAGAGGCAGATAAGGGAAATTTTAATAATTTAGGTATTTTAAGTATGAATTACACTAGGCAAATAAATTCATACGTAAGTTGGCCTTAGAACTGCATTCCCTATCAATGTAAAATTAAATATTTGAAAATAAGTGCGTACTTTGTCAGTCACTCTAGTTGGTATATCAATGTGCATTATTTTCAAATATTGAATACAAAGTGGAATTAGTTGTAGCAATATTAATGTATTTTTTTCAGCATAAAGACAAATATGTCTTATTTACTTTATTTTTAATTGATAAACGTAATCATTATTTTATTTTCCTATTTTCTGCCTTCTATTTCAGTATGTTTTACATTACCAAATAATTATGGTACAACGATCTATAAATTTTTGTTGGTAGTAATTGGTCTTGAGTTGAAACTAGTCTCAACACAAGCCAATACTATCCGCTGCCAAAAATGTGTTCTCAGCCCTAATAATTCTTCAAGTAGTACGTTTATTACGTTGCAGCGTACAAAATTGTAATATTTGTAGTTCAACTACAGACATATATTTCGTAATAGCAACTGATCTTGGTGTTGAAACTAACTCTCAGCCCAAGTGACCAGAGCTTAAATTACATTTCTGCTCCTAATTGAGCTCCACAAATTTTGATTTGGACATGATTACATCGTAATGTATAAAGGTGGAAATGAACATTGAACTGAGTATATCTTTGTCAGTGGTTTTCTTGGTTTCTTGAAGAACAAATCGAGTCCCCATTGTACGATGCTGCGACAATAATTTTACTACCATTAATGTTCAAACCATTCTTATGGACCAACTGCTCATTTACTGCTGTACAAGAAATTTTACCACAAATTATACTCAAATTGTAATGTTTGTAGTTCAACTACAGACAAATTTTTCGTAATAGCAACTGATCTTGGTGTTGAAACTAACTCTCAGCCCAAGTGACCAGAGCTTAAATTACATTTCTGCTCGTAATTGAGCTCCACAAATTTTGATTTGGACATGTTTACATCGTAATGTATAAAGGTGGAAATGAACATTGAACTGAGTATATCTTTGTCAGTGGTTTTCTTGGTTTCTTGAAGAACAAATCGAGTCCCCATTGTACGATGCTGCGACAATAATTTTACTACCATTAATGTTCAAACCATTCTTATGGACCAACTGCTCATTTACTGCTGTACAAGAAATTTTACCACAAATTATACTCAAATTGTAATGTTTGTAGTTCAACTACAGACAAATTTTTCGTAATAGCAACTGATCTTGGTGTTGAAACTAACTCTCAGCCCAAGTGACCAGAGCTTAAATTACATTTCTGCTCGTAATTGAGCTCCACAAATTTTGATTTGGACATGTTTACATCGTAATGTATAAAGGTGGAAATGAACATTGAACTGAGTATATCTTTGTCAGTGGTTTTCTTGGTTTCTTGAAGAACAAATCGAGTCCCCATTGTACGATGCTGCGACAATAATTTTACTACCATTAATGTTCAAACCATTCTTATGGACCAACTGCTCATTTACTGCTGTACAAGAAATTTTACCACAAATTATACTCAAATTGTAATGTTTGTAGTTCAACTACAGACAAATTTTTCGTAATAGCAACTGATCTTGGTGTTGAAACTAACTCTCAGCCCAAGTGACCAGAGCTTAAATTACATTTCTGCTCGTAATTGAGCTCCACAAATTTTGATTTGGACATGTTTACATCGTAATGTATAAAGGTGGAAATGAACATTGAACTGAGTATATCTTTGTCAGTGGTTTTCTTGGTTTCTTGAAGAACAAATCGAGTCCCCATTGTACGATGCTGCGACAATAATTTTACTACCATTAATGTTCAAACCATTCTTATGGACCAACTGCTCATTTACTGCTGTACAAGAAATTTTACCACAAATTATACTCAAATTGTAATGTTTGTAGTTCAACTACAGACAAATTTTTCGTAATAGCAACTGATCTTGGTGTTGAAACTAACTCTCAGCCCAAGTGACCAGAGCTTAAATTACATTTCTGCTCGTAATTGAGCTCCACAAATTTTGATTTGGACATGTTTACATCGTAATGTATAAAGGTGGAAATGAACATTGAACTGAGTATATCTTTGTCAGTGGTTTTCTTGGTTTCTTGAAGAACAAATCGAGTCCCCATTGTACGATGCTGCGACAATAATTTTACTACCATTAATGTTCAAACCATTCTTATGGACCAACTGCTCATTTACTGCTGTACAAGAAATTTTACCACAAATTATACTCAAATTGTAATGTTTGTAGTTCAACTACAGACAAATTTTTCGTAATAGCAACTGATCTTGGTGTTGAAACTAACTCTCAGCCCAAGTGACCAGAGCTTAAATTACATTTCTGCTCGTAATTGAGCTCCACAAATTTTGATTTGGACATGTTTACATCGTAATGTATAAAGGTGGAAATGAACATTGAACTGAGTATATCTTTGTCAGTGGTTTTCTTGGTTTCTTGAAGAACAAATCGAGTCCCCATTGTACGATGCTGCGACAATAATTTTACTACCATTAATGTTCAAACCATTCTTATGGACCAACTGCTCATTTACTGCTGTACAAGAAATTTTACCACAAATTATACTCAAATTGTAATGTTTGTAGTTCAACTACAGACAAATTTTTCGTAATAGCAACTGATCTTGGTGTTGAAACTAACTCTCAGCCCAAGTGACCAGAGCTTAAATTACATTTCTGCTCGTAATTGAGCTCCACAAATTTTGATTTGGACATGTTTACATCGTAATGTATAAAGGTGGAAATGAACATTGAACTGAGTATATCTTTGTCAGTGGTTTTCTTGGTTTCTTGAAGAACAAATCGAGTCCCCATTGTACGATGCTGCGACAATAATTTTACTACCATTAATGTTCAAACCATTCTTATGGACCAACTGCTCATTTACTGCTGTACAAGAAATTTTACCACAAATTATACTCAAATTGTAATGTTTGTAGTTCAACTACAGACAAATTTTTCGTAATAGCAACTGATCTTGGTGTTGAAACTAACTCTCAGCCCAAGTGACCAGAGCTTAAATTACATTTCTGCTCGTAATTGAGCTCCACAAATTTTGATTTGGACATGTTTACATCGTAATGTATAAAGGTGGAAATGAACATTGAACTGAGTATATCTTTGTCAGTGGTTTTCTTGGTTTCTTGAAGAACAAATCGAGTCCCCATTGTACGATGCTGCGACAATAATTTTACTACCATTAATGTTCAAACCATTCTTATGGACCAACTGCTCATTTACTGCTGTACAAGAAATTTTACCACAAATTATACTCAAATTGTAATGTTTGTAGTTCAACTACAGACAAATTTTTCGTAATAGCAACTGATCTTGGTGTTGAAACTAACTCTCAGCCCAAGTGACCAGAGCTTAAATTACATTTCTGCTCGTAATTGAGCTCCACAAATTTTGATTTGGACATGTTTACATCGTAATGTATAAAGGTGGAAATGAACATTGAACTGAGTATATCTTTGTCAGTGGTTTTCTTGGTTTCTTGAAGAACAAATCGAGTCCCCATTGTACGATGCTGCGACAATAATTTTACTACCATTAATGTTCAAACCATTCTTATGGACCAACTGCTCATTTACTGCTGTACAAGAAATTTTACCACAAATTATACTCAAATTGTAATGTTTGTAGTTCAACTACAGACAAATTTTTCGTAATAGCAACTGATCTTGGTGTTGAAACTAACTCTCAGCCCAAGTGACCAGAGCTTAAATTACATTTCTGCTCGTAATTGAGCTCCACAAATTTTGATTTGGACATGTTTACATCGTAATGTATAAAGGTGGAAATGAACATTGAACTGAGTATATCTTTGTCAGTGGTTTTCTTGGTTTCTTGAAGAACAAATCGAGTCCCCATTGTACGATGCTGCGACAATAATTTTACTACCATTAATGTTCAAACCATTCTTATGGACCAACTGCTCATTTACTGCTGTACAAGAAATTTTACCACAAATTATACTCAAATTGTAATGTTTGTAGTTCAACTACAGACAAATTTTTCGTAATAGCAACTGATCTTGGTGTTGAAACTAACTCTCAGCCCAAGTGACCAGAGCTTAAATTACATTTCTGCTCGTAATTGAGCTCCACAAATTTTGATTTGGACATGTTTACATCGTAATGTATAAAGGTGGAAATGAACATTGAACTGAGTATATCTTTGTCAGTGGTTTTCTTGGTTTCTTGAAGAACAAATCGAGTCCCCATTGTACGATGCTGCGACAATAATTTTACTACCATTAATGTTCAAACCATTCTTATGGACCAACTGCTCATTTACTGCTGTACAAGAAATTTTACCACAAATTATACTCAAATTGTAATGTTTGTAGTTCAACTACAGACAAATTTTTCGTAATAGCAACTGATCTTGGTGTTGAAACTAACTCTCAGCCCAAGTGACCAGAGCTTAAATTACATTTCTGCTCGTAATTGAGCTCCACAAATTTTGATTTGGACATGTTTACATCGTAATGTATAAAGGTGGAAATGAACATTGAACTGAGTATATCTTTGTCAGTGGTTTTCTTGGTTTCTTGAAGAATAAAGTGAATCTCCATTGTACAGTGTTGCGACAATAATATTACTACCAATAATGTTCAAACCATTCTTACGGACCAACTGCTCATTTGTTGCTGTACAATAATTTTATCACAAATAATACTCAAATTGTAATGTTTGTAGCTCATCTACGGACAAATTTTTCGTAATAGCAACTGATCTTGGTGTTGAAACTAACTCTCAGCCCAAGTGACCAGAGCTTAAATTGCATTTCTGCTCGTAATTGAGCTCCACAAATTTTGATTTGGACATGTTTACATCGTAATGTATAAAGGTGGAAATGAACATTGAACTGAGTATATCTTTGTCAGTGGTTTTCTTGGTTTCTTGAAGAACAAATCGAGTCCCCATTGTACGACGCTGCGACAATAATTTTACTACCATTAATGTTCAAACCATTCTTATGGACCAACTGCTCATTTACTGCTGAACAAGAAATTTCACCACAAATTATACTCAAATTGGAACGTTTGTAGTTCAACTACAGACAAATTTTTCGTAATAGCCACTGATCTTGGTGTTGAAACTAACTCTCAGCCCAAGTGACCAGAGCTTAAAATACATTTCTGCTCCTATTTAAGCTCCACAAATTTTGATTTGGACATGTTTACATCGTAATGTATAAAGGTGGGAATGAACATTGAATTGGGTATATCTTTGTCAGTGGTTTTCTTGGTTTCTTGAAGAATAAATCGAGTCTCCATTGTACGGTTCAGCAACAATAATTTTACTACCATTAATGTTCGAACCATTCTTATGGACCAACTGCTCATTTACTGCTGTACAAGAAATTTTACCACAAATTATACTCGAATTGTAATGTTTGTAGTTCAACTACAGACAAATTTTTCGTAATAGCAACTGATCTTGGTGTTGAAACTAACTCTTAGCCCAAGTGACCAGAGCTTAAATTACATTTCTGCTCGTAATTGAGCTCCACAAATTTTGATTTGGACATGTTTACATCGTAATGTAAAGAGGTGGGAATGAAAATTGAATTGAGTATACCTTTGTCAGTGGTTTTCTTGTTTTCTTGAAGAACAAATCCAGTCTCCATTGTACGTTGCTGCGATAATAATTTTATTACCATTAGTGTTCAAACTATTCTTACGGCTGCTCATATGTTGCTGAAACAACTATCACGGTACGAGTCAACTATCTGTTACTGTTGCGCTTTTGTACGTTTCCCTCAGGTATTATTCGTCCCCATTGTTTTGGTATGTTTACCCTCAATATTAAAAAGTATTTCAGTTCTTCTAGTTATTCTTCGTTTTTGTTTTTTTTTTTTTTGAGATGTGAGGAGAATATGAGCTTCAGAAGTAGGTTTGTAGAAGGAATTTTCATAAGAAGGATAGTAAGTGAGCCCATAGTCTCATCGTTTGGTTAGAATTGTTTTAAGTAAATATTCGCTGTTTAAACAATCGAATGTGTTTCAGACTGAGGTGCATTTGTTGGTACAATTAACTGAGATTGAAGGAAATAGTGGAAACGTCTAGTCCTTACCTACAGCTGCGAGGATCCTTAAAACGCCGCATGTTTTATTAACTATGTTAACTTCAATGTAAGGACTAATTATGCTTCAGGGAATATTACTTGTTGAACTAATATACATCATTATTAAACAACTATATTTAATTACAGCACATATACAATATCATACATCAAAGGATAATAATACGGGGAGATTAAAAAATATAAATCTATCACTTATTCATGTTGGTCATTTAAATTCTGATGTAACAATGTAACTTTCGTAATAAAATTACAAGATTATCACACAATCGATGAATCGAATACATTTATCGACGACGATATACACTCATCTCTTCTACAACAATCTAAAAATTCATCGAATGTCACAACACCATCTTGATTTTTGTCCATTTTCTGAAAAAACAGTCATATTATATTTGTAACAAATTATACAAGTACGATATTCTCATTACAATGGCCTTTCTTATTAACTAAAATATTTCCTAAAATGTTTGCAAAACGCAACGTACAATTTTCCGTTTCTTTGTATTATGTTGTTCCTCTTTTTCCCAATTATTTTTTTCTTGTAAATATTTAGCGGTTTCTGTTGTACTCCTTGGTTTCGAGTCTTCATAAATGCAAAATGAAATAGTTTGTTTCTCCAAACAAAAGTCTACTTTGCTTGCTAAGTCAATGATTATTGAAAAATACCGAACCCGAACTACTAATCGAAAAATACAAATGAAGGGTACAATTCATTCGGTTTAAAGTGGATTTACCTATAAACGTCTGTGAAGCAGCTTGCACGAATGTATATTGTTGAAAGCGGTTACGTATGATTACATTTCTTCAAATTCAATCAAAAACATAGCATCCGTGTATACGTTTCCTATTCTAATAGCACTTACTGTAAAAATCATTTCGACTCTTTCCTTTATCGTGAAGTCATCTACACTGGGATTAGACATTTTCCCCATTAAATCGTAAATAGCCGAGACAATGTCTGTCATTTCTTCCCTTGTAATACAACCATCGCCGTTTATGTCGTACAAGCTAAAAATCCAGCGCATCTTTTCATCCATAGTTCCTCGAGACAGCACAGATAGACATTGAAGGAAATTCTGGAAAACAACACACGTTATCTATATAAATGTTTAAACTAGTTTTCAACAAAAAAAATTCAGATTAAATATTTTCGCAAACAATACGTCGAAATCGCGTTATACAATCTATTGTATTATATATTTCACTTGTTATTTATTCTTCATGTACAATGTTTTCACTGAATGGTGGTCCCAGCGAATGGTGTCTTGTACTTCACAAGTGATTAACAATTCCCAATTGCTCTGTATCGTCCTATTTTCAAATAGGCTTTATGTTCTTTAGGTCTAGTTTCTTCTTTTTCCTTCATGTATGAAGTATTCCCTTCAATCGTAACAGTTGTTTAATTAAAACGATTTGATTTTTTTTCAAAGCAGAAGATGGCTTTCATTTTTAAATTCTAGTTCTTAGAAAGGTACATTAAGGGTAAACACTAAAACTAAAGACAGCAGAGAGTAACAATGAAAGGGGTATGCACAAAGCGTTTACTAATCAAGCAGCATAACAATGAGTGCATTACCAAGTATATTACATAACTGGAGCAGTACGGATTTGAATTCTCTGCCTTTGCCACATTAGATAATTATTTTATTCTCAAGTTTATCTACGTATCTACCCGCTGTAATTAATTTTCATATCATTGATCTTCTACAAGAGGAAATTTATGAAGGGCAAAATATATACTAAAAAATAGAATATATTATATGCAGAAAAATTGCACCACTTTTTTTGCAAAACAATTGTAAAGCGTTGTTATGAATTTTAAATGCTTCAGCGTACTTGTTTGTATCTCATAGTCATTATATCGTCCCTTACACCATCAGTAACATCATATTTATGTAAAGTACCTTGAAATTTGAAATTAAAAGCGAACATGAGTTCTACAGTAACAAAGAAATATGTCGCTGTTCTGGAATTTCTACATCAACCACGACCGTTATGGGTAATTATTTTCGAATTTCATTTACAGAATTTATAAATTTAAATCAGTTAATAATGGGTTATACAAACTCCAGCCTCGTTTAGAATCAGACAATTTCCTTTATATAAACGAATTAAGTTGGACTAATTCCAATGGCGACAAAGTTTGTTCATCAATTTACTGACTTGCGCCAGCTCTCCGGTCTTCTTGCATAACAATTTTGCACTATGTACAACAAACGGTTACTTCAGTTGTACATTGTGGAATCTGGTCGCCGTTTTAATACAAAAAAATATATCCATATCTATGCTCATTAATAATATTTTTAAGGGCACTGCAATTTAGCATAATAACAACAACTTGGTACCTAATGGGTACAACCGAAAGAAGAAAATCGAAATTTAATCTTTAAGTCCTTTTAAGACTTCTTAGCGGACTTTAGTCGTTTCTTTCTAACATTTCCTGTTTGAATGCTAAGGATCAAGCAGAAGTTGATCCACATTTTTAACAGTCGCCGTGACAAATGCTGCCATTTCGTCATTTTGACAACATTGTATTTTATAACTTCCCTTGCTACTTCTGGCACAACGTAATATCATTCAGTTAGAAAAAGCAATAAAATTGCGATTTTCAAATATCATGGACGCTTTATCTAGACTACTTTCGCCTAAAAAATCGTCTGGCTATTGAGGTCGCATTCCATAGAAAAAAGCACTTGAATAAAATCTTTGAAAAAAATCGGAGGGTGTATCCTCTTCTTTTGTTTTGTCTATACTCAATAAAGTATTGTCCTCGCTAACAGTTAACAAGTTTACTTAAAGATAGACAAATACATCAAGAAAAACAAGTAATGTGTGTACTCGCGTGTCTTGATGGAGTCGAATTTTTTAGCAATGAGATAGCAGCTTTTACTCTTCCAAAAGAGTTAACTTCAACAAAATTTTAAATGATTCAGATGACGAGGCAAAATTTAAGGACAAGTGTATTAAAAATGGTTTTGCTTTTTATATTATAGAAATGTTTTTGGTTTCAAATTTGTATACTTTTAAAAATCATTTCTTGGCTTCATTGAATATGCGTACTTCTTCCTCTGTTACAATTCCAGTAAAACAATAGCTTTGCTTTACTGTCCCATAACAATAGAGAGTGTAACTACATTCTCGTGAAAAAGGATTCGCCTGGTCAGCTTTGAAAGTGCAAGAATAATGAGAAGTAAACTTAAAATAAGCGTTACTTCTGCAAGGCTTTGAATTTTGCAAGAAAGCCTTTTCAGAAAATATCCCTTCAGAGCAAATATGCCTCACAGCTAAATCACTTAAATTTAATTTACTGGAATGTTTAGTAATTGATACACATATAAGAAGTTCAATATAAAGCAATCCTTAATGACCAAACTGAAATGGATGAGTTACCGTTTTGAAACTTATGTACGTTGAACATTTGCCTATCCCGTCACCAGATATTGTAGAATTTGAAAAAATGTGGTAGTTTAAAAAAATCTGATGCTAAACTGAAACCTGTCAGCGAAGCAATTACCACAACTAAGCGTTTCCCCGTAGATTGTTTTATATTCCTTAGAAACTCTTATCTAAAATCATCAATTTCTTCAACATTAAAATCTATCTTCAGCCAGTTTCGATAAAAATCATTCGTAAAAGGTTATTCTCAATGAACTTCAGACCGTATTTTGACTTATCCTATCATCCTAAGCAACTCGAATTAAATGCAGGCCATTCCATGTAAGGATCTTGAGAGGCTCCTTTCACTAATTCTCTGTTGAATGGGATATGAAAAATAGATCTCACACATATGATCACTTTACAGTATTACCTCATGCATTCGGTAATTTTGTCTCGATTTTTATTCGATTCCGTTTCCTAAATAAGCAAAACAGGAGGTTAAATGATAAAGTTGCCGAATTATTCTAGACATGTTTACTTGAAAATTTCGGAGATAAAGGTTCATATTTTAACAGCAACGAAGCAATTTTGTTACACCAACTGATTTCCAATCTTGCTGTTCCTATTTATTTAGACCTGCAAATGGATATGCCTTAATAATAATCTAGAGCGAAGGATTAAAATAAAATAGACACTAAATCTAAATGCAAATGGCATGTCATTGCCTGACATCCTCTATTTGAGAAGTTCCATCGTTAGAGCGACTCAAGTTTCAATTAAAATAAAAGCACGAAGATCCGTTTACATTCCCTATCAACATTGGACTCCCGTCTCTAAGGCGAAAACCTTTTAATGAAACGATATTTAAAAAACACTCTCCAGGCACGTTTTTTGAGCCTTCACTTCATTGACAATGGCATTTAAATTCTGCGAATTTTTTGTTGGTTTGTTGTGAACTTTGAATTTTAAGATCAGCAAGGCTTTTTTACATCTACTTAGTAACTGTAGGCACACTGAGAAAAAAGCAAGACTGCTGTCGTAGACCGATTATCGTGCAATGTTTATCACTTCACACGTTTCAGAAGGAAATCCTCAGAGTTTCAATTATATAATTTCATGAAACTAATTTATTTCAATAATAGAAAGGTGGTAGATGCAAAGTAAATTTCTTTCTTCAGTTTTCATCAATTACTAACTAACTTAATCCATTTTATTGCTCCTCATATTGTTTTACTTAATGACTGCATTTTCCTGTGAAATCCCTTCATATCGCTCAATCTTGCATGGTCGATTCTATGCTATAGTAAAATTCTTTAATTTAAACGTATGAACGTATTTATGTAAATTTGTATATGTATATACTTTCTTATTTTATTACGTTGAAATCCATTTTCGAATATCTTTTTAAATGTTAAAAAGATTCGACGATTTGAATTCAATTTTATACTTAAAGCTGACCTCGGATAAAAACTTACGAGAATCGAATGGCATTTTATGAGAAACGGATACGGCGCAAAAATCGAAAGAAGTTTGCCTTTGCATAGAACCTAAGAGGATGTGGAAATCTGTAAGCGGGTATGTGATGAAGCGTAGGATGCATCGAGATTAGAATCCCGAAAAATGTAAAATAATTACTCGAGAGTCAACTCAGCGAGTATTCTTGAATCGAATAAGAACAAAGGAATAGAGCATTCACAACTCTGAATCGAAAGCTATATAAAGATTTAGATAATCGAAGATAGAAGTGTTCATGATGTTACACCGAACACATCTAGATCAGGTGAGGGGCAGTGGCGTAGTAAACTTTTCCGGGGGTAGGGTTATGTGGTTATGGAGAAGGAAGGCAATGTTTACAGATTAAACTTGCCTGCCTGTGCGCAGAACAATAATTTCCGGTCTCAATCAAGTTTGGTATGGGGTGCGACACCCGAGGTCGTGTGTATCATCTATCTATCAACAGAGATAACGTCAACTTCAAGGCAATTGCCCGTGTAACTCGTATACCCCATTGATACGGTAGTTACGCTCCTGGGGAGAAGCACAGTATTCACAACTTTTCAGTAAAAATAACAGTGATGTGACTGGTCCACCTTGACCTTCTGCTTCCAGCTTCTGCTACCATATCTAACTCTTTCAAAAATTCCCTAATTATGTGTCCATCATGTGCTTTCTTAGTTGGTCCAAAATTTGTTGTGGAAAGTTTATAATATTTGAAAATCTTGTATAAATATCGGTGTCAAACTAGAGAATATTCCGCAAATATCTTAAGTAAGCCACCAAGCACTTTGAGTAGCAGAAGTTTAGTTTCGTTGGTGTTTGATAATCAATTTCCTCGGAAGATTAGAGAGATTGCAAGTTTCAACCATTATTCCGACAACTATTTTAAGATAATTTATACACCATAACGAAAACAGACTATAATCGAAACTTTTCAGCGCTAGCAAAGGCTTTTCTTTTTAGCTTGACAAGTATATGCGTTTGTAAAGCTTTGTCAGTATCTAGTATAATTATATAAAAGTTGAATCAATGCAAATATTCAAATAATTATCGTCGAAGCATCTCATATAAACCAATTAGCAGGTGATCGCAATGAAAACTTAATGCATTGTCAGTTTTCTCGTGGCTTTTAAGTGAATTTACCATTTGCCGCACCTAAATTTATGCAGACGGCGAAAATCCATAAAATTAAAATAAGTATCTTTTGCAGATGTATGTAAGAGATGACCTGAAACTACTTTGTATGCAGTAATATACTCCCCAAAACAGGAAAAGTAATCAGTTAATGAATGCAAAAAGGGCGAGAGCAAAAAAGTGAAAGTGAGCTAGTAGTCGTATTTAAAAATTTTGGTAATATGGACATATACTATACGCTTCAGTATTTCAACTAATTTTTGGTTTCTATCATTCCTGAGGGCTCAAATACAAACGGTTGCATCCGTATCCGAATATTTTTTTTCTTTCCACGGAAAGAGTTCATTATTCCTGCACTCGATCTATCTAGTCGATAGTACCTTGCGCCGTTCCCCGTGTCACGACAGGAGAGAGGAAAATGGTTTTTCTATAACTTATTATCTCGCTTTTTGTGCCATCTATTCTAGCGTGAAATGAACTAATAATTGGTAACAAGAAATTTAATGTATACGAATCAGTAGGAAAGCGAAATTAATCGTAGAACGTCTTTTTANATAGTTTTTTTATGTTGTGTCCCGTACTGTTATCTAAGGCTATTATGTTTCCTTTGCACCCTGTTTGACTACCTCGACAAATTATTATGGCTCTCAATGAAAATAATTGATAAGGTCAATTCGATTACAGGCTAAAAAGAAAATTGTCCACCGTGTAATTGTGAAATATTAATGTTAGACTTAATTAAAAATGGTTTGAGAGAAAGGCCTTGATGAGAAATTGAACCGAGGAACTAACCGTATTAAAAATTCAAGACAATGGTAAATTATCCTCCATTTTGAGAATGATCCTGCTACTAAGCAAGGAATAAAGAAAAAACTCGAGAGTAAAAGAAAAAGCACCGACGACGGAATACTGGTTTTAAAGAAAATAACATTCATGACTATTTTTTTTTTTCTACATTTTCATCAATCTTAATAAAATATTTCTTTGCATAAGCAATGGTTAATTCAATATTCTTTATTCATTATTCAATTATCCAAAGTAAAACTCAATTACATATATTTGCTTCTTCAACTTTGAATCTGCAATCAAATACTCCTTTCATATACACCTTAAGCTATTCGCAAACATGAACAGTTTTGCGCCACTATTATAACGGCCAGTTGCCTACGTTATAAAAAGTTGCATAGGTTACATGGTTTCAATAGAAAGAAATTTCTAAAAGAAAAGAAAGCTCTATACTTAATTGAAAAATACGAGTTGTCTACATAAGTCAATGTAACCCAAGCTCGTAGTGCAATTGCGATAGCCTTACCCTCTAGTAAATTGCGTTAATTTTTGAATACTTCTTTTTATCGTAATATCTCGTAAATGTACAGATACACGATTAGGTTTACTAGTTTGTGGTAAACATGGACACATGTACTAATTTACAATTTCATTGCTGCCATATTTTAAGAGACGGACACGATCAACGTGTGTACAGAAAGTCGTTTATTATTTTATTATGTCACCCAGAAGATGCATCATACACGTACGCTGTAATGAGTGTTATTTTGAGGTTGTATGTAATGAATCTAATTCGGAAGGGTTGTAAAAGTTTACGGCGTTTCTACTAGTAACAATAGAACGCAGATCCGCTGGCATTAGTGAATTATTCCCATTTTACGGACAATGAAATCTAACTGTTTGCGATATTCAGTTACAGGAAAAACAAACCCGAATTTATTTTCGGTAGTAAACGACCATCGCAGCGTGTTATGAGTATAGATTATACTGAACTAACACTAAAACTGCTTCGGCGGGATGTTCTACCGTTACGGTTAAATTAACGATGGCTATACACAAATTCATGCGTGTTCACATGTCTATTAGATCGCATCTGATATGTAGATAAGGAGTAAAGTAACCTCCCACATCCTCAGTTATTTGCGAACAGTGATATAATATAGGTTTTCCTCTGTCCTTTATTCCTATTTCTGCTTCTAATAGGTACGTTTCTAACTAGTCCTAATTCTGAGAAGGTGTCCTATCATCCTATATCGCATTTCCGTTGCTCACATCAATAGCGCCCTCTGTTTTACTATTCCTACCAGCACTTACTCGTTTCTAAACTTTTCTATCTATAAGACCACATTTCAACAATGATTGAAAAGCTACTTGTTTAGAGTGTATGCTACAAACCTGGAAGAATTGTTGTTAATCAATGGGAATACCCATGGTGAAACTGGTAGGGAGGTTCGTACCCCTTCTCCGAACGCTTCTAGATGAACAGAGCTTTTCTCATATCGATAACGAACAATAAGGGATCACAAAAATACGCGCAAATTATCAAATTCTTATTGTAGTTCACACTAATGTTACTTCATCATATTCTGCCTTCATCAAGGGATCATTTGTATCATATAAAGGTTGGATAAGGGAGAAAGAAAACATGATTTTTCTCTAAAGCAACATATGAGACTGATAATCGTTATAGGAAATCCTACACTTTTATTGTAGTTGGTTGACGTTATTCTACTACCTTTTTTCTATACTGCTTTGATTAATAGCGCACTTCTAAAGTACCATTGTACATAGCTAGTAAATTAAGGGTACGCATCAATATTTAATTGTCAGCTACTTGGCTAATGCATATTGAACTGATACACGAAGTCGGAACATTGTAGATTTTTTTTTTTTTTTTTTTTAGTCTTGCGTTTTAGGTATTCAGAACTTCTTTTTCATTTGTTACAACTATGACATGTTAATTTTTGGGAAATAAATAGATGATAAAATAATTAAATTCCCAAATATATCATTCCACGTAGTCGTCAATAAATTACTACACAATGGCGTGTACTTCACTCAGGTTTTCTTTCAAATCCATTTTCCCCTTAACGTCCATGATTTTACTTTGTATTTTTTAGTAATATCTGCATGAAAATGTACACACGAGTCAAAAAAGAGACCTTTACCGAGAGATATCATGTAAACCAAGATGATAAACATTGGAAGCAAGGAAAAATGTAAAACATCATGAAAATTATCAACAATACTCGGCAAAAAACGGTTACAACTCTCCCTTAAAAAAGAAAGACAAATGTTCGGTAATTTACATAAAAATGAGTTCGTTATCAGTTGAAATTTTTATTTCGCAACATTTTATCGAAACAGACTGTTCCAAGTTTTGTGCTCATTATTTATTATGTCTCCCGTTCGCGTTACAAAGATCCCTTTATATAATTTCTTTTGTAAATCACCGGTCGCGCAGTATTTCCATTTTCTGGAGTGTATCATTAACTACCTTACATTTAGCGCCATTCTGGGGCCCAAAAATTGCCTTCCTTAAGTACTCCGTTTCGTCGTTATGTACCTACAACGGCGATTACACTTTTCATTTTTAAAGAAATGAAAAAAGGAAACATTAAAAAGTACTCTCTTGTATTTCTGAACATGTTGTCGAGCAAGCTCAAGATCCATGTACCTTCATATTACCGTTACAGTAGAAGAAACAAGCCACTATAGGGCACTGGGGTGGTATATAGTGAAATTTATAATTAAGTTTATTAACGCAATAGAATAAACAGTTAACATTATAGATTATAAAATCGCATGCTGCAACGAGCACTTCAAGACATAAATCTTATTAATAAATAAATGACTTTCAGGCAATTTTGAGCGAAACCGTTCATTTGTTGAGTTTTGAATTTTGAAATCCTTATGTCACTAGAAAACACGTCTTTGTAACTGCCAAACTATATGTTGAAAGAGTACAGTAGCCTGTTGTAAGTTTCTTCTGCTTTAATGTAAAGGCTTTAACAAAACCGCAAGGAGTAAAAAGTTAATTTCGTTTCCGATTCCTGTATGCACATTATGCACACGAATTATCCGAGGAAATTTTTATTAGTCTCTATAAATTATATTCCCATCACATAAATTATTTCAATAACATTGTTGGCCGTAAGTGTAACGCCTTATGTTGTAAAATAAATTTCCCTAAAGCCAGAAAAGTACCGCGAAGAAGCGATAAAGTTACTGTTACTAAAATGAATTTTCCTTTATGAACGAATATAAGCCTCGTTCTTTTATGACAAAAGCCGTAAATAGATTCGGTCGTTTTCACGAAGATATTTTGTTAGATTATTATGGTCTTAGTTAATAGTGTAATGTTTGCGCGCTTGTTGAACATAATACTTACGATGTAATCGATCAATATGGCATCCATTATACCTAATAAGTGTAATATTTTAACACCTTCAGATAAGTGGCTGGTTTATTAGACTATAATTAATTTTACGACTCGTTGGCACCAAATTGGGTAGATTGCTTATCTTCATTGCTTATTTTCTGACTAGTTTTAAATGCCTCCACTACAGAAGAAATTAAGTAAATATGAAATATCGCCTTTAAATAAATATGAAAAATCATGAATTTAACTCTTTCTATCAATATTTCACTCCGCTGACCTATGTACGTATATTTGTATATTTTATAACCAATATGCAATTTGAAGTTAGTTCTAATAACCGTCTAAGAGTATTACTCGAGTCATTGCAGTGGATAATTTAGGAGCCTTGTTTATAAGCACTATACACTTTGTAAAGCTGTCACAAAGTAGAATTCAATAGAAGTTAGCCTCAAAATAAATGTTTTACGATTTATGTACATTCGTAAACAGCAGACGTAAGAACTGAAATAGAATTATTTTATTCGTGTTAACAAAGTATAGATCTAAAAGATAAGACAAATAGGTACTTATATCGAAGATAAAAAACAGACATAGACCAACAGTCTATGCATTATTGGCTCGTGAAAAATAAAAATTAATGTACTCAAGTTTGAATAAATTTTATTAAATTAAACTAAATAGATATTTAAAATAGCAAATGATGTACAACCTACTTATTATCCTGTCCTTAGTCAATAGATAGCAAGTAGTTATTAAGAAAATTAAGCGATTGCATCGATGTTTTTTTCAGTAAATCTCAGAAGAACAAATACGTCGAGTAAAAGTTTGAAAACACCAAGGGTTTATATTACAGTATGTATCTCTATAGAAATACAATAACCATTTAAATTAACAATGAAGTAAAACAGATCACAAATGGAAGACAAAATACATTTAGTAAATACCGTACAAATAAATACATAAAAATGAGTTTATTTTTGTGAACACGATTATCTTTAGGCTCTACGGCAATAACTTTAGCATGTTTTCTCACAGACAACGCAGCGGTCTTCTATTTGATTTCAGATTTGTAAGCAATATTGTAACGATCCATCTAAACTTATTGGTGATACATTACGTAACTGATGTGGTAACCCAATGATGAGCTCCACAAACAAAAATTTAGATAACTCACCTCCTTGTGGAAAAAACTGGGAATATATCACTTTGAAGGTATCCTCTTTGACAACCCCTGTCGGACATTCTGCCTTAAATCCTCTGTAAATACGTTTTATTTCTTGTTGAGAAAATTTGGTATTTTTACATAAACTTTCCAAACTATCTGGGCGACTTCGCGGAGGTGTTTCGAGGTCTTCAAGTTCCGAATCTGAAAATAAAAACAGAAAATGGGTTAGGAAACAATAAAACGGTTACTTTATAACTATTATTGTAAATCAATAAGCACAGCAGAGAAAGGAAACATTGGCTTTAAAAACGACGACATGAAAGCAAAGGCTTCGAGGTAAAGTACCTACAGAAGAATATGTCGCATATATACAATAGAAATTAGCAGATGTAGAAACTATTTTAGAAGTTTCTAAAATAATGTGCGTTTGTGTATAATAATTTTACGTCATTTCTTATTCAGAAGCAAAACCAAATATAACAATTTGAGTGCGGCAAATGCCAAGAAAGTATTTTATTGCAAGAGGATATACATATTTACATAGGGATCCTTTATTGAAACCTTCAATAGTACACCTTTTATGAAATCATAGGTATGGATGGAATAACTTACTTAACTTACAAATAAATAAGGTTTCAAAAATAATGTTAAGTATTTCTTCTCTTTACAGAAATTTCACAATTATTATACATATTCCTCGGATAACAACAATAATTGTTGTAGCTCCTTAAAACTTAGGAACATTTGAANAAACACTCTCCAGGCACGTTTTTTGAGCCTTCACTTCATTGACAATGGCATTTAAATTCTGCGAATTTTTTGTTGGTTTGTTGTGAACTTTGAATTTTAAGATCAGCAAGGCTTTTTTACATCTACTTAGTAACTGTAGGCACACTGAGAAAAAAGCAAGACTGCTGTCGTAGACCGATTATCGTGCAATGTTTATCACTTCACACGTTTCAGAAGGAAATCCTCAGTTTCAATTATATAATTTCATGAAACTAATTTATTTCAATAATAGAAAGGTGGTAGATGCAAAGTAAATTTCTTTCTTCAGTTTTCATCAATTACTAACTAACTTAATCCATTTTATTGCTCCTCATATTGTTTTACTTAATGACATTTTCCTGTGAAATCCCTTCATATCGCTCAATCTTGCATGGTCGATTCTATGCTATAGTAAAATTCTTTAATTTAAACGTATGAACGTATTTATGTAAATTTGTATATGTATATACTTTCTTATTTTATTACGTTGAAATCCATTTTCGAATATCTTTTTAAATGTTAAAAAGATTCGACGATTTGAATTCAATTTTATACTTAAAGCTGACCTCGGATAAAAACTTACGAGAATCGAATGGCATTTTATGAGAAACGGATACGGCGCAAAAATCGAAAGAAGTTTGCCTTTGCATAGAACCTAAGAGGATGTGGAAATCTGTAAGCGGGTATGTGATGAAGCGTAGGATGCATCGAGATTAGAATCCCGAAAAATGTAAAATAATTACTCGAGAGTCAACTCAGCGAGTATTCTTGAATCGAATAAGAACAAAGGAATAGAGCATTCACAACTCTGAATCGAAAGCTATATAAAGATTTAGATAATCGAAGATAGAAGTGTTCATGATGTTACACCGAACACATCTAGATCAGGTGAGGGGCAGTGGCGTAGTAAACTTTTCCGGGGGTAGGGTTATGTGGTTATGGAGAAGGAAGGCAATGTTTACAGATTAAACTTGCCTGCCTGTGCGCAGAACAATAATTTCCGGTCTCAATCAAGTTTGGTATGGGGTGCGACACCCGAGGTCGTGTGTATCATCTATCTATCAACAGAGATAACGTCAACTTCAAGGCAATTGCCCGTGTAACTCGTATACCCCATTGATACGGTAGTTACGCTCCTGGGGAGAAGCACAGTATTCACAACTTTTCAGTAAAAATAACAGTGATGTGACTGGTCCACCTTGACCTTCTGCTTCCAGCTTCTGCTACCATATCTAACTCTTTCAAAAATTCCCTAATTATGTGTCCATCATGTGCTTTCTTAGTTGGTCCAAAATTTGTTGTGGAAAGTTTATAATATTTGAAAATCTTGTATAAATATCGGTGTCAAACTAGAGAATATTCCGCAAATATCTTAAGTAAGCCACCAAGCACTTTGAGTAGCAGAAGTTTAGTTTCGTTGGTGTTTGATAATCAATTTCCTCGGAAGATTAGAGAGATTGCAAGTTTCAACCATTATTCCGACAACTATTTTAAGATAATTTATACACCATAACGAAAACAGACTATAATCGAAACTTTTCAGCGCTAGCAAAGGCTTTTCTTTTTAGCTTGACAAGTATATGCGTTTGTAAAGCTTTGTCAGTATCTAGTATAATTATATAAAAGTTGAATCAATGCAAATATTCAAATAATTATCGTCGAAGCATCTCATATAAACCAATTAGCAGGTGATCGCAATGAAAACTTAATGCATTGTCAGTTTTCTCGTGGCTTTTAAGTGAATTTACCATTTGCCGCACCTAAATTTATGCAGACGGCGAAAATCCATAAAATTAAAATAAGTATCTTTTGCAGATGTATGTAAGAGATGACCTGAAACTACTTTGTATGCAGTAATATACTCCCCAAAACAGGAAAAGTAATCAGTTAATGAATGCAAAAAGGGCGAGAGCAAAAAAGTGAAAGTGAGCTAGTAGTCGTATTTAAAAATTTTGGTAATATGGACATATACTATACGCTTCAGTATTTCAACTAATTTTTGGTTTCTATCATTCCTGAGGGCTCAAATACAAACGGTTGCATCCGTATCCGAATATTTTTTTTCTTTCCACGGAAAGAGTTCATTATTCCTGCACTCGATCTATCTAGTCGATAGTACCTTGCGCCGTTCCCCGTGTCACGACAGGAGAGAGGAAAATGGTTTTTCTATAACTTATTATCTCGCTTTTTGTGCCATCTATTCTAGCGTGAAATGAACTAATAATTGGTAACAAGAAATTTAATGTATACGAATCAGTAGGAAAGCGAAATTAATCGTAGAACGTCTTTTTATCGGAAGGTAGGATTTAAAGGAATAATTTATCTGTTTGAAAATCCTTATTATCCCTATTTCTACCGACAAGATTTACATTAAGATTTATGTCAAAGAAAACCGGTAAACGCATGAGCGAACGAGAATGACTTTTTAAGCTTGATGAAAAATGGCGTCAAAAGCCATAACCGGTGTTGCACGGTGTAATTTCCTCTCTCGATTTTAATCTTCCGTAAAACTGACATCACGTCTGCATGACAGAAGAAGTGGCACGCACACCTACAACTGGTCGGATTATTTCATCAACTTTATTTTAATCGTTTCTTTAAAATGTAAGGTTACACTGAAACTCGTCAACATTACAGAGCAGTAGAAATAAATTACTAGACAAAAGTGACATAACTGACATTTTTTTGCTGTTTATTTTCCATGTATATTGTGTAGAGTGAAGTTTATTGTAGAGAATAGTTTCAGAATAATTTAACTGCGACCAGCACTTTGAAGATACAATTACTTACATCTAACATTCGTCCTACTTCACTACATATACTCAAGACGCTGTCACCTACAATCCTCAGGTGAAGCTTATCTACATCGTATTTTCTATACTTTTCAATGTTCTGTTACTTTACTTTTTGGATTTTTTCGTGCAGGCCATGTCAGTGGCGTAAACGTAATCTCTTAATAATTTTACAATGCGTACGTTTCGCCTTCTAGAGTATAATACATTCTTCTAGATTAGGAGTTTTGCGGTGCTTTAAAAGCGGAAAGAAAAAAAAGGAAATAATACGAAAGGAAACTAATGACAATGCGATGGTAAATAATAACAGTGGAAATACTTAAAAGCGCTGCACTGCACGTATTAGCGGGATGGTTGGCAAGTTAACAACTGGAACCAGTCAACTAGCTTTGTGTAAAAAGCAACTAATTTAATACTAATGGCGTTCTCCATTTGCCGTTTCTGGAATACTATCAACTAAATGTACATAGAACGATTTGCGGGCTAAATTTATGTCGGGTTGACTTTTCTAAAAGCGCTTCAAGCTTCCGAGTCCGCTTTGCATTCGCTTGTTCCATTGACCGAATTGCTTTGTGTGATATTCGACACTCGGGCGCGAGCGATCGCGTTTGATGCTGCTCAAGAAGTTTATTAACCGCAGCGAAACTTTTGACGATCGCTTATTTTAAAATTCAGAAAACCGACAACCTTACTGTTACGTAAATTGTTTGATGAAATCAGAGGTTGATTCATAGGCATTCGAATGGAAACAGTCAGCTTAAGATGTTACGGACCCACCGACGTACCTAATCCTTAAAGGATAAAGTGGGTTTTTGACTCTAAGAAAGACGAAAAAAAATGAGTATAAAATAAAAATAATACCTTTTTTTGTATTACAAGGATAAAGGATATTTTTATAATGATAAAAAAATATTTATAAATTCTACTGATTAGAATTAATACAAGTAAAAGAGTGTACAAGAAAATCGCTTCCTGAAAAGTAAAATCTTACCTCGAAATTTATTATTCCGGATTTGTCATGGTCCAAAGTGTTGAACACATAATGAGCATAATGACTTGTATTAGCTGAAACAAATAATGAAATAATTAGAAAACACTCTTGATTAATTATCAGTTAAACTAACGAGTGCTTTCTGATAGATAATTAGCACAACACAGTAAAATTTTAATAAAAAATAATGTAATATGTATTGCAAAGGGTATCCTATACTTATCCATCTCCGGATATTTACAAACTGCTGACTGCAGTTCTGTCAGTAATTTAGAGTGGCTGTAATTTAGTGTACGGTTCTATATTTTGAAGTACTTATACGTATAAGTAGAGTCTTAGATCCATAGTTTACGATTCGAAAAGGCACCTGTCCGATTCCGAGTTCTGCTTTAGTCCAAGTTTACCACAAATTCCTTGGATCATTTAGACAAATGATGGGGCAGTACTATTTCATCACTCCTCTTCTGCCTTCGTTACTTATTTTTCATCTGTCTCTCCACAATTACCCATTCTGACAATTTTTAAAAGGAGGCTAGAGAAAACTATCCACCCAACACTAAGAGTTATAGGTACATATCAAACACTGTGAAATGCTAATGATAGCAATTAATGTCTGTAGATGGCGGTAAACTGCCAGTTACTTGATATTAATAACCTTGATTGCATGGGGATAACTTTAATTTGCTCTCTAATACGTATGCCGTGCCGATAAGGACCAACAATTTGAAATCTTGATCTACTTTAAATATTCTTGTATTGTAGCTTTTACGATATCAGTGTAGGCCTATGGATATGGTCATCCATGGTAGTAAAACAGGTCTGATGTGCAATACACAACAGATGTTCGGAAATAGGTCACATTGTACATGTATCTTTTGTGCTAAGGGTTGTTGAGATACAAAAATTGTACCTTATTCGTATATCACAATAATTACCTTATTTAACTTTTGAACGCAATTTCTAGGTTTGTGACATGGAAGACAACCCTACATAAACATGGTCAAACGATAAAATTACAAAACGAAGCCACCGTTTCAGTTGTTACGGTTTAAACCGAAATTTTATTACACAGTTGATGTTACACGAAAGCATCTTTGTTTAGTTTTCGCAAAATTTAATACATTTCGTACGTTATGCCCACATTTTATAACTTATTACAGCTGTTGTTTTCGACAGTGACTAATAAGTGTAGATAATATATTCACGAAATTGCGTGTAGGTAGGGAGGAAGGTAAGCAGGAATGAGGCTACATGTATTTCATATCTGTTCGTAAACGTATCTAAAAGCGAGCGACTTGTTTGTTTGGTAGCCTTCACGTTGCTTTGCCACGCACCATAGCCTCACGACGCAACCGACGCGACACCGGCGTCGACGTTTCGCGTATACATACAATAGCGGGTGAGGGGCGTTATAAAGACCATTGTGATAACGCATAATATAAAATGACGCATTTACGGGATTTTTCAGAAAACCAGATGTATCAAATATCGCTACTGTATTTTCTAACTGAGCTAATTTTCGCCGCCGCTTTACCAATCGTTTGCCAGTTCCTTAATGACGTTTAAAAATATTCTGAACAAGTCCAGTTTAAGAAAACTAGTAATAAAATGTACCTTTATACACTCGAATTTTCATATGTAATTTTGCCAACAACATCGTTGAAATCTTCAAATGCAGATAGAATATCAGTGACAGTGGTTTATCTTAAATTAGATAATAAACAATAAGCTAACAGAAATAGCGCTATCAGGTTACATAATCCAATGTTATGTAACCTGATACTCAAAGGTATATTGTGCTAGGCTAAAAAAACTATCTTGCAATATTTTTTGGTTTACATGCAATCCCTATCATCTATTTAAAACAAAATTTCACAAAAGAGTGTAGTTTCAGTAGATATGACTTCAATTTTTTAATCTACTTCATCTTTCTTTTGAAGCAGACTCGAAATATGTCCTCTACTTTCCGCTTCAATTTTACACTAACGTAATAAGCGGTATTTAACGAGCACGTTCTAATTTATCAAGGGAAAGGCACGATTGTTGTGAAAGGGGTAAACTGTGACACAATTTTCACAAAGATTTAATGAGGTCTTTACGCGAAGTAAGAAAACGACGAATATCTAGAAAACGAAAACGAAATTATTAATTTTTCTTCTTCGATTTATTTTTAATTTAAACCTTTCGTGATTTTGACTCTTAAAGTTTCAGAGTTACCACATTATATTCCGATATCCTTATCGAAATTTTATTTAGCTTGTCTATTTATTATTCTTCTTTCCTTCATTAGATTACCTTCTACTTGTCTACATACATTTTTTGTAGTGATTTTTATTGAGGTGTCTTTTTGTTGTACCTACATAGGCATAAATATATAGTTTTTTTATGTTGTGTCCCGTACTGTTATCTAAGGCTATTATGTTTCCTTTGCACCCTGTTTGACTACCTCGACAAATTATTATGGCTCTCAATGAAAATAATTGATAAGGTCAATTCGATTACAGGCTAAAAAGAAAATTGTCCACCGTGTAATTGTGAAATATTAATGTTAGACTTAATTAAAAATGGTTTGAGAGAAAGGCCTTGATGAGAAATTGAACCGAGGAACTAACCGTATTAAAAATTCAAGACAATGGTAAATTATCCTCCATTTTGAGAATGATCCTGCTACTAAGCAAGGAATAAAGAAAAAACTCGAGAGTAAAAGAAAAAGCACCGACGACGGAATACTGGTTTTAAAGAAAATAACATTCATGACTATTTTTTTTTTTCTACATTTTCATCAATCTTAATAAAATATTTCTTTGCATAAGCAATGGTTAATTCAATATTCTTTATTAATTATTCAATTATCCAAAGTAAAACTCAATTACATATATTTGCTTCTTCAACTTTGAATCTGCAATCAAATACTCCTTTCATATACACCTTAAGCTATTCGCAAACATGAACAGTTTTGCGCCACTATTATAACGGCCAGTTGCCTACGTTATAAAAAGTTGCATAGGTTACATGGTTTCAATAGAAAGAAATTTCTAAAAGAAAAGAAAGCTCTATACTTAATTGAAAAATACGAGTTGTCTACATAAGTCAATGTAACCCAAGCTCGTAGTGCAATTGCGATAGCCTTACCCTCTAGTAAATTGCGTTAATTTTTGAATACTTCTTTTTATCGTAATATCTCGTAAATGTACAGATACACGATTAGGTTTACTAGTTTGTGGTAAACATGGACACATGTACTAATTTACAATTTCATTGCTGCCATATTTTAAGAGACGGACACGATCAACGTGTGTACAGAAAGTCGTTTATTATTTTATTATGTCACCCAGAAGATGCATCATACACGTACGCTGTAATGAGTGTTATTTTGAGGTTGTATGTAATGAATCTAATTCGGAAGGGTTGTAAAAGTTTACGGCGTTTCTACTAGTAACAATAGAACGCAGATCCGCTGGCATTAGTGAATTATTCCCATTTTACGGACAATGAAATCTAACTGTTTGCGATATTCAGTTACAGGAAAAACAAACCCGAATTTATTTTCGGTAGTAAACGACCATCGCAGCGTGTTATGAGTATAGATTATACTGAACTAACACTAAAACTGCTTCGGCGGGATGTTCTACCGTTACGGTTAAATTAACGATNTTCGTGTTAACAAAGTATAGATCTAAAAGATAAGACAAATAGGTACTTATATCGAAGATAAAAAACAGACATAGACCAACAGTCTATGCATTATTGGCTCGTGAAAAATAAAAATTAATGTACTCAAGTTTGAATAAATTTTATTAAATTAAACTAAATAGATATTTAAAATAGCAAATGATGTACAACCTACTTATTATCCTGTCCTTAGTCAATAGATAGCAAGTAGTTATTAAGAAAATTAAGCGATTGCATCGATGTTTTTTTCAGTAAATCTCAGAAGAACAAATACGTCGAGTAAAAGTTTGAAAACACCAAGGGTTTATATTACAGTATGTATCTCTATAGAAATACAATAACCATTTAAATTAACAATGAAGTAAAACAGATCACAAATGGAAGACAAAATACATTTAGTAAATACCGTACAAATAAATACATAAAAATGAGTTTATTTTTGTGAACACGATTATCTTTAGGCTCTACGGCAATAACTTTAGCATGTTTTCTCACAGACAACGCAGCGGTCTTCTATTTGATTTCAGATTTGTAAGCAATATTGTAACGATCCATCTAAACTTATTGGTGATACATTACGTAACTGATGTGGTAACCCAATGATGAGCTCCACAAACAAAAATTTAGATAACTCACCTCCTTGTGGAAAAAACTGGGAATATATCACTTTGAAGGTATCCTCTTTGACAACCCCTGTCGGACATTCTGCCTTAAATCCTCTGTAAATACGTTTTATTTCTTGTTGAGAAAATTTGGTATTTTTACATAAACTTTCCAAACTATCTGGGCGACTTCGCGGAGGTGTTTCGAGGTCTTCAAGTTCCGAATCTGAAAATAAAAACAGAAAATGGGTTAGGAAACAATAAAACGGTTACTTTATAACTATTATTGTAAATCAATAAGCACAGCAGAGAAAGGAAACATTGGCTTTAAAAACGACGACATGAAAGCAAAGGCTTCGAGGTAAAGTACCTACAGAAGAATATGTCGCATATATACAATAGAAATTAGCAGATGTAGAAACTATTTTAGAAGTTTCTAAAATAATGTGCGTTTGTGTATAATAATTTTACGTCATTTCTTATTCAGAAGCAAAACCAAATATAACAATTTGAGTGCGGCAAATGCCAAGAAAGTATTTTATTGCAAGAGGATATACATATTTACATAGGGATCCTTTATTGAAACCTTCAATAGTACACCTTTTATGAAATCATAGGTATGGATGGAATAACTTACTTAACTTACAAATAAATAAGGTTTCAAAAATAATGTTAAGTATTTCTTCTCTTTACAGAAATTTCACAATTATTATACATATTCCTCGGATAACAACAATAATTGTTGTAGCTCCTTAAAACTTAGGAACATTTGAATTTTGTTTTTTTTAGGTACTTGAATTTTTAAATCGATAAAACATCGAAAGGTTTCTGACTATCTACGGCAAGTAAGGGAATGTTTTATAAATATTTAAAACCTTTGATTCTTTATCCAGGTTAGCTGTGTGACAGAACCGTAACGAGTCGTCTTATTTAAAGCTCCATTAATGGACGGTTATAAAGAATTTAGTTTTGATCTCGAAAAGATTCAATTCCACAAGAAATATTGGCTACATATGTCTTCGCTTTGAGAACTCTGTCAATATTATGTAAGTTGTTCGTGCGTCTTACCATATTGATAGTCCCTGCAGTGAAATGGGAACTTGGATGTCTTGCAAACTATTAAATTGCCGACGCACCCTAATACCAATTACAACGATAACTAATACTTGTTCAGAACAATCGTGTGTACGCAAATTTTCAACCCGAAACGGTGTGGAAGGAAGGACGGCATCCGGTCTCCCGTAATTTATCCCGAATTCGAACAGTTAGAGCAGGAGTTGCAGGAACCAGAGAAAGGAAAGACAAGAAGAAGAAGGGTGAACTGCCTATATTGGCATGAGCAATTTCGCTTTAAGCAATTAGGAGGAGCAAGCGTTACCCCAAGGAAGCCGAAACCGTCTCATTCTGCGTAATAATATTACAAGGGAACGTCGTTAGCACCTGGACGTAACTACTACGGTTGTGTTTCAATATCCAACGTCCGAAGTACACTGTCGACTGGGCGCCGTCGAATGTTCCTCTACACCGGCGGACTTCCTTCGTCCACTGCATCAACATCAACCAAAATTAAAATTGGCAGAACCGTCTTGTTCACGCGAAATATTCCTGTCTATAAGAACTGCTAGTGGTGTAAAAACACTAACATCATTATATACACTTATGCGTATCGATTCAAAGAATTTACCCTCATGTCCAAATCCTTATATGGTTATTTATTTGTCAGTCTGTCCGTTTATTACATAGTCAACCATATTCTTTGTACAGTGGAGATCTCGAAGGCTAGGTATACCTAATGTGTAGAAGAAAGTTGCCAAATTTCGATTTTTTTTATTTAATTATTTTATGGAATAAGAATTTTTTTTATAATCCTTTTGTACATAAGCTATAAAAACACAAAAAATATTTACAAAAATATTTATTTTTACCTTGAAGAAAAAAAAGGAAATTAAAAAAAGTCTCCTAAAGTGGGATGCGTATTCTTAAAAATTTTAATCAAATAAATAGGTTCTAAAATAATATATTTAGTTAGGTTGATAATTTTGCATACGAAATTGTACAACTCTAAACTTAAACGACTAATTTAATTACTTAATCTCTATGAAATCCTGAAAGTCTGTACAATTCTGTTCGTTTAAAAACAGTCATTAATTCTCTTTTATCTATACTGCTGCGATCGATTTTGTACAATAACAATAATATCACTACCATTGCACTCGGCACCCAATGATTAATATGGGAGCATTCAAACGATCTGTTTGATAATTAGCTACCTTCAGATTTGAATTTAAAGCCCTTTGTACCTTTTATATTTTGCAACATTTCTACTAATTTTCTGCTCTTCATTCACTAATTCGACAATAGATACACATTCATCATTGAACGTTAAAAGTTCAATATTGAATTTTAATATATATTAACAAAATGATACCTACTTTCTTTTGATAAAAAGGTACAATAATAAAAGATACTATTTATTTCCAAGGATTATGCACAACAACAATTTGTTTTGTGTTGTATTCACTTATTGATACTTTTTAACCTTGATGGAAAATTTGTCCTTCAGTTGTTGGTTGAAGCAAGTATCAGTGTTGCTANAAATTATTAATTTTTCTTCTTCGATTTATTTTTAATTTAAACCTTTCGTGATTTTGACTCTTAAAGTTTCAGAGTTACCACATTATATTCCGATATCCTTATCGAAATTTTATTTAGCTTGTCTATTTATTATTCTTCTTTCCTTCATTAGATTACCTTCTACTTGTCTACATACATTTTTTGTAGTGATTTTTATTGAGGTGTCTTTTTGTTGTACCTACATAGGCATAAATATATAGTTTTTTTATGTTGTGTCCCGTACTGTTATCTAAGGCTATTATGTTTCCTTTGCACCCTGTTTGACTACCTCGACAAATTATTATGGCTCTCAATGAAAATAATTGATAAGGTCAATTCGATTACAGGCTAAAAAGAAAATTGTCCACCGTGTAATTGTGAAATATTAATGTTAGACTTAATTAAAAATGGTTTGAGAGAAAGGCCTTGATGAGAAATTGAACCGAGGAACTAACCGTATTAAAAATTCAAGACAATGGTAAATTATCCTCCATTTTGAGAATGATCCTGCTACTAAGCAAGGAATAAAGAAAAAACTCGAGAGTAAAAGAAAAAGCACCGACGACGGAATACTGGTTTTAAAGAAAATAACATTCATGACTATTTTTATAATTAGCACAACACAGTAAAATTTTAATAAAAAATAATGTAATATGTATTGCAAAGGGTATCCTATACTTATCCATCTCCGGATATTTACAAACTGCTGACTGCAGTTCTGTCAGTAATTTAGAGTGGCTGTAATTTAGTGTACGGTTCTATATTTTGAAGTACTTATACGTATAAGTAGAGTCTTAGATCCATAGTTTACGATTCGAAAAGGCACCTGTCCGATTCCGAGTTCTGCTTTAGTCCAAGTTTACCACAAATTCCTTGGATCATTTAGACAAATGATGGGGCAGTACTATTTCATCACTCCTCTTCTGCCTTCGTTACTTATTTTTCATCTGTCTCTCCACAATTACCCATTCTGACAATTTTTAAAAGGAGGCTAGAGAAAACTATCCACCCAACACTAAGAGTTATAGGTACATATCAAACACTGTGAAATGCTAATGATAGCAATTAATGTCTGTAGATGGCGGTAAACTGCCAGTTACTTGATATTAATAACCTTGATTGCATGGGGATAACTTTAATTTGCTCTCTAATACGTATGCCGTGCCGATAAGGACCAACAATTTGAAATCTTGATCTACTTTAAATATTCTTGTATTGTAGCTTTTACGATATCAGTGTAGGCCTATGGATATGGTCATCCATGGTAGTAAAACAGGTCTGATGTGCAATACACAACAGATGTTCGGAAATAGGTCACATTGTACATGTATCTTTTGTGCTAAGGGTTGTTGAGATACAAAAATTGTACCTTATTCGTATATCACAATAATTACCTTATTTAACTTTTGAACGCAATTTCTAGGTTTGTGACATGGAAGACAACCCTACATAAACATGGTCAAACGATAAAATTACAAAACGAAGCCACCGTTTCAGTTGTTACGGTTTAAACCGAAATTTTATTACACAGTTGATGTTACACGAAAGCATCTTTGTTTAGTTTTCGCAAAATTTAATACATTTCGTACGTTATGCCCACATTTTATAACTTATTACAGCTGTTGTTTTCGACAGTGACTAATAAGTGTAGATAATATATTCACGAAATTGCGTGTAGGTAGGGAGGAAGGTAAGCAGGAATGAGGCTACATGTATTTCATATCTGTTCGTAAACGTATCTAAAAGCGAGCGACTTGTTTGTTTGGTAGCCTTCACGTTGCTTTGCCACGCACCATAGCCTCACGACGCAACCGACGCGACACCGGCGTCGACGTTTCGCGTATACATACAATAGCGGGTGAGGGGCGTTATAAAGACCATTGTGATAACGCATAATATAAAATGACGCATTTACGGGATTTTTCAGAAAACCAGATGTATCAAATATCGCTACTGTATTTTCTAACTGAGCTAATTTTCGCCGCCGCTTTACCAATCGTTTGCCAGTTCCTTAATGACGTTTAAAAATATTCTGAACAAGTCCAGTTTAAGAAAACTAGTAATAAAATGTACCTTTATACACTCGAATTTTCATATGTAATTTTGCCAACAACATCGTTGAAATCTTCAAATGCAGATAGAATATCAGTGACAGTGGTTTATCTTAAATTAGATAATAAACAATAAGCTAACAGAAATAGCGCTATCAGGTTACATAATCCAATGTTATGTAACCTGATACTCAAAGGTATATTGTGCTAGGCTAAAAAAACTATCTTGCAATATTTTTTGGTTTACATGCAATCCCTATCATCTATTTAAAACAAAATTTCACAAAAGAGTGTAGTTTCAGTAGATATGACTTCAATTTTTTAATCTACTTCATCTTTCTTTTGAAGCAGACTCGAAATATGTCCTCTACTTTCCGCTTCAATTTTACACTAACGTAATAAGCGGTATTTAACGAGCACGTTCTAATTTATCAAGGGAAAGGCACGATTGTTGTGAAAGGGGTAAACTGTGACACAATTTTCACAAAGATTTAATGAGGTCTTTACGCGAAGTAAGAAAACGACGAATATCTAGAAAACGAAAACGAAATTATTAATTTTTCTTCTTCGATTTATTTTTAATTTAAACCTTTCGTGATTTTGACTCTTAAAGTTTCAGAGTTACCACATTATATTCCGATATCCTTATCGAAATTTTATTTAGCTTGTCTATTTATTATTCTTCTTTCCTTCATTAGATTACCTTCTACTTGTCTACATACATTTTTTGTAGTGATTTTTATTGAGGTGTCTTTTTGTTGTACCTACATAGGCATAAATATATAGTTTTTTTATGTTGTGTCCCGTACTGTTATCTAAGGCTATTATGTTTCCTTTGCACCCTGTTTGACTACCTCGACAAATTATTATGGCTCTCAATGAAAATAATTGATAAGGTCAATTCGATTACAGGCTAAAAAGAAAATTGTCCACCGTGTAATTGTGAAATATTAATGTTAGACTTAATTAAAAATGGTTTGAGAGAAAGGCCTTGATGAGAAATTGAACCGAGGAACTAACCGTATTAAAAATTCAAGACAATGGTAAATTATCCTCCATTTTGAGAATGATCCTGCTACTAAGCAAGGAATAAAGAAAAAACTCGAGAGTAAAAGAAAAAGCACCGACGACGGAATACTGGTTTTAAAGAAAATAACATTCATGACTATTTTTTTTTTTCTACATTTTCATCAATCTTAATAAAATATTTCTTTGCATAAGCAATGGTTAATTCAATATTCTTTATTAATTATTCAATTATCCAAAGTAAA
>NW_020438894.1:494732-540089 GCF_000699045.2 Agrilus planipennis
ATTGGCAGAACCGTCTTGTTCACGCGAAATATTCCTGTCTATAAGAACTGCTAGTGGTGTAAAAACACTAACATCATTATATACACTTATGCGTATCGATTCAAAGAATTTACCCTCATGTCCAAATCCTTATATGGTTATTTATTTGTCAGTCTGTCCGTTTATTACATAGTCAACCATATTCTTTGTACAGTGGAGATCTCGAAGGCTAGGTATACCTAATGTGTAGAAGAAAGTTGCCAAATTTCGATTTTTTTTATTTAATTATTTTATGGAATAAGAATTTTTTTTATAATCCTTTTGTACATAAGCTATAAAAACACAAAAAATATTTACAAAAATATTTATTTTTACCTTGAAGAAAAAAAAGGAAATTAAAAAAAGTCTCCTAAAGTGGGATGCGTATTCTTAAAAATTTTAATCAAATAAATAGGTTCTAAAATAATATATTTAGTTAGGTTGATAATTTTGCATACGAAATTGTACAACTCTAAACTTAAACGACTAATTTAATTACTTAATCTCTATGAAATCCTGAAAGTCTGTACAATTCTGTTCGTTTAAAAACAGTCATTAATTCTCTTTTATCTATACTGCTGCGATCGATTTTGTACAATAACAATAATATCACTACCATTGCACTCGGCACCCAATGATTAATATGGGAGCATTCAAACGATCTGTTTGATAATTAGCTACCTTCAGATTTGAATTTAAAGCCCTTTGTACCTTTTATATTTTGCAACATTTCTACTAATTTTCTGCTCTTCATTCACTAATTCGACAATAGATACACATTCATCATTGAACGTTAAAAGTTCAATATTGAATTTTAATATATATTAACAAAATGATACCTACTTTCTTTTGATAAAAAGGTACAATAATAAAAGATACTATTTATTTCCAAGGATTATGCACAACAACAATTTGTTTTGTGTTGTATTCACTTATTGATACTTTTTAACCTTGATGGAAAATTTGTCCTTCAGTTGTTGGTTGAAGCAAGTATCAGTGTTGCTAACGTAACCGATCATTTCATTCCGTTAGTCTAAATAATCCATCGGATCTCGTTGATTAGCGATCGCATTAGAATATAATGCTAATTAAAATATATTTTTAAGTTTGTAGGTAATTACCCGCTTCGTCGCAAAAACATGCTTATGAATGTACTTGACTTGAAGTGGTTTTCCTCCGTCGAATTTTAAGATGGAATACGAGCTCACGTACAAATATTACATCGGCACTCTGGGCAACGTCAATTAGCACTGGTGCCGCTAAATCGTCCCGCACAAGGTATTCGATCAAAGAAATAGCACAAAAACACATAAACAAGAAGCGCTTCTTCATTTGTGTGTAGTAATTACCACTAGCTCTCGAATTAGACTAGCCCTAAAGTATCTTGAGACATGTTTTTTACAAGCCTGCCGTACTTTTTTGGATGATCTTTATCCTTCTTTTGATGCTGCTGAGGAAGCCCTTTTTCTAAACTCGAGTACAATGTATACTCCATTTCAAAAAAGAGGCACATCTGTCTGTCCAATGCTTCGTGAAATTCTATAAAAACAATCTAACAGAAGAAACAACCAACCACAAAATTAAGAAAATAAGATTTGAAATTACTAGCAAAGAGTTCATGGTGATTTCTTTATATACAATGATCAAAGTAATATAATAAAGTTAAAAAAAATATCGGGTTTCATCATCTTCATAGTAATAAATTTTAATTGAAAGATATAATTCTGTAAAAATTCGTTCTAGTAAATCTTAAAGAAAGATTAATTGTATATAAACCATAAATTTAACGTGTTTAATCTAAATAAATAGGGAGTTGTAAAGATATCAGCAGCAGGATATTTTTTATTTAGATCTGAATAACTGATGAGTTTATTCAAAGAGTTATCAGCAAGTGTATTGATACCTCAGAAGTTCTTCATTTTGAAAAATAAATAAAATCAGTAAACGATGCGGTTACTTAGATATACCTGTCATCGGCTAATTTCAAGAGAATGCTTAGTCTTCAAAAAAACACAAAATTTGTTACAAATAACTTATTGTACCACAATATACTTCAACAGGTGTAACGACGATAATGTTTGAATAATCAATTTAGTTTTCGGTTTGTTTTACGCCATTTATTGAATGATACGGTGACATATGAACTATTATTCGCATATTCAACTTTCAAGTGTTTTACGTATTTCTCGCATTTACTACAACTCTTTCTGGCAAACGTCTGCAGCATACATGTATAAACTACTGTGGATAAACTATTGGTGCATTATTTACCAAATGTAAGCAAAATATCAGTTCGAAGTTTAACAGGTAGGTAACATTTTTAGTTCAAAAGTAAACTATTCGATATGCGATCATCGTTTAATGGAGGATACGAATAGCAATTCCAATGGTATTCTCGTATATTGCAATAGTACAACACAAACAGCACCATAAAATGTTTAAATAACAGAACACTACATAGTTCATTCCTTCTATCAAAGTACATACTAGGCGCCTACTAACTTTTATACACAGCTGTAAAGTGTTTATGAGTTAAGGCTTACCTTTAGATACACATTTACGAACATTCTAGATACCAATTCTCTTACTTGACAAGAAAAATGTTAAAAAAGACCTCACATCTTGTAATCTACAGTGCAGGTCAGAATTTCGATCAAAAATTTTCATCCTCAAGAAAATTTAAGGATAAGAACGCAAAACAAAATTATATCAATACTTGGAAACAATAAATTATGTATCTAACAAAAAAGCCAAGTCAAGATATAGTAATCGTATGCAATCGGAAGGACCACCTCTGATGTAATAAACTTCTTGTAAAGAACGGAAAAACCTCCCCAAAGATTACTAGGTACATACCTGTCTATCTTTTTTTTACATTATTTGCAAAGTCGTAATAATATCATCAATTAGTATAACGGATATTAAGCAGAAACTGTACAGAAGTTCGTGTTATGTTTCTTCAATCGTGTGCGTCGTTGAAAGAATGCAGCAGAAGTCTAACTTAAAATTGTGGTTGCTCGTTTGGCTGGTTAATAGTTTTTATCAGAAGAATTTGCTGCGCTGTGTGCTATGTAAAAAATGAGAAACCGAACTTTCGTTCCTTCCATAATTACGTATTGAAACTCAATGATATGATCATTCACGGCAGAATAATCCTTTTAAGGTCGTTCAACAGCTCGGAAATTTTCCCATAACAGACTGACTGTGCTACTTTAATTCCAATTGTAAATATGACGGATAGAATGATGATCGTTCACTTCCAGTCTACTTAAGCCCGATTTTGGACGCAATCGATCTTTAGAAGTAATTACATCAGCCACAATTTGTTTTGGAACGTTCATTAAAGCTCGCTATTAAACTTTAGATAGTACATATTGGCGTATAAATTGTGAATTAAAATTTGATTTATTTTATATCATAAAATTTTATTTGTTTTCTCCTATTTTGCTTGTCTTTACAACAGAATTTGCTTTCCGCCACTTTTTATTCTGTTGGAAGTGTTCTGTCGTCCATCCGGAACAGGACATCTCTCAAAAAAGGATTAAAAATGACAATCAAAGTTACCAGTGTAAACTAAGAAGACCAGAGAAATAATAATGATAATTGAACGTTGATTTACATATACGTAATCCAATCAAAAAGTAAAAAACTTCGCCATATTATTTCTCAATTCTAAATCGTCACTTGTATAGAATAAAACGTAATAACGCTTCAGTACTTAGGTACTTGTTTCTAACGAAAGGTTTGTGACAGAATAATTACACGTTTGACTTTTGAAATTTCGTTAGTGTTCTCTCACATCGAAGTTTATAAGTTGATAAAGGTTATAAAAGCGCTGCAGAATGAAATCAAAGTGTCTTTACCAGACGTGAAACTTGTAATGATTTCCAGGAATGTAACCGAAGAAAGTTTTATACTGTTTCAACGGATTCAGTTCAATCTAACTATGGTGGTAAACAAATAAACTTAAAATTTTTCATACACGTATAATTAGCTGACAAATACATAAAAGGCATTATGGAAACAACAATTTTAAATACGCAACATTTTTCTCAGTTGGTAGTATACTGCCAGTTGCTCGATATTAATTATCTTCTTTGTAGGGATTTATATCTTTTGAAAACTAATAAGTTGAAATCACAATCGAAAGTTGATAGTTTCGATAAATTCTTAACCAAGAACATAATGTTCTAGATTGATTACACTATCATCCAATTTAGGCAGCTCAGTTAACTGCTTGATTGATATAGGAAGATACACAGATAACCGTAATTGAGATCATTAATTGCTTGTCCTCTAACCCAGTGGTACAGAAGTGTCTGCCTTTCTAACAATTTGGTACCAAACATTTGTTCATACACTTACGATAATAGTTTATTTAACATAGTAATTCGATTTCATTTTGGTCGTATGACCATCGAACCAACCAAAATATTTCCTTTCGATTGTGTATCTTATCAATTCTATCGTTTCTAAAAATAACTCTACATCTTACGTAAGTGCGTGTGTTGAGAATATACAAATAGGTGTCTTTGGGTGGATCTACTCGAGTACGATGTAAAGCCCTGGAGAACGGTGAGAGCTTTCGCTGAATAGATTTCTCATTGTCGAAGGAAAGCAAGTTTCTACGGCAATGTGTCAGTAGATGTACCTACATAAAGGTGACTTCCGTACACCATTGTCACCTACAATGTCGCGATTCTCCAAAAAGAGTACCTACTTCGAATTGAATTTCAATGCATGCACCTAAGTCTCAATTTATTACGAGCTATTGAGTTCAAAGAAAAGAAAACGTCTGTTTGATGTGTTATTATTGGTAAAACACGTTTCTCAAATACTGTATTTTTAAGTCTGTACCTATAAGGGAGACATCTATACATCTACGTTAATTTAAAGAGACTTATTTGTTCTGATTGACTGGATCTACTAGAAGCTCAACATTTTAATTGCAAAATAATAGCGAGCAGTTCCATCAAGACAATAAGCTACTCGTTACAATGATAAAATTGCCTACGTTATTTATTCAGTTGCTTCATCGTTTAGCATTGTAAGACAATAGCTTTTTAGAATACCACTTTTCATATTGCACATTTTTGAAATACAGAATGAATTTTTCCTAAGATAGAACACCCTCTCTTACAAATAGATTGTTTAGCATCGATACATCAAATACTTCGCTAGTTATTACTCCTCGGCGTTTAGATGCACCATAAATAATTTTCGATCCAGTAATGAAAGTGTGTACAATACGATTTTTTCTCGGCGATCCAAGATATTGACAGATTTTGATTTAGCGCCGTGCGTCTTTCGCAAGTGTGTTTCATATTCTCGCATATTTTTTCTCTAACGATCGTTTTCTTCAAGTTTCATATTATATTGGAGCAGACAAGTTGTATATTTATGTTCTCGTGTTGAGGTGGAAGATGCGGAGGAAGTCATAAAAATAAAAATGAAAGTCTACTCCTTTGGAACAAACTTATACAGATAGGGACGTTTTTCGAATTTCTCTCACCGCTCGTTGACGCAGCATCAATTTTGAAAATGGTGCATATGTAAATTGGACGTTGATAATATTCAAAAGAAATTTTTGACCCATCTAAGAGAAAAATTATTATTTTGGCAATGTTCCTCTCTTCGGTAATTTTAATTAGAATAATAAATAAAACTGTACCGACGCAGAGGTCCATACAATCAAGTTGGGTCAACAAAAACGTCAAATGATGCATGTGTATAAACAGCAAGACGGATGACCCAATTACAAAATGCAGGAACAGAGAGGTAGTTGCTATTTTGTGACAAGAAAAAAATAAACCATTTTTTAAAGGTGTCTTGGTTGACAGTGTGAATAAAGGATGGTATACTGCCGACGCTATTTTCACTATCGGTGTGTCTTTCCACCGTTGCAACACAATAGTTGATAAATTGTACGTTTTGCTTTTTGAAAAGAGTCACTTTACAATATGCGAAATTCCACTTTGTATTGGCAAAAAAATAAAGATATGGAGGTGCACCTACGCGATTGGGGATGAAATAGACTACAGAAAAAGGTCATATCTAAATCACTTTCATCTTTTTACGTTAAAATATCTTATTGGACGTACTTTGCGCAATAAAAAAATTAATAAAACAAAACAATTTTAACGTAGCACTGTCAGTAACTTTATTAACACACTGATCTCAGTTACGAAATCATCTTCAATAATATGTTAGTAATAGTTTAAAAAAATATTTTCTTCATTCTACAAATTAAACGGTTTGTAGTCCGCCTGGGTTTATGTTATTAACAGATTTCTCAGAAAATCTATTAAAAAAATAACTTCTTCGTAAAGCACAAACTTTTTGGACAAAACCAATTTCTTTACTTACAATCGGTGTGGGAAGGGGATGACGGAGCCCGTCAAAGGATTGTGTCTTGGGGTTCGCTTTAATATATAAGAACCATGCATCAACTACTGTTTTGCTAACTTACCTAATGCAAATTTCACTCCAGTCCAGGCCTGTTTTACGTATCGTACAACCCTACGATAGAGGGGTCTATGGTCCCTGGTTTCGACCACCACATCGCTTTCATAGCTCTGCTCGTCGGCCGCACTGTTATTGCTATCAATGTCTCTGTTATGCCTCGTCTGATTCCGATTGAATTGTTCGCGTCTTAAATTGTCTTGGACTTCTACCATCGAGTACATTATACAATGTACGGCATCGTACGTTTGGGAAGCGCGTACGGCGCTACGCCGTTCTCACAGCGTTCGACGCATAACGTTAGCGAACGTTTTCGAACTCAACTTATCGATATTGTTGTTATTGTTATGATTACACACGACTGCTGTCCAACGGGAAATACGTTTGCAAGGGAGACATGCTGTTAGTAGTGAACGCATTGCTTGTTAGTTGAACGGGTAGATGGATGAGCCGGTATCGAAACTGCAGCTCCTGCCTGAAAAGGAAAAGGGATTTAGAGAGCTTCTGTCAGTGCACTCCGGATACGTGTCAAGTGATTGCGGCAATTTAGGGGAACGATTCTTGCTGACTTAGCGATTTCGTCTCAAAGGAGATAATATTAAATGCAAGCCCACAAAAGAGCAGTGCTTGATCAGGCGCCAATTCGATATCAAATTTTATAAAACTGGTCAAGTGTCACATAATAAACTACTGTTATTGTGTTTATTGTTTTTTATGAATATCTCTCAGTCCAGGTGTATAGTTGATTGCATATACATAAATCATAAAAATTTCGCGAAAATTAAACACCACCGTCCAAAGGACGATGAGTTCAGTTGGTATTCTACATAATTTTTAACATTTTTGACCTGCCGTAAAATAAGTTTCGAAATCGTTATTCTGATAACCTTGAAAGAGAGAATGAATTTAAAAGTATTAATACATTAATCTTAATGTAACTCCTCACTTTTGGACATTTCGTTCCTACAAATGCTGGTGAACGGACAGTCTCCGAATTACGCCGAAGGGTAAGAGGCAAGGCTTTCTTCAGCCTGCGTTCTTAGGAATTGGTGCGTGGTGACTGGAGATAGAAACATGTGACTGACAAGATGAAGATGGCAGAAAAGTGAAAGATTATTCGTGAAATGACTGCTTAAATAATCCAAGAAAACCATAGAAAACTTGGACCATAGCAGACCGATACCCAGAATCGAAACGGTATCCTCCAAAGTGCTGAGCAACAATAAAATTTGCCATTCCCAAATTTTAATCGCTATCAATCTACTTGGCCAATGTAATTGCAAAACAAAATAGCTCACTAAGTGAAATCGATACGAAAATCTAATAACAGTTAAAGTTATACATTTCATCCAATAAAATACTTCCCGTTTGGTACTTCAACATCCATCTGCATGCAGGAGCAGTTTTAACTTGTTTTCATCTTCATAATGCAGATGAAATACATCATGGCTAGTAAAAAGTTAAACGATGTACGAAATGGATGACAGGTGTGCCTTGTTGGCAGTCTGATGAAAAGCACACAGTTGTTGCAAAAGAACGATTTCATAATGAATGCAGTCGAGAGACTCAGAAGAATAATAAAAGCATAATTGGAAGATTACAAAGTGTACTTCTAAAAATGTTGTTATTCGTACTAGGTAACTAGTTAATTAATTAAATCGAACAACGACTTCCTTGAAGTACTTTAGATTTAAAGTAAAATTTTCAGTTAAACAATTGTGTTAGAATTTTGAGAAATCGTATATGAGCTATTAGTGAATTAATTTTACCAACCGCAGATAATCTCAAATTAATGAGAAAGAATTGTTGCTACGGTCATTCTCTTGCCGGGAATCGAACCCGCAGTGGGTGAAATTAATTTACAAAAATAGAAAAATTCAAAAATATCTCGTATATGAGATAGGTAGAATTTTTTGGAAACGTCGCCTGCCATCCGTCGTTTCAAAATATTGGTTTATGTGAACATATAGTACATATACGTACATATGTGTCACGAATCATTACTTCAACATATCTAAGCAATTATTATTTAGGGCATGCTCTTAGTGTTCGTGTAAATTTTATTAGCCATTAAATGAAATTTATTGGCTACGGCAACACACGTCTGTACACATTCTCGTGATTAATATGAGAAAATGGCATTCGAAATCGTGTATCATTCCACATCAATCGCTATTTTTCTATCAAATAATATATGAAACATTTAGGCAGATTAATAGCATTTTAAAAATTTTTTTATTCTTCAAATTTCTTTTTTTCTATTAAAATAATAGTACATAACTAACATGTATATAGCTGACAATAGATATGTCAATAACTTTCATGGATAGATCAATTTAAATCTGGCACCGTTTTAGCAAGGTGGTTAATCTCATTCGCGGAAATCTCCCTGTATATTTTACACTAGACACCGCACCCTTTGACATAAACATGCAAGCTAAATCAGCTCGCATGTGTAAGGAGTGTCCACAATAAGGAACGCACACACGACTTTTTGTTTAAATCAATATTCTAATTTTATTAGTCCACGTCCTTTGCAAAATTCGAAGGAATTTAGCGCTTCACATTAATATATATATATCTAAATAGCCGGCTAAAATTGAATGACATTGAATGTTATTCCCTTATCTGGCCCTTGATTCGACGCGTCCTTGGCTTGACGGCCGAGGCATTATTACGAATGATTTTTATTTTTATGTCATGAACACACACGGAGGACGATATCAGAATGCTTTCATTTCTCTGCCTAATTAAACGAAATCCCTGTTCGGGAATTTCTTCATGAACAAAACGAAGAAATACGATATTGCCTATTGAACTTTTTTCGATGCTCCCGGGAACGGACGCAGTTTTCTTATTCATCCCTCCGTTATCCTGCTTTCATATATTCCCAATAGGTAACCACAGAAATATAAAAATTCTTCTTACAATTAAGTAGTTAAAATCATCTACGTTAAAGCAGTATTTTTATCTAAGAAACAGTACCTTCGTACAACAAATAAGTCACTCATTTTTAAATTTTAACAGTGGAAATCTGGAAATATGAAAAGTCTAGGAGCGAAATAAACGTTCTACAAAATTTTCATACTGTAAATGATTATTGTTGCATGCACGTACATGATTGGATACATTCAAAGTACCTATACGGTGTCTTTTAAAGCAAATGACAATTAAAACTCTTTCAACACCTGAATATTTTACAATTGAATATAGGTGTAGCTAGCTGAAACTTGCATGAGTTTTCTCATGTGATAGAAACGGGCCTTATTGCATTCAAATTGTACATTACGAAAACGTCAGCTCGGCTATTAAACATGTGCCTTACTGTACATCTAAGCACGAATGGAGCTCTAGGTAAATTGTAAGCAGTGAGGGTCAATATTCTTAATAAGACGTAGAAGACATGTAGAAGTCGCGAAGCAACCCAAGGCCCAGGTTCATGAGATTCTGAACTCCCTCTACATGGTGGTTCCACTAAAACACGTACAAAAACTTTAAAATTATAGGAAGGGCGGTGCATTATAAAATAGCAGACGTTTTGTAAGTTGCCTCTTTAAGGCACCGAAGGAGGGTTCAACCGAATTGCTCTTTTGAATTTGTATAAGTTGATATATAAATAAATTATTCATTCATGACATTCTCACAAACTTACATGGAAATCGCGTTACCCTAGTCGTGACTGGCTCTCATTACAAAGAAAAATCATGAGGAATCAACGGTTTGAGTTCCGGAAATTGAATTTTTGGATAGCCCGTTTCAACTCAGGACCATATTATGAATTGCTTGATTTCCATTTGGTGAATCGCTATAAGCACCGAGCATCACCATTGACATCAAGCGTATACTCCCGAAAGCAAAATAAGACGATTAGAAAAAGCACACTGGAATAGTAATAAGATTCTCTATTCACTCCCAATGATAAAGAAAAGTTGGCTAATTTTGGATACTGTATTATCTCAAACAGTTTTTTATAATTTAAACTACAAAACGAAAGGACTTTATCATTTTCGGATAGAATATCCACTTTTAGAAATCGTTTTTAAATATGAAAAGGTGCTCTTGCTTAAATTTTCATATCCTTCGCGTTAAAACAATTTTTGTGTTCATATCATGCTTTCACTAAGGTGATAGCATATTTTAATTACAAAGAGTGATTAAAAATGCTTTTAGTATTAAAAAAAAAGGTAATGTATAAAAAGTATTCAAAGTAATCCATGACCACCTTCAACAGAAGAAAATAGATAAAAGCACCTACTCTATCTCAGGAAAACACTTTAGGAAAATTCAAAACTATATTACAATTTTTAGAAACATCTATCAAATTTGTTCGATTCCAGTACTATTAGTTTATTACCGTTTGTTTAAAAACAAGTTGTTCAGCTTAACGACAATTGTTTGGATATGATCCAAACTTTTTAATATCCGACCTACGATTTCTGAGTGAAACACCTGCTGCTATCGCTATTGACAATTTCTAAATTGGTTTACTTGTGAAAATCTGAAAATTTCTATTGCTCTACATGAATCGAACTCTACCATTAAATAATATTTTTAAAATAGTCCCTATCCAATCTACAACATAATAGTATCTACGTGGAATCACAACGAATCCGATTTATCGAATTTGCATTTTCAATTACATTTTCAGTGAATACCGAGCCGCTTATGTCTTATTTATTCCGACCTTTAAAGGGTCTTGTAATCTCAAAGGTCAATGAAATTTAAGACTTCATAAAAAATTAAATCGTAATATTTCTAAATGGAAAACTTTTTATTACTTTACGTTACTTTTTCAAGTATTGAACAATACAACAGTCGAGCCTTTTTTCATTTAATTAAATGCCAAGAGAAAAAGAAAAGAATTTCACTTCTGTGCTCGCAAACGGCTTATAGAGAAATTAGAAAATTATTTTTAATGGTGTATATTTGAAGCACGGCTCTCTCTGGAGAAGCATTGGAAAAAATAGGAATTAGTGAAAGCGCTGTGGAAGTAAATAAAGAAGGAAGAAATAGGATGAGAGAATCGTTTTTGATACATGAAGGACTAAAGTTAGTGACACCTCGAAATCAGAAACAGGAATAAAGAGGAGCAAAAAAAAAGACCTGGATCAGATTACTCTTCGCAAAAAGTTTATTAGGATATAGGATGTGGTAGTGGTCGGACTGTCTTCCCGTCTCCGGACTGACGAAACCATTATGACAAATACTTACTTATTGTCAGTGGCGTCTAATAATTTGCAGTGTTTCAAATGCTATGGTTAAATAAACAGTTTTCTATTCTGTTGGATAGATTGTTCGATCTGATATTTTGAAAATTTCCGAGTCCGTATATAGTAGAGAATGATGTAATGCACCTCGTTTGTATTACACTCATTATCTGTAGGGAAGCTCTATGTTCACTGGAAAGTATCGGGAGTGGCACATAATTAAAGTGAAAAATACACCCATTTAGTCAGGTACACTTTTTCATTTTAGAATAGTTTCAGCCTCTACTTTTTTCTTTACAGAATCACTAAACCTTTTAAATTTTAATGAGCTTCAAAAAATTACTTCCATTTTCATTATTATTTATCTTCAAATAGTTAATGACAACATCTGAATTAGGGTTCAAATATTCAAGACTACCCACCTTTTTAAGCAATAAGCAGAGCCCTAAAATTTAAGTAAAGTATTTTATATAAACCATTATCATTAATCAAGAAACTTGCTTCGAGTTGCTTCTAATTCTTATTAGGGTCAAAAATATAAAGCGCGAAAAGTTACAGGATTATACGCTTACGTGTACTCGTTCATACGCCATATGGTGGGTGGTGTAAATAAAGCAGGAGAAAGCGGTTTCTAATTTCATTAAAATTTTATATCATTAAAGGCTTCTTTGTGCATATTTGTAAAAGGATTTATCATGTCTGATTGGAGATTCAATTGTGACGCATCAGACATTTTACTCAATATTACTAAGTAACGGTCCACTTTGTTAGAATTTAATAAAAATAAACTGGGTAGAAAGTAGGTACTCGTAGACATCAAGCGGTTATACACTAAAAGAATAAATTTACTATGATGTTACAACTTGTTACAAATATTTAAACATCCAATTACTTATTTATTATTGAAGTTAATTTCGATTACACATGTTAAATATCAACTTTTTACAAACTTTTAAAGTTGTATATACTTTGAAAACGTGAATATAGCTTTCGAAAATTCAATTGTTACTCACCAACATTTCACTTTCGTTACCGCACTGTTAGTTACTCACTGGTAGGTGTAACGTTCGCAATTATCTTATCATAACAGTTGAAGTTATGTGAAAGAAGTGCAGTGTCTAACTGAACGCTGCGAGTTGTCCTCTCTATTCATCCACTTCGTCCTTTCGCTGCTAGGCAACCTTCTTCACGCACCCTCTCCAACGCAGGGCCGTCATGGAATGTAATAGTGTGGATGTCCTGGATTCTTTATTTTTTTCACTAAACCAATTAATGGCGACGGACCAAAAAAAAATTCGATGGAATACGACTGCTGAGACCGCCATAACAATGACATTTGAAGTTCCAAAACATTCGAGATGCAAAAGGGTACAACGCCCGAATCACGGTTACCATGGTTACGTACAAATGATACGACGTTGACATCAACTTGTTGCACGTTGTTTGCGACGAGTTCAGGCAGGCGCCCTGAATAATTATTTATTGAAAAGCCACCAAATCGCACATTAATTTTTCTGCCAACTTGATGAACACGGTTGATTGGAAATATTGAATTGCGTTTTTGTTACTGCTCTTATTCATATTTAAATGATCAAACCTTTTCTGCAATAATTGATCAATAAGGATTTATAAATATTGGAAACTTTAAGCTAGCAATAAATGCGTTTTATAGCATGTCAAACTCAATTAAAATCATAAAGAAAACTGAAATGCTTTAGGGCTCTTAGTTCGGAATGAAGAAACGAAATCTACGCCATCACTTTGTTGTTCATCTGTCGTCTCAGCGACCAATCATTAAAATACATAGCTATAGGGCACTTGCCGTTGACCTAGAAACTTGGAATTTGGCAAGAATGCAACTTCAATTTCTTTGTTTCTGTTATACAATGTCACAAATAAATATAGATCAATTTTACTAAATAATTGAATCCAAGTTTTTTACTTCTATTACTTAACTATTTACTTCGTAGTACAAGAAGCACTAAAGGTGAAAAAGACAATAATGGCACAAGAAACCACCTGTATGCTCGTGAACGTTAATTTGGAAATTCGAAAAAGATTGTTGACAGTGCATGCTTGCAACACGAATCGAAGCCTGGGTTGTGGATATAGGAGTGCTACTTTAACGCACTTTGATTAAGGAAATCGTTCACTTCTTCATTGATTATTATAATTAGCAATTGAGATAAGACATAGGAAATTCCATAAAAGTATACCAGGAGAAACGGAACTAATAACATTGCGAATAGAGCTGCAGAGACATTGGGTGTTGTACAGCCTAAAGCTTTACCTATATGTCAACAGAAGAAGAACGTGTAAACGAAATCTATGTCAAAATTTCTGGAGATTTGGAAGCCGCCAATATTTGTTTCCAAATAGTGCTCTGGTGTGAAAATCAGCAGGAATAAAGCATGCCTTCTTTCTAAAAAAAAGAGGTCGCTACGTGCCAAGGTCCATTGGTCCTTACATATAGAAATTTTTAAAATAAGTGAATTTGTTAAAGAGCTTTAAGGAACAAAGAAGATAAAAGTGCCAGATTAAATTACCAAATGCTCATTTGTTTTATATGAGAAATGAATTTTTGTTCCTCATGCATGTCATGGGTTTATGACTTGTGTACATTCGCATTCTAAATTAGATTTTCGTATGGTTTGGTAATATTAAAAGCGCAGGGTAATTGAAAACCAGAATAGAACATAGCGACTTTTTAATACGTAATACTCTAAGTCTCGGAAGCAGAAATTAAATTTCTTTCGACAAAAAGAATTATTCATTATAACACAAGTAAAGTTTTACTGTAGAGACGCAATAATACTTATCGTTAAGACTATCTGCATAATAAAATTGAATTAAAATTGAAACAATATGACGAAATGAAAATTGGTTGAACACGTTTCGTTCTTTCATTCGTTCGCTTATTCCTTCCGTTTGAGGTCTTTATTTCAGTTTTAATTAACTTCGTTTGTGAGTTTAAAATTATCCAGGTAGAAAATAACATTTTATATTTGCGAATGCTTTTGATTCTCTTTGCATTTCTCGTTGCTTTTCCGTTCAAATAGAATTTTTCAATATAGAAGGCGGCAACGGACTTCTTTCTTCGATACATGTGTGTCACACTACTTATATTATGTCAGCATTTACTTCTTAATGAATGGATGAGTACATGGCCTCCCTCAATAACTGCTTACTAAGCTATTAAATAAAGTACGGTTTCAAAAAAAAAAGAACTGGTAATAATGGTCCTTTATCGTCGTCGATAATTTGATAATATCTATACGTACTTGGCGACGTCAGCTGAATAATTTATTGGTAGAAAATGGCAGTGGAACGGTTCCCGACTTCTCAATTTAATTTTCTCCAAATTTAAACACTTAAGAATGTACGATAACAGCAATTTATCTCATGATACTTAAACTTTGCCACATCTTAATATTTGAGGACCAAGTTGCTCCATTACAGTAGAAAACTGATTTTGATAATTTGCTATAAACATACATACATTTCATCGTTAAAGTATTCGACCTATTTGAAATTCTTTTGGACCATTGTTTTTGAGAACGACATTCTTGATCCAATCTAGGTCCTCGCTGCTTTCTTATTATTAATACCTGAGTTTTGCTGTATGTCAAGGTGTTTTATTTCCCCATTGATGAAATATCTATTGGTAGAATTTTATGATAATACCCTTTTACTTTTATCTTGTCCGTTATTACTGCCAGATGTTTTTTTCATAACCCCCATTTCATCTAAGTTACCTTAACAGTTATGAAATTTTGCCAGAAATTGAATAATATTACCTTTAGAACAAACTTGTAATAAAGCAAGGATTATCGTCAATGTCATAAACAAATTCCATTTTGTTGTGTTTCAGACGGTCCTGAATTATTCATCGACTTTATTTCTGACTTGTGCGAATGAGATTATTAACTCATTTATTTGGGACTAAATTACGTAATGCTTTCAGCAGGAGTAGTTAATTACCAAAACACCAACCAGCTTCGATATATCTCTAACTTTTTAATGCCCAATTTAGATTTAATCCTCATAATGCCCTTTTAGATTTCAATTTACCTTTTTATAAATGCCACGGTAACTGCTACTCTTTTAAGCAGCGTCGATATCGCAGCCTAGTTTCCATTCCGCCTAGGCGGATATAACTAGGCACTAATTTATGCATAAATACAATACATCCATACTGATTATAACACACCATTCATGACATATTGTTAAGTCTAATCGTTTACCTGAGACGGCATTCAATACGCCGAAACGACAAGGATTAAATATTTATAAATTAATAATAGATATTACTTTTCCTGTAATAAAAAACGTAGACCATCAAATTATATTCCCAATTTACTTTTTATGAATCCAAAGCATATAAATTTTTAAGGTAGGAAATCGCTACAATAAAATTATAGAACGTAAATTTTCCCATAAAATCTTTAACAACACCGTTGCTTAAGATAAACCAACTTTAGACGATAAAATTAAGATATATACTCATCTATGAACTTTGGAGGTCGTAAAGCTACTATATCTCTACTGATTCATATTAAAATTATGCCCTTAGCTCATAATCAATATGACGAGAATAAGAAAAGGTTTATGTAAAACGTATCTCGGGGGTAGAATTCATTATATTAAAAATACACTGTGGATATTAAATTAGTGAATACTGGGTACCTAATGTAATGTACCTAATGACAACAGAACATTGAAATGTACACATGTAGAAAATACTTCGATATAAAGTACGCGCCCGATAATTGTAAATTACATCGTTTTAAGCGTAGTCGAGTAGGATGAACTAAGTCGTAACTAAGTTTGTGTGTTAGGTAACATACGTTTCTGCTTATTTGCCCATACGTTGTAATATGAAGCGGTAAAAGCCAGAATACGTGCCGTACATCGTTGAACAAAATACACGTAATCTCTTAACAACGTTGTTACACTGAAAAAAGATTGCATTATGTTATGAAGAGAACCGCAAAATTACATTTTAACATTAAAAATAAGCCTCTCGCTAACTTATGGAGTTTGCAATTTGCCAAAAACAACTTTTGAATGAATGCAGACTATCCAATCGATCTTCCTCTGGTGGTGTACACCTACTGTGCTTTGAGCAATTAATTTGAAATCTGAGAATACGGCTCGCTGTCCTTTATATACATATATATTAGCAAATAAATCAAACTTGAACGTTGATTTCGCGTTATATATGACGAGTGATTAATCAATCGACGTAAAGGATTAGGAAATAAATGCCTCTCCGTCAAACGATTGCTCTGACAGTTAGTCAATTGTCGGTAGGTAGGTAGGTACCTATTGTATGTGTTCACGTTCACTGACATACTCGTCGCGCATATCGCAGTGTTAATTATAAGCTAGAAAGGCTGTCATGTCACAGGCAGCACCGGGTATAGTGAGTAATCTCTTTTACCGTAATCATATTAAATTGGAGCGACATGAACCAACTTTCCATAATAATTATTCGAATACGATTAGAATGTTTCACTATTTTTAGGGGTTTTGGATAAATGGTATAATTAGCACATTGACCTCCTTAAGTCATGTGTATTACTCATTCCTTAGCATCTTCACTACGTTCTTCTTTCATTATTCTATTCATTCATTCCTTCAGTCGTTCAATGAATATAGTAGAATCTAAACGTTTGTTCAAAATATGAAAAGTGTCGGTCTGGGTTTAGTTTTCCTATTTAGATTGCAACAATCCAATGTCGTAAAAAGGACCGAAATTGAACCTGTTACAACAAAGTGGCTAAATAGAGACTGATGATAGGGTTGTTTTTGGATAAAGGATTAAATTTAATCGAGCTTACACGTTATCTCCTTTGGCGCAACAGAAAACGGAATAAATCAGCATGCAAATGAGAAAGTGTAAAGCAAGAATTTAGTCGTTAAATGAAATGCTGCGGGACGCTGTCGAATAACTTGCTCAGTAACGAGAATTTATGACGAAAAATTTTATCGGCTTTATTAGGTATCGACTTTCATCACTGCAAATCTTTTTCCTATCTATACATCTCTGGTCACAACTAACCCGTCTTGATAAAATTTTTCTTCTTTATTTTTGCGTCTATTTGCGGTAATTCTTTATTTGGCCTTAGTTGATCGGTTATTAGTTTTGATAAACTTGAGTAATTTATCTATATTTAATTTACCACCATTGGCTTTGGATTCAATTAGAATTGACATACTTACTTCACTTGTTGGTGCCACCTCAAATATTTACTCCGTAATTCTGTAAACGAGTCCGAAACGACATTCTTTATTAAGGTGAAACAGTTTCATATTTTATTCCTTTTTTTATTAGTACGCACGAATCCAAACGGTAATAAATTAAAGTGCTGGGGATTATACCCTCCTGGTGCCTTATTCAATTTATCATCTTGATTTTTTCTCTTGTATTATTACAGCAGATATAAACAGAAGTATTCATTTTTACCTTATTTAAAAGAGTATAGTAGAGAAAAATAATAATTAAGCCTCATCATGACATCTATCTGCATGTGAAACATTCGACTGATGGAGACCTTCGAATCTAGAGTTACAAACGTTCAATTTTCTTGAAATCATCCATTAATAGGTCACCAAACTTCAGTAAATGTACCTATAGTGTTTTTGGATTAGCAACCAATAAATAAATAGAATAGTTGAATTAAAGAATTTCATATTTTTCAATTTATACATATTACTACACAATATAAATCAGCTAATTCATTTCTTCCTTTGTTTCCAAGTGTCTTTTTTACATTTCGAATTCAATTTATTTCACCTAAGTGAGAGAACTTCTAGGAATGAGTGTCTATTCTGTTTCTAAAAGTCACTGTTATCTACATTGTCAAACTTTATCGGGCATATTCACATTTATAGTCATAATATCTGTCTTCTTCCTGCTTATTTGTTATGATTTCCAGCATCATTAGCTAAAACTCAGGCTTCACAATATCAAGCAAGCCACTAGGTACGGATAATTTCATAATTAAACCAATAACATTCATCAAATGACCGGATCCAATGCTTTTCAATGAGATAGTTTGATTTCTAAAAGTAGACCATCACTTCCAAATATTTACATTGGTCAGAATTTTTTCTAAATCACTTGCAACGATTTGACGCAAATTAAGTCCGCAGACGGTCCACGAAGAAAAAACGGTTTATTTTTAAAGTAAACCTGCAAATATGAGCCCTAACTAAATACTCACTCTAAATTAAGCCTGCTTTCTTTAAAAATTCCCCAATATCATAATAATCAAATTTTGTGGCGCCAAGCACACACACTAATCTGACTACTTATTGCCGCAGTTACCCGTAAACCAATCGGTGCTGTCAAGAAGTTTATCTACAATTTTTAACAGCTGTTTTTATACCGTTTACCAAATTAAATTATAAATTTCAAATTGTATTTATTGGATAGGTACATATAAGTAAGCCATTTCAACACCGTCTATAAATGGTATCTACGCTGTCAAAGCTTTGTCTGTCATCAGAAAGGATCGGTTGTATCATTCAGACGAGTCCTTTTTCAAACTTCTAGGCTTCAATGTTGGTAAAGATAAATAATCAACTTGTTGCATATCCTTTTAACATGACAAACTTTATAGAAAGTATCTTGATATTTAAAGCATGCACCCATCGTCATGAAAACATACTTTCAATGTCCTTACACGTTTTTTTATTCACATTTATATTTCTTTATTTTCAAAATCAAAAAAAAAAATGGCAAGAAATGGTGGTCAAGATTCAGCTTCTTTTAAATTTCGAACGTTTATTTTGTACTTCCGCTCTGAAAACTGTTTCTCAAATATTTTCTCTTATCTTTCGCAAAAAAAAATCAAAATTCACATTAGCAAGTTTAACAACCTCAAATTAATTTTGGCAAACAATGAAACCGTGTCATTCAAGCAATAGGTTAGGGTACAGATAACACAAATGCATGTACATATTATGTATATAAATAGGTATGTGCATGTATATTATGTATTGCGACCGCCGTCGTCAGTGGTATCAAGGGATTTCCGCTTAGAAAATCGATAAGTCCTCGGCAATAGAAGAGCAACTGGATGCCATCCAGCAAAATTAGTGAAATAACATTTCTATAATATACCGTTCGCTGTCGCGTCAACATCAACGTTACAACATCAATGATACACCAAAGTGACATTTAACTTACTACGGCGTAGTTAAATTGTCAATGGCATCGTCATCTGTTTTATAGTACACTTCTACGGTATTTACCCATCCACACTAGACTGAGAAATGAAAAGGAAACACCGTCTTCGAAGCTTTCCCGCTGCCTAGCAACCCACCATCGACTACGCCCTCTCTTCCTTTGTTAAACTCACGAAAGAGCGCGTTTTAAGCAACGACGCCAACGGCGACGACGTGCGTTCGTTCAGTTTGAAAGTTTCATAATAAACGACAATAAAAAGCTTATAATTTAAATTAGCATGTAAACTAGTGACATTAAGCTTCATCAATCAGCCAAATCGAATCTGATAAACTGTGACATATTCTTTATCGCGGTTAAGCATTACACATCAGTATGTTTAATTTCTTTCGTTCACAAGAATAACTTTTGTACAACATTAAGCAATTTTGATTGGAAACTGTCGGAGCTTACACCCGTAAATTTCACTTTGGGGCTCTACTACTGCCATCTACAGCAATTTTGGTGCTACTTTTCTCGCTTAATGGCCCAAAAATCGACTACTTTTATTCTGTTTTAAAGGAGAAACTAACTTTTCACTTTCAATCCCAAATTCTTACCCTTCGATTGTTCTTTTTACGGTCGCCGCTCTTTTCTTCAGCCTTATACTTCTCGTCTTATTTTTATTACTACAGCTTAGTTCCACATAAAGGTTCAGGCAAAATATTTGAAGTGAATAGAACTACACAGACGGCCTCTTATTTATACTGCTGATGCAACAATAAAAAGTTGATCATTTTCAGTTTTTATAAAATGACATTTTCACGATAGTTGAAGGATGCATTTAGGAGACGAACTGGACCTTTAGTTGATTTTGTTACGATTAAAATAATTACAGTTAAAAATGAGAGAATTATAAGGCAGATATATCTCATTCGAAAGCGTTTCAAAAAATTGGAAATTACCTATTATTAAATACGAGCACAACATCTTCGCAACTTGGACGACAGCAAAAACGGTCATCGATCCCAGAAAACCGAAAGTAATCATGCAGAAGGTCGAGGTTCACGAATGAGATAAGTCTACTCGTGTTGGATAGCGGTTACCCCATCACATAGAATGTCACGTTAATTCGATTATACATCGCCCTATCCTAAGATCACAATATGGATGTGAAGCTTAAGAATGGGCAAGTGTACGAATAACAAAAGATAGCTAATAAAATAAATCTGGAACGAATGGTCGCCGGATTGTCGTTGGAAATAATGTAAGAAAGACTATTATCAACGTACGAGTATATAACAGTATTCTGATCGAAAGGTAATTTTCCCCATTGTACGTATATTTGTTTATTTATTCATTATTTAGTTTGAATATTTAGGTGGCTATTCCATAGACTTTTTTCAAAAGGTGTGAAACTAACAAGGGTTCGTCCTTGCCTTGCCGTAAAAGTCCCTACGTTCCGTTTTATCTGAACCCAAGTCAAATGTTCTTCCATTAGCTGTTTTTTTTATTTTTTTTTTATTTCACTTATAACTTCCTCTAATCTATTTATCTATACTAACATTTACTATACTCTTTAAAGTAATGACCGAATAGATCGAAACAATTGTGCAGTATATTGTATTATACATTATCGTTTAAATATTCTTGTTTTATTTAAATATTTATCTACCTTTCAATTTCTAATACAACACATTTCATATCTTTGAGGGAATTACAGGCACGAGGAAGAAAAAATGAAACAACGACGTATAAAAGACAAAACAAATTAAAATATGATAAAAACAGTTGCGGTTGTGGCGACAGAACGCGCGTCAGCTTTAAAAAACAATTTGAGAGAGCTTTTTCTTGACAGCTAAAAAGTAGTCAACTCGTGCGTGTTATATTTTCAATCGCACGTTATTGTTAACGCGTGGAAAAGCTACTTAAACTTCTTCTTTCTGCTTCGGTGCTAAAGCTTTTCCATTATAAACAAGAAAACAGAACTTTTTTCCGAAAGATTGAAGAAGTATACGACAATTTATGCCAGGTTCCTCCACCAAAAATTAAAAAGAAATAATAATAGCTCTGACTTCTATTTTTATGTTAGTAATCAAAAATGTATAATAAAAGTAATTATTTGTTTGTATTTCAAAAGAACAATAATATTAAACACACAACTGCCAAATTAAAAAAAATCACAAACAAAAAATGAAATACACATTAATTTACGTTTCTGATAATGCCTTCCTTATTTGTTCCGTTTTTGCTAATTGTTTGTTGTTTTATCCGTTGTTCTTTCTTTATAAATATGCATTATAGAGTAGGTTATGAGTAATAACTAAGCATAAGAAAATAGCGCACGTTATGCATCTAATATATACGACCAAAACAATATTTAATTGCATCTGAATCCTTTGATGCGATGAAAATTTATTAAAGCAACTTGATATGGAGAAAGGGAACGTAGAGAGCCAGTGTAGGTTCGCCGAAGGATATTCAATAATCCTGTCCATACCAGAATTTCCGAAGCAGTAAAGACTCGAACAATTCCTCAAATAATTTGCAGTAATTAGAATTGAGCTCGGCTGCTAGCGCTTACCCACTAACCTTGAATGGGGTGTCGGAGAACAATACGTATGAAATCCAAATAAAGATAAACCCTCTAACGGAATAAGAAAACAACAAACATTATATAGTTTTAAATTATGTCTCTAAAGCAGTCTATGTTAATGAAGACGTGAAATACAGTTTCGTAGTATTTCATGGTGATTGATAAGGTATTACTTGAATTCGAAATACTACATTTTGTAGTAAATGCCTACAGACGGGAATATACATTCATATTAACATGATGTTAATCAACTTGCTTGCATGGAGCAACTTCGGTTTGATCGGTAAAATATCGAAAGTATGATGAATTTATGATCCACATACGCTGGTTTCGATAAATTTTAATTTTGAATATTGTTTTTTATTTTAGCAACTAATGGCTTTTTTATACCTCAATTTGCATTTTAAAGGAATATTAAAGCTTGAGCCCTCTTTACATTTTGGGCGCGCGATTATGATAATATGCCTTGTTCGCGCTGTTGAATTTCAGTCGGCACTGATCCTCGCCACCTCCGTCCATCACTTTGCAGTATATAAACTCCACAAATCCGTTTGTTACGGTTCAAATAGCATCAAAAGGATCGTCGAGTGAAACATTTCAGTAAAATTTATCGGAGTGAAACCAAAACTGAATCTAAAGGAATATAACCGAGACTTACCTTCACCTTATTATATTATCGCAAGACTTTACATGTTATACTAAACTGTTTTGGTAATAGCGAAAACACATTTTCGTTGCAAAAAAACATAACAATTTACTGCCGATATAATTATTATACGAAAGTAGGTAGGTACTCTTCATTATCCTTGTCTTCCATCACAAGGACTATTTTCCTTCAAGTATCTACGGTTCTATTTTAACGACTGATCTCTTTCCGGATAAGAAAAACTTGCGCTTTACTCCAACAGTTGTAAAACTTTACCAGAATATTCTAATACCTATAATAATAACTTTGAATCACATTCAGAGACAATGGCCCAAATAAACGTTTTATACAGAGATTCTCGTCTCCTAGTAACCATATCTTATGTTATGGCTTCTGTGACGGATCCAAGGCCAACATCTGTACTGCATTATGGATGGTGCATTTAACAACGCGCGTCTCGCGACTCTTTACACTTGGAAGAATCTTAAGTAGTTTTGAACGTCGACATGACAATGAAACGTTATCGTTTTATTCAAAGATTCGTGTTTGCATACATCTATAAACATATTTGCTTCGAATGTAGAACATCAAATTTAACTGGTAGGTGGCAGTCTTTCTACATCAATGGAAATCGTAGACATAGAATAACAAAAAATAACCAACAAATGCTTTAAGATGTAGAAAAAAAATTAATTTCTTGTTCTCTATTTATTATTGCTTATGGAGATTCAAAATTATCTATATGCATTTAAGTACCTACATTATTAATTCCCACGTTGTTCGTTTAGACCGTCTTTGGGCCACGCTAGTTCGATTTCAGCGAGTTTTGGACTTTGCCCTTCACCTAGCCATCCTCATGTTTCCACTCTCCATTTTCCTCCTTTGCTCCATCGACGATGTTTGAGTTTGAGAAGTCTAATTTGCCTCTGACGCCCTTCATTTACTTGATTACATGTCTTTATGCTTGTCTATGACCGATATCCACTGCTTTTATTCCCATTTCTTCCAGGTCTTTTTTACTTTATGGTGCCAGCATACTTTTGACTTCTTGGTCTTAAAGAACATCCCTATCTGTCTGGTTAATCTTTCTGGTTCCGTTCTATAGGCAGGTATGTCTAAAGAAAATAGCTCTCCTGTTTCAGTTAGTGTCTGAGATCTTTTCCATTTTGAAATATAACTCATAAACGGAATAACTCGTCCTCTGGTGATGAACCAAAGGTTTCAGAACGGATTACTGTCTGGTAATGTGTTAGTTTTGTGTTGGTCGAGATCTTCCCGTTATTGTAGATGTCCATGGTTAGTATGTACGCTAAATTCATGTCATTGATTTTCGACTTCATTACTTCTTTTTCTGTTAAATTGTTTTCTATCAACTCTACCAGATATTTAAATTTCTCCCTACTCTCGCTTCATGGTCATCCACTTGGGTGCTATTTTGATGTTAGCGGTGTATTTTGCCTTCTCAAAAGAGACTGATTTCTAGGCCTATTTTATTTGACAGTTTTTGGAGCTAGGCGATTTGACTTTTGCTATCTTTCGATAATATTCTTTTTTTATCAGGTAGATACTATAATCTAAATATCTGCATAATTTTTGCAATAAAAACAGAAGTTGCTAGCTTTTATTTATTTTTAAAACTATCCCAATACAGGAGCAGTAGTGATAGGCACAGAGTCTTAACGGATACAGACGTAGCTAGGTATGGTTGTAATTTAAAACGAATATTTTCCATTATCGTAATCCGCGAAAACGGGATTAGAGTTCAGTTCGTGTGAAATTAATCCCTACGGCAAAGCGGTGTAATTGCGTTTGCATATCACCACCCTGCCCCGCTAGAGCAACTACAGGGGTAGATGGCCACCTGTGGTAACGTAAATAAAAAAAAATCAAGATAATCATTTATTCATGGTCCTGAAAATAAACTAACGCAAAAATTCGAATGTAGAAATAGAAAATTTTAATTAACAAACCCTATAAACCGTGCGTTTCATTAGTAGAATTATAAATATTGTAAGACATCATTTTTTATGAAAATACTGTTGTCTTAAGTACATACCCATAATTTATTCTATTCATCTAATTCCCATAAGAATTAATGTTCCGAACGACGTGGAAAACTGATTAATAATTACATACATCGGGAGAATCAAAATGAACATTTTTATTAGGAGAACTAATTAGTTATTACTAGTCGAATAAAGCATCCCGAAATTGTTGGTACTTTTAGTAGATCAGTACGCTTCCAATACCTCTTTGTTAATTACTTTACGAAATTTTGAGCCGCTTTAATTTTTTAAACTCTACAATGTCATGACATCTACCGAACACTCGCCTTTACGAAGCTTCGGCAGTCGTGAGCGTGTTGTTGTACGCATATAGAGGAACAGCTTTCATAGTGTTTACTGAATAGACAGCAGATGTCGAGCCATGATATATTCCATTGATTTTGAAAAAGTTTGGATGGGCATAAACAAAAAAATAATGAAAGAATTTGTTTTAAGCTTTTATAAATAAAACCTGTGAACCGTGCATTTTTGATAGACAATAATTGTACGTACTGTTGAAATTAACCTTTTAGCATTTTATTAAACAATAAGAAATACAAAGACATAACGCCAGATTTTTAAATCTAAATGTAAAGGACTAACTTCTCTAGGAAAATAATTAGGACATCACATCGATACTTCTCTGCATAGATGCATACGCCAACTATTTGGTCAGCGCCCCTCCGATAAATTAGCCAAGCAGCGTATTTGATTTGCAAATATTGGCATTTCGAATTTAAAAATTAATTTTATTAAAATAAAATATATCCCATATTACTCGGAAATAACGTAGCTCTTTGTTAGTTGAAGAATTTTTAGAATCAGTTCAGCAGTTCCACAGATTATCTACTACCTACACACAAATAAACAAAAACAAAATTTACCTTTTTTGTAATATTAGTATGACAAAGATAAAAGCAGAAAGAATAAGTATGGAATTCACTTACTTATATAAAACTGTACCATAGGATCCGCATCTTCCACCAAGCACTTTTTACTAGGTGCTTCTTTTCTTCTAACTGAAAATAATTTTTCAAATGAAAAGATTTTTTTCTTTCTACATAAATAGTGCCACATTTAAATTTTCCTTGGATTATAGAATACTTACATTTTCTAAAGAAGGATATCACAGGCGATATTTTGGTTTCTTTTTTAATTGTTTCTTCACTAGTACAGTCATTATTGACAACTTCCAATTTTATTTCTTCCTACAACAAGAAAGATGGACACAATTAATGGATTTCCGAAGTACAAGGTATAGTCCAAAAGGTAACGACTAACAAAATTAACAATTTAAGCTCAACTAAAAGGAGTAGGGATTGAAAAAAGTACAAGCTGTCTTTGCTGCTTTGCTTGTACTTATCCATGTTTGTCACGTTTGTCATTATCAGTTGCGTCGACAAAATTCCTCATGTTATCATGATTGTCTTATGAAAATGATCTTTCCAAAGAGCACGGCTCTGTAAGGGTACGAAACATGGGCGGTGAGCGTAGCGAAAAAGGAAAAATTAGAGATTTCAAATATGGTGTATCAAGATGTGAAGAGCCAGTTGGACATACACTAGAAGCAGAAACAAAAGTGAAGAGAGACAGTTGAAGAAGAGAATACATTACTGTTTACAAATAGTTAGGGATGTGGGATATTCAAGTTTTCAGGAAATTAGAAGATTGGCTCTGGATGAGATGGAGTGGAAGTGTGTGTCCAAGTCTTCGGACAATGATGGTAAAAAATTGGATCTGTTTTCAAAGATAGGTACGTAACATTTTTGCTTTCCTTTACAGTTTCAATTTTGTTATCACAAGAGTAGGTACATTTTCAGAAAAATCTGGTCAGAATCTGTCCAGTTACTCATCTTCTCTTCTCCAACTTAAATGTGGCTCTGTTCTTTATACGCAACTGACGATTCCATCAGTAGACATAACTAAAAGAAAAACATGACGGTAAGGTTTTGATTAAAATCGACATTTTTACTACCACCGGCATGACCGCAAAAATGAATCATGGAGCATCTGACCGCTCTGTTTGTATATCCTGCCAGAAAATCAGTTGTAAACAGACAGTAAAACGACAATTAATTTACAAATAGCCATTGACGGCCGTTAAACGGTATAAGCGCATAAAAAACAAAAAGTTTTTACCGGATAACTTGTTATTGTTTCTCAAGCAACAATTGCTCCAGCTAGTCAAGTAGAATTGGCGTAGGTAGATCAATTTTTTAAAACAATTTAACAATTCAGAAACATTGAGCGGTGTATTAACTTCAATGAATTACTGCAGATAACACCACCTAACGTACAAGGCCTAGAAATTAAATATCGAAGTCATCGACATATCATCAATGAATCTAAAGTAGGGAGGCCGGTTTGCGGTGATTGTGTTCAAACATGCCAAACGTATCTTTCTGTTTTTATAAAAAATGACGTATGTCAACCCTGTTTATGCACTAAGCCCTTTTTTATACCTGAACAGAGACAAGCTAAATGACGTGACATTTTAGCACTTCTCCCTTGTACTCTAGGTGATGGTTCCCAAGCCTTCTGTGAGTCTACCTTTCGTTCAGTACTTCCTTGTTAGGAGTTTTCACGAATGTCTCGCAATCTAATTCGGTTATAATACATAGGCTATAGAAACATGCAAACCCGGTAGTAAGTCTGAAAACTGTAAAATGATCGAATGAGGCCAAAACCCCAGAACATCTTTTAAAACTGAAAATAACACTCATATACTGACATTCATCAAAAAAATGCTCGAACGAAGGTCATTATCATAGACAACTCTAAACGTATTGCGTTTGCCAAAAATGTTTAAAATAGTTGCTTTCCAAGGTTCCTTTTATCGAGTGTCGAGCAAACGAAATATTTACTTATATAAGTTAAAACATACCTAAGAAATTTACAAATATCATTTAGCAAAAAAATGCTGGAATTGCCAATTGGTTTCAGAACAGTTTAGAATTTATTCTGGATCTCTTCTCATTTTTTATACTTGGATACCTATCTATTAGTCAGTAGTTAGAAAACAGTAGACAACCGCCTCAATATTTTCTTATTGTATTGTTTTCTCATGCATTACATTGGTAGAGTACCTATGCACAGAAGGTAGTTGTCTAATTTTGTGCCAAAGGACTACAAACTGTTGCCATAAAAAAATACGACTTCGACGGACATCAAATCAGCTACATTTAATTTTTAATGAAACATATTTTTAAAGTGCAAAAAGACGCCTAATTTTAGATACTGGATTAGCTCAAAATAAATTTATAGTTTAAGGATACTTTTCCTAACTAATACTAATACCATCATTAAATGTTAACACTCGTTTTCATTTGCCAGACATAAAAAGGAAACCGATTGATCGTTATCATAGGGTCAGTCCCTAAACTAGTTGGACCCGCACCTCCACTCTTTCCTATCCTGAGTCTAACTAGAGCAACTCACATCCTTAAGTATTTATGAACAATAATCTAATGTAGATGTACTTCTACTCCTCTTAACCCCTGTTTATGCCTCTGATATGTCTCTAGCTACCCCTTCATGCCTGAAAAGGTGTCCTACCAACCTATCTTGCCTATTTCTTATTGATTTCTATAGCGTCTTCTGTATTCCTACTCTTTCTAACATCTCCTCATTTCTAACCTTCTCTATCCACGGAATCCACATCATTCGCCTGTAACACCACATTTCAAACATTGTAAAATTTCCTTTTCCGCCGCCCTCACCGTCCATGTTTTACACCCTTACAGAACCGCAGTACAGACAAAATAAATCATGTCACCAATGAAAACGCCGTGCAGGAAATCGCAGCAGTGAAACCTTTGAAAGAGAAATTCCTTCTTTTAAATAAGAAAAAGTTGTGATCGTTTCAACATGATGTGAATAATTCATTATAATCCTATTTTAGATAAATTCAATCACGGGAGTGTACAAGATACAGACTATTTTTGAAGATTTGATTCATTAAGACAGGGAATAAAGAACTAATTCGAAACATGACCTAAGCATGCGTTGAATCATGTCTTGAATTTTCAAAACCAAACACGTTTTTATTGTGTACTGCAGAGCAAGCTTTTTGATCTGTATGTAAAGGAAAAAATTAATAACAATATTGTATTTATTTCGGATTAAAGTGTAAGCCATTTCTCAAAAACAAAGTCAGCTGCTCTGGCGGAGGTTAGTTGCGCGTTACAAATTACAGATAATCTCACAAAATAGGCAGGCATTAAATAAAACGTAATGATTCGTATCAAATGGTATGTTTACTTACTGTAGCAGTTCTTGTACAACTGTCTGCAGTATTCATAATTCGGTCACATAATTTCGCACCACTATAAACACAACCCGAACCGAAACTAACCAATTCGCGCGCTCTTACAACTCTTACTGGCAATCAACCAAGTTACTCCAAAACGTCCGTAATTTATTACATATCGCGGCTCACATGTGGGAGCATTTAAAAAAAAACAAACATAACATTTAAGATTGTATCGTCAGTAGAACAGGCAGCATCGTTATCATTTGACGGACGCACGCTTGAAAGCAATGACGAGAGACGTGGACGAGGACGTTCAGCGTCGTCTTGCGTCGCTTCATTAGTGCTTTACATTGCATTGCATTAGTTACCACCACGCTTAGGTTGGTTATCTATTCCGAAAGTGACTTTTGTGTTTGAGGTATTTAAACGTTACACCAACTAGTGACGTCAGAACTTAAAGCTGTACCTTTGAGGTATATTTACGTTTAGTTGCTAATGAGTCCTAAGTATGAAAAACTAAAAAAACGAGTAACAAGTATTTTCGTAAAAGCATTTACAACAAGGTAAGTACGAAACTGTGGAACCAACATGTGCTTTAACCATCGTTATTTCCTAATCCTTATCTAAATGATCAGAGCCTCGACAAGAATTTCAAAAATTGGAAGTTATGTCTGTAAAATGTGATTGATGCCATGTTATATGCTTCATGCCTATTGCGTCTAGCATTTCTAACAACCGACTAAAAAATACGATTTTATTCTCATCTTACTGTATCGCCTTCATTTTTCGTTTGCTTCTTTTTCTAATTTGTCCAAAAACGATTTAAATTGTGACATCATTAATTTGTACACGATTGCAGAGTTACGGTATCTAATTAAGCGAAATGTGGGTTTTGGCCACATAAGTAAGCGCTCTGCAAATACATACACAACAATAGGCAATATGGACGTGTGTGCGTTTTAGTACGAGCTGAGTGTGGAGCTTGCACGTAGGTAGGTCGCGAACTGATGGACCACCGTAGCGGTACCGGAATGTCTGGCTGGGTTCTTTGATCCCAATCCGCAATACCAAAATATCCTTGTTTTAACTATTAACACGCATGTAATTATACAAGAAACATCCTGATAGGTGCCTACGGCTAAACATTTTACAGGATCGCACTCGTCTATTGTGGATAAAGATTACGCTGATTTAATTCTGTTTGAAGGGGATGCATTGTATCTCTTGGCCTTTACACCAAATAATCTACTTACTCCTATTTATATATTCATATATCAAATAAGTGACAGTGTGTCGCCGTTTACAGATGCTTTACTGTTAAATGTGATCCGAAGCCAATATAGGGACAAGTGAAAGCTTTATCAAAAGGTAGATTTTTGAATAACTTTACTTCTTATGCATACATATTTTTGTTGGAGCATTTCTAAAATTAGACGTAAAGTATGTTTATTTATTTTAATTACCTATACCGATATTGCAAATTTTTCACAACAAAAATAAATGAAAGCAAACCTAGGACCTATCCATATTTCTAATTTCAGTATCTTTTGGAGACACGATTAGGAACTGATTGGTCATTATTATAGAGCGCCATACAGCACATATCTACCAGTATTTCTCGAAACTATGTTAAGCAATCGAAAAAACTCAATCTTTTTCTTGCCTTCTTAAAGCTGGATCCTATTGGTACTATTAATATAAAACTATGTCACCACCTTACGTTAGTTGAAATTCATTTTGAGAATTCTAGTGAAGCCACGGTGTATAGCGCAGCAATTGCCAAGTTTTCTAATAAAAAGTATGGAAACTATGTGACTTCGTTATTTATATTCTACGACCAATTTCTCCCCAGATAATGAAAATTAGATAAACTACAAGACAGTTGTTCCCTATTATTATGCACTTATGTTGTGTTTATTTGTGGAGGAATAAAAGTTAAAAAAATAATGAATGATTCAACATTTCCATGTAGAAGAAATCATTTTATAGCAGAAGGGTAATTTTAGCAATGACCTTATTTCCGCCGTAGTATCTGCTATTAATGAACAGTGAAAGCCAATATACATGTATGTATGTATGTATGTATGTATACATATGTATAAGTGTTTGGCTGTTGTGGTATGTGTATGGAGGCATTATTGAAGGATAAATACGGCACCTCCTATGGAAAAGATGCAAAGACATCAACATTACACAGCTATTATTACATTCGTGTCTTGTGATTGCCGAAACATGTATTTGTTTGTACGTATACGGAGGTCGTTGGTTTTATTTTTAAAGTCTTAATTACCGGTAAATGTTGCATCTTCAAACAAAGAGAACGAGTTTTATAACCAGAGAAAACATCCTGAGCAGCTCTTTAAACAAATACACAAAAAGTGTTGGTGTGGAAAGCTGTTGGAAATCTATTTTTAAATTTTGAGAAATATTGGCTCCTGGAGGAGAGAAAGTGGAATATTACCGTGTAATACAATAAAGAAAGAATACATAAACATAATTTGGACTTACAAAATACATAGATATGTATTCGGTAACATCCAATTTGGCTAAAAGCCAATCAATAATAAAAAGTAAAATACTGTAAATGGAAGGACGTAAACTGCTCTGATATACAAAAACACTAATTTTCATCGTTTGCTTCAATTCTGTTTAGGTATTTGCTGTTTACTTATCGGAATAAAAATCTACAACCAATAGTCCAATAATACAAGTGTGAAATGCACTGTAAAATTGTCAAATAAAATGAAACACTTAAGGCATGGGTTAACCATGAGCATGCGTTGAAAATCCTAGTCCATTTTAGCGGTGGTAAAAACGGAAGAAAATGAAAGCATTCTTTATTTTTCCTCTCTTGGTGCATGTACTTATATTTTATCAGAGAACTCAAAGCGTCCTGAGTTATATGGGGCGTGTAAAGTCTACAACGGTGAGGTCCCACCTTTGTCCCATGCAAAAGAAGCTGACCACCAGTTTGGAAATCTCAAAATGCGCTCTAATAGGGATAGAAAAATTATTGAGTACGGTCCTTTACTCATCGTTGTTCTTTATGTGCAAATATAACCCAATTAAAAGGCCACCGAGTCATCCCGTCGCCGCCGTCGATCGTGCTCTGGTCCCAGTCTGTCTTTGCCTTAAGTCAAGCAAAATTGCTAATAAGTTAAGACGCTTAGCTTTTCATTAACTAACCGCGACCCGTTCGGAATCTAGCGTCAAATTACATGGACCAGTTATCGCGTTGACAGAACTGATGCCGCCGCCAAAACAACAACGGCGAGCCGCCTTTGATTCATGCAGCAAACAACACAACCAACAGCTCGATTTTTCTTTTTTCAACTCGTCCTTTTGCTGCCGTGGCCGAGTGGGAGGGCACCGGCGTTAACGAGCATTTGATTTATAAGGCGATGGAACGGTTCCCACAGAAGCCACCCTGTTATAAGCGCCGATTCAAAACTACGCTATTTCTACATTGATAACTTTCGTTCGTTGTACAGCACCTAATAACAAAATTTAACTGCCTCTTCTATATGCATATTCAACACTTATGGAGTGACTTGGTTGTTTTTTTTTGTCTAGCATATTTCTCAATGATTTTTAAATATTAAATTCTCATTGATACAGTCAATATGAGCACTATGAGGGATTATCAATTATCGAACAGCGTTTGAGGCAGTTTATTGTTTGAGCTCACACACTGAAACAAAATTCACGCTAGAAAAGTAAAGTTAATTATTGTCGTCCACGAGGGATGTTCCAGATAGTCCTTGAGGTTCTGTACGTTCCTACGTTTACTCGACACTACTTCTGGGATTCCCTGTATAGGTGTAAGAATTAGTTGCAACTAAGTTATTTTCGTTTTTTTTTTGTTATTTTCAATGCGACGGACGAAGATCAAAGCAGCGAAAAAAGCTCGGATACCGGCGAGCTGTGCCCGTTCCATTAGGCAAATGTCAAGCAAATGTTACAGCTTCTCAACACACTCGTCATAACTGTGAATTTTTAAGCACGAATTAATAGCACAGCTTCAAAACAAATTGAGTTTTAAACGGTTAGCCTTGGGCGATAAAAAATATTTATGCACATTTTGAGCAAGTTGTAAAACATTCGCAGCTCCTTTGAACGCAAGTTTCTCGGCATATTTTACATTTCGCCTTTAACAACTTAAAAGACGCCGGTTCACACATAAACATCTACTTTACTGCATATAAGCTTATTCACAACTGCTATAATTTAAACTACTGGAAGGTAATTGACTCCAATTTTACGACAAACTGACATTGGTAATTTAGACAAGACATTTACGACGCAGGCAGTGAAGTTTGGTGTGATTTGATTGCTGCCACAAATGATAATAAACGTAACGATTATGTTACTTTTTACTTATAACATACTGGCAACTAAAATGTACGCATCTGCTTCATTTACAACTTGCAAATCCAGATGTAAGTGAAATTTAAACTAACTGGCAGTATATCGCCATCTTTAGGCATTTGCCGCTAACTGCGACAGTTAAGAGTGTTTTAATGTTAATTTTATTATCTTTAAACAATCAGTATATTTAGTTAGTTCTACAAGGATAACGAACTGTTACACTTGATATTTAACGAAAGGACTTTGCTATTTCAATCTATTTGAATCAAAGTTTGCCTGAATCAATCAATGGAACATTTTAAAGATAGATAATTAAATTGCCGGGAGGCTAGTTTCTTATGTCTTTAGCCCAAACAAAAAGGAAAAGTCGTTTAAAATGTTATTTTTCTCAATATGTATTCAAAAGTTACATTATTACATTTATATATCAATTAACGACATGGGGACGAACGGTTCCATGGAATTCCTCCAAGTATCATAATCTTGAAAATAATAATGGAACATTTTCTCTTTAGCAGTATAAATGTGCAAGTGGTTGAAGTAACTTTTGACTATGGGAAGCAGTTGCTCGGATTGGCAAAAAGCACATTGAGCTTCCGAGGAATGTAGGCAGCGTTCTGTCGGATGGAAGTTGGATCAGTCGAACACACAGATCGTCAAAGTATATCACGTCACTGACGACATACCTGGCCTCCAGCGGAGGTATTTGTCCTGTATCCCTGTTAAACCATTCTTCTTCTTCTTCTTCTACATGCGTTACATGCAATGTCGATGAACAAAAACAGAGTTCGTTATGCCGCGACGGATTTGATTCAAGAATGGAAATGCTGCAGAGAAGCCTCTTGTTAACTTTTACATCAATTACGTCAAAAAAAAGCACTTAAATACAAGACATTTAAATCGTCTAACTCTATAATGTGGCTAGATTTCTAGTTCAGAGCCTCTATATAAGCCTAAACAGCTTAGGTATGCCTACACGTTTACTAAAACTTCGTCTGTTATAGGTAAGTGATAAGTACGTACAACGATATCATATGCTGAGCGTACGGAGAGCTACCTCTGTGAACGCAAGTACACTTGATTGCGTAACTTACATGGATCCAAACTTGTAATAAAAACTGATTGCAAACTTATTAAACCGGGAAAATTAATATTTGAACGGTTGTCACACGTGCGAATCAGGGTTCCTCCGTAACGCGGCCTAATTTAACGTAACGATTTCGGCAGCAGACGTTAAGCCACATCCTGTCTGCAATCCTAGGACGGCCGAATATTGACATTTAAACACTCTCGACACGTCAAGAGATGAGTGATTTTTGATGAAAAACTCCAATTTTTTATTTATCGTATCTATAATTAGATGTTTTAAATAAGTTACAATTACAGTTAGATGGAAAAAAACTTTCACTGATATTTACTTACCATTTGATACGTCTTTAACCTTATAAGGGCAGTATCAGCAGTAACAATTACACACTTTTGGTAGTTTATTAAAATTAATATAATTGAAAATATATCTAAATATAACGACTATTTATGGCTCATCGCCGATAGGTGGTGTAGCGAAGCAATTAAAGGAATTAGCCGATCGCGTACTCACATTGAAACAAACGAATGAAATGTATTTGTTTCTCGAAAGGATGTATTAATATTCAAAAATTATAAGCAACAGGAAATGCCAACCATTTCGTAGGTACAGATCATATCGGATATGAGCACTGATACTGTAGAAGGTACGGACATAATACGTACGTTTTCTGATTCTTTCGTTTTTTACAACTGTAATTTAATTATGTTTACAATAGGTAATAAATAACATTTTGACTAGGGCTTTTATACATACATACGTATGTTCTGTACTGACTTTGCATAAGGATGTCGAATTATTTATGTATAACACTTTGGGGAACATACGTATACAGAGATATGGGTATACACATACATATGTACATATTTTTTACTTATTACTTTTTTTATTATAGCGAAAATATAAAAATACACTTGTCATACCATAAAAAGTAAAAAAATCGAACAGATCCGTCTTTCCTTCCTTAGGAGTTATAATACTGGTACCCCAAATCCTATAAATTTGGTTAAAAGGCGTACCATTATCACACAGCTATATTAAATGCAATATTAGTGCATTAGCTAAAATCGTATTACCGTTCGTTTCACAGTTGTCCTAGTTATGTGCAATACTCGTAGATACTCATTCAACATGAAGGTACAGAGCTAACTCATTCGCTACAAGGTACAGGGAATCCTGATCACAATTAACGGTTTATTGCCAGTCCTATCTTTACCTAAACTTATTCTGAATGGGTCTGGGAAAAGACCCCCGTCGTTCCAAATTTCTATTGCGTTGATTTTTCTCTATCTCGATCGAAGAGAAGTTGACGCAGCAGTTTTTCTCATTCCTCTATGGACCGTTTGCTATTTGCGTATAATATGCGGATACGAATTTCAGATCGATATCTCATTTCGTCTCTAACACGTCTTTTTCTCGACTGTTGAACTAATTGATAAACAATTGTGCAGTTTATCAAGGAACGTTGCACTTTCATCAGCACATGCAGATATACATGTACAAATTTTAATTTGTAAATATTTACGACACATTACTTCAACGCTGCATTGTAATTTATTAAGGAAGTCTATGCATCTACATATGTACGTGGCACAGTTCATAAAGATTAGTGGTACTCACGAAGTTGATTTTAGCGCATACTAGTGACCTAGTTGTTACGCGTCTCATTCGGCAGCAAAAGGCGTCGATCGAGCGTCGTTTGGGACCTTATTAACAAACTATAATTAAGGCAGGCACGATGTAAGCAGGGAATTTTCTTTTTAAATAGCTTGTGACCTTCGTAGAATCGTTACACTATACATTCGTGCGTATACCTATACAGTACACACATTCGGTGCTACTATAATATGGACAAGGTTTTATATCTCTCGACGTCGCCTCCTACGCCGTCGATGTGAAGTTACGTAACTTGAAAACGGTTCGCGCCAGTTGGTGAGTAACCGAATGTTCGCTGGGTCGAAACTGCTCTGCGATTGACTGACTGTGACGTTATTTTGTTTCAACAACAAAACAACAGTAATAAGTATCGGCAAGTAAATTCTAATTCGAGAAATAAAAAAAAACACAAAATTTATTCGTCGGAAGAGGAGTAAACTCGGTCGCGATTGGAACAACCGAGAATCGCGTGGACGGTCAGGGCCACTTTCATTGATTCCCGTGTCACGGTAAGTTTATTTTGTTTGTGATAACCTGATGGCATTGTTTCACATGTGACTCCACTTCAAATATTGATACATATTTATGCATTCAAATTTTGTCAATGTTATGGTCCCCAGCCAGCGATAATCTACAATCGTCCTTGTCAGCTGGACGTTCATGAAATTAATCAATTTTTAAAGCAATATTAATAACATTGTGGTGATATGAAGTAACTATGTATATGTAAATAATAGTTATTAGGTACCAACATATATTAATTATCAGGAAAAATGTTGAAAGAATGACTACATTTCTCAATTTTAATCGTTCTTTTGGAGTTGACAATGAGTTCTGAGCGATGATCTGTATGTAGTTCTAGTTTATCGACAACCAATAAAGATGTGAGATTAAAATGTCGTAAATCATTTTGCATAGTTTGCCTTACTAAAGATAAATCACAGTTACTCAATAGAAATCATAATTATTTTATCGCAATTTTAGAACGAGATACAATTTCGGTTAATAAATTGAGAAGAAAGAGCGCTAAGAAAGTCAATAAGGAGCAGGAGAGGTAGGATCATAGGACACCTTCAGAAACATGAAGCTATGATGTTTACTATTAAAACTCTTTAGCAGCTTGACCTTATAGACCGCTGGGCTTTTGGGAAGCAGGTTATCTCGCGGGAAAGGGGTTTGTTCCTTTTTTCTGTTTGATATGATCTGACCATAACCGGGAGAAAAACGTAAAAATGCTCCCAATCGTGGTAATATTTACTCGTTGAATAGTTTTGCTTGTGATACGCATGTTTGCAATTCATTCACCTACGCTACGTCATTGTAGATTATACTTTTTCTGTATACGATACTAGATAGTAATTCAAGGTCGAAAGGTTATTAGAGAAATTTACTAGAACGCTATTAATACCACTACGAAATATAAGCTGACAACAATGATTCTATTTTATGACTCGCTTTTGTTTAGCGCAACAAAAGCAAACTGATTTTATTAGATTTTCACGAAATCGAGTAGTCCGTTTTAGTTGATTAATGACTCATACTAAAGATCCATTAAATTCGAATAAATCGATTCTTTCACTCCGCCTAGGCGCGCCTGAAAATAGTCCTGGGTTGAGGGTGCGTTTTATTAGCGGTTTTTGTATGTATAAATTAATAAAAATAATTTTTATTTTCGTTTCGCATTATCACTTTGAGAACAATAAAACATTATACTTACACAAAAGTTTAATTATTATTTCAACTTTTACATGGTATGAGGGCGTTGTATCATAATGTTCTCATTATAGGTACGTATTGTAATAATTTGTGAAAAATTCAAAAACAGCATCAAAATGAACAGTTTAAATACGTACTTATAGTATCTGCCTAAACTAAAGTGTGTAGATTGCACGTGTAGCTAAAACGTCAGAAAACTTTGTAATGATAAGTAAAAATTATGACTATACACAGATTTCAACTAGGAATTTTTCGTGCTTATCTGTAGTTTTCGCTTTCCTCATAATTGCTTAGTTATCGTGTACATATATGAAATGCTAATCCAAGTTAAAATAAACAAAATTCTTGTATGAAACAGAATCTGGAGCGATTCTGTTTCAAATTCGTTTCTAAACGGAGATAAAGCAAATGGAAATTATGATGTTAAATCAAAAGTTTGCTCCACCATCTTTTAATAAATCGACAGCCCAAAACAAGGTTTCATACATTTGCTGCACATTTTAGTTATACCTGTAAGTGAAATTAACGAAAGTTATATTTAGATCACGCTTACTAAAGTATTATTGAAACGTGATTAATGATTATGTCCACACAGTTACGTACTATTTACAGAGCAACCTTTCCATGCTTTAATTTTAACTTCATCAATGTTAGTACGCTAGTATGAGTCTCAATAAAGCGGCCGGGATTGAGTCTTATACGATAGTCACGCCGCATGGTGAGTTTCCTACACAGAAAAGTGCCACCGATTTATAATAGCAAAGGTCCATGAAGGTTACCATAAAACCTATCAGGTAATCGTAAATAATAGAGTTCTAAAACTTTAATTGTCCTTTTAATTTTCCCCAACTTTTCCTTTAATTCTTAATATATTCCTCGATATAGGATTATTTTGTTTACCCTTTTTTGATAATACGTATACAAGTCAAGACTATTATTATTTAAAAATGACCCTCGTAAAAGTTACACACACCTAGCTATTTACAATGCATTTGAATGTCTTGTATTGTATATATTGTATACCTAATAACCTTGATCTAGTTCCTTTATTGCGTTGAAATTGATTCGGCCAACTTCCACAAACAGGCACTATTGTTCGTAATCTAAGGATTTGCTAGTAACAATAAGGAAAAACTTGTTAAATGCATTTGGATACAAGTAATAAAATACTTTCAATACTCATCTTCGATAAACAGTAATATATTATTATAATAATAAACGATATAATCAGAAATAAAATTATCAGTCTATGGACTTTTGCATAAACAATAAATAGAATCATTGGATGAACTCGATATGAGAATTGACAAAATTATTCATATATATTATTGGTTTATATGGACGAAACTGTATAAAGTAATCATTAAGCAAAATTTTAACAAAATTATGTCGCCACGCTAAAACTGTTTTTGTAAAAGTTTTATTAAATGTCTTTGGTCGAGTACCTATTCGTTTGTTTATAATAAGTGTAAAATTATACAATGTCTACCTCTAGCGGGATAAAGCGTTTAATAAATAAACGACGCAGACTGATTGCGTTTACAATTAGTTTACTTCGTGTGGAACGAACTAGATGTCGCGTGAAGTTCTACTGAAAAATCGTTTTCCCAATTTCCGCAACGCAAATACTCAAACATAGGCATCCGCATTGTATTTTATTTATGAATTGTGCTTCATTATTATATGTGTCAATGAGAACAAGTGTAAATGTAAACGAAAAATAACTGCGATAGTGTGAATTACATAAACAAGCAAGTTCGTTTTATTAACCGTATAAAATACATTTTCTTAGATACCTACACAGTACTTTTCCAAAACAGGAGCATTCAACTCTAAACCGTTGCTTTATGTTAATTGCATAAAGCATTAACAATGCGTATTAATTAATTTTAATAACAGGTAACTTTTCAAAAGGATCAAAAGAAGAAAAACTTAACTTCATCATCATGATAAGGTCGTAAGTCACGCACCTCCACTTTTTCCTATTCTGACATGAGCTAATCTTCGCATTTCCCTAAGTCTAGAACATCCCACATCCTTAACTGTTTGTGAACAGTAACTAAATATGAGTTTATTTTTTACTCACTTAATAAAAGAATTGGGTACCTAATTAAAAAAACGGTGTTTTTATTTCTTTATTAAGAAATGTTTAAGAAAGCTCAAAGAAATTACCATGCCTGTAGGATTCTATTTTTGTAGGCTGTTTCAAAGAGTCCATCGTGAAATAGGTAATTAAGCAACGAGGAAATTCTAAAGGCCACACCACATAAAGGCGCGCAATACTCAAAATTATTTAGGTCAACCCCTGTTTATCTGTATGTAATTATCGATAGAAAAACATTGGTGTTGGTTTACTAAATAAGTCATTCTTTGTCTCCATCCTAGCTCTGATTCTACATTATAAAATTAAGAGAAATTTGCCATCGATTTAAAAAAATTGATAATAAGGAAAAGAAGTAACACCTAATGATTAGTAACAGAGTATCGTCCTTTTTAGAACGATTAAGAAATGCTTTACTTATGTGGTGGTAGTAGCTCATTTATGGAGTCTAAAACATCTCTTGTAATATTAGATGGAATATTAGTGCCTACCTACTTCAATTTACTTTTAATTGTTACTGTTCTGCATGAACTGCATTCCCGTATTAAACATTGTTATTTTATAAAAAGCAAACTATCACAATACAGAATATGAATGAAATATTTTATTTCTGTATCGATTTCCGTGATATCTTTGAGCATGCATGTAAACGTTTGTTTTATACCAGTAAAGGCATGTCAATGTTTTGTCTTCCTGATAGGTATAGTACGCCACATAAGTGGATACATAACAGAAACTGTCAGGCGTGAGCATGATCTTACAACACTATGCTTATCAACTTCACGGTGTTGTTAGCACATGTGTAACTAAGCAGTTTTATTTAATTTCGGTTCGTGTTACCTAGTCAAAATAGTAACTAATGTCCTCTCCACGTAGGTGGTGAAATAAAATTGAAGGTCTGCAGTTCCTGTCACATAAAGTTAGAATAATGCAGGTTACTCACCACAGTGTAAGATTAATCGTTGGTGATCTTATTAGTTCCAATAAGTATTGTCTATTGCATTTTTATGGGACCACTTTGTAAGCAACTGTTTTAAAATGCATTTTTTTCATATAAATCACATTCACAGACCTACACGCCGAAATTGTTAAACATTCACACATTGACGAACAATATTTATAAATATTTAATACGAACCGGCAAAGTTTTTGAATCATTTATTATGTGCCTCATTTACAGATTGATGCGATTTTGAATGAATAAACATCACAAAATTCCAATAATTAGCCAATCGTTTTTCCGTTTCTGAAATCTACCATCAGAAAAAAACAGAAATCCAGAGCGATCTAATCAGATCTTTGGATGTAATTAATTTCTGGTATCTACACTTCAGCTTGGCGAAAACTGCCAGTAAATTATATTATACCTTTATTTGATAATTTTTTAAGATTGCATAAGCAGCTTCGTCAGTTTTTCCTTATAAACGTTGGTAATATGTTGGAAATGTTAATGATCGGCCAGTAACTATTTAAATCCAAGCGTCCTTGCCCTTGACCGAAAGCAAAATGATTTCCTGTTATATTTACATTTATATAGATACATAGATACGTACTATTTGTATAAACAGCTGTTCGTGATCTTTTTGTTTATTGATATCTCTCTCTGTCGTACACAAACGTACTTGCACACACTCCCAGAACACAGAACGGAACGACCGGAATGTTAATCTCATTAATAGTTTACATGACTATAGACAAACGAAGCAACTGTTTGTCTACAAATGTTTGAAATATGTATAGCAACGCTCTTCAGGTTACAAATCATGTAGCCGAAAATCGTTTATAACGACACTGAACAACTGCAGGTGCTATAACCAATTACATGCACACCATCAGTTGCAACAAAAAAAAATAAGAAATTTATGGTTAAGAGAGCTTTTGTAAACAGTATATTGCTATAAACAATTACTTATGACTAATTTAGGTTAGGTTAGATTAGGTTATACATTTTAGTAATCCATTAGTACCATAAACCTATCAGATAGTTTGTGTTGCACCTATATCGTTGGTTTTGTGAAACGTTTTGAGAACAGTGGCTTTTTTAGTAAATCTTTCTAAAAGCGGTCCAAGGAAATATAAAAACTAAGTAAGTACCTACAATATCCAGTCACTAACATTATTTTTTAATAAAAACGGTAGTACTGAGCAGACAAAGCTCAGTGAACTACTGGAATTATCAACTACGGAGTAACGTCTTTCAAATCTCTGACTCTAGTTCTGTTTACTATTAGGGGGTGCTGGTCCCAAGATTTTGCAAAGATAAAGACTGCAATTTTTTGTTTCGATCCACACTTTGCACCAAACATTTTCGACCTCAGATCCAAGAAAATTGCTAAATGAAATTTTTGTGATATAGGTACGTACCTAATTAATTTTGATTGTAATTGTATTTGTTGCATTATATTTCATAACGACCGACAAAAGGTATGGTAATTTTTGATGCCGCTGTTAATTCTTGAAACATAACAATTGTCACGTGTTTCTTTTGTTTTTCTTTCTGAATCATCGGCCGGTATTGTCCAAATCGTGCAAATTTTACTGACTGTGAGTCCAATAAAAGTCTTTTACTATGTATCTACCATTCAAGGCTACAGGAGGTGAGGTGGACAACGATGCTTACTGATGATGGTAAGTTATATTTCGGCGACCTTGTAGGTTACCCGCCCGTTGGAAAAGTTATAAAATCTGTTCGTCTGCAATTGAGCGCACCATGGAAATTCCCTTTCACCATCAAATGGTTCATGCCTGTTTTATAAATTTTTGGTACTGATTTGATTGAACCAATAACGCATGCATCTGACGCATTGGTAATGCAACAGTTTGTCTTTGTGGTATCGGAGTTCTTCGTAGCTCGCGAGAATTTCCACATGCGCTTTGGCTTTCCTCCTGGCAGAGCTGAACTATAACGTTGTATTTTTACTCGGCCTACCACGTGTATTTAATTTTGCAAGTCACAATATATGTAATTTTTAAATACAGACCTCGACAGTTCATTTCAAAATGAAAAATATCAAAAATAGAGAAGCCAGAAGTCATGATGTTCATCACGTTAAAGATTTAACGCACTGAATAGAAAGGTAATTACCGGAATATGTAAGTATGTATATTAATTATCGTATTGCGTCAGTGTACGATGACTGGTCCGAAATAAAAATATAGACATCGATGTTCATGTCACGATTAACCTTGTATAGAAGTCGGCATAGGGATTTTACAGGTCGCGTTGGTTTTTAGTCATGCACCTGAGGATGAGAAGAGGTTAAGGTGCATGTCATTACAAAGATAGTCGAAAATTATATTACACGTTCTGTTTCGTAGGTACGTAGACACCAGACTTGTTGCGCAAGTTTTGCCAAAAACAAACAAGAAAATAACATGATTCCTACAGTTGCAAAAACATCATGTTCGTCACGTTTGCGTGTTTCTGAATTTACTGGGTACTTACTGACAATTAATAAAAATTAAACACTAATCGTTTGTAAGTGTGTACGTAAATTCCATACAAATTCTACATTTGTTGTTGTGTGGTAGAATTTATCCCAATTCATGTTTTCCTTTATTCTTTTCAGAAGGAAATTCTTTTCCTATAGGTAAGACAACGGTACTTTCCACCACTGTAGGTGTTTTTTGTTTCAGTTTTTCCGATTCGTTTCGAACGTCGTTAAGGAATAGTAGGTGCTGGCTATAAGGTCTGAGTAACATTTTCTAAGAATTTTATTGGGATTATTATTGTATAATAACTATTATCAAATCAGTTTTGACAAATTCTGTAAAGTCTGCGGTGTTCATATACATATAGGCAAGTCAGGTAAAATATATCCACTATTTACGCATACCTACAGATATTTACATAGGTACTAAAGTATGCAATAAACGAGCGAAATCGAATATTAATGTAATCGTGTGAATAATTTACCTTTTTATTCATTATTCGCAAGATATCTAATACGAATTGAAGTGTAATCGTTCTGTATCTACTGTTCTTTGAAAATGTTATCCCTATATTAATTGTAAATAATTTGTGGTTAATGTGTATTGGAAAAATCCTGATAAAAAGATTTTCCGCATTTTCCGTTTAAAGATCGACCCCGATAAAATTTCCACTGACTAAATTATACCTAATTACTATTGCATCCAAATATACTGCAACTTTTATTATTGGGAATGAAGTAAGTCAGTTAATTATAAGTGCATCTGTGTAATTAGTATGATGGGAATAAATCAGCTGAATCAATATTTGAAAGAACGAAGCCTCGAAGGAATACATTTGAAAATTTGAAATGAACACAGCTATATCCACTTTTTCAGAGGGTTGTCGTTTCTATGACAAACATCCACCTTCACTGCAGTTATGTTCCTTTACGACTTATAGTCGATTTAAATTGTACTTGGAAAATGTTTATAGCAGGTATAACCTTATCATTTGCCCTTGACATTTCGTATTAGTATTTCTATTGTAGTAACAGGTTCAAAAACCTGAATTATTGCAAAATCGCAATCAACGATAGTGTTAAAAATAACAAGAACACGCAGCCAGCTGCATTATATTCTAACAGATCTCCTGCATATGTGTGTTGCACACGATGCATTTTTTTATTAAAACGTGTAAATACCATTGCAATCCGATACGAATAATGTGAACCAATTTGAACAACGATTTCACAATGGATTGCAAAGAGCACATCTTGGAAGAATGCTTATATAGAAAATGACGTAAGTTATTGAGCACATTCCGAATATCTTATCGTAATAAACACCTACCAACGGTCTCGTCCGACGTTATTTAAAAAATCCTGGTGCAAGGAAATTGTATGCTACTTTTCTCATTGTTTTTGCAGGAACTTAAAAAATATATTTTTTTTTCAGGGTGTAATTTTCCTCTTAGAATAAAAGGAAAGTATTCGTGAATAGGTACCTATTGTAGAAGTGAAATACCAAATTTTAAGTTTAAATTTTATTATATAAAGTCTATTGAAATATCCATATACTGGAATAGTTTTTCTATAAACAAGCAAGGGGAATCAGGCCCG